>NC_079503.1:4133283-4454216 GCF_030052815.1 Hevea brasiliensis | reverse complement strand
CCAAAACTTCTATAACTTTTCTTTCAAGTCCAAGTTCAAATTAAATTTTTCTCCCCAAAACTTTATAAATTTTATTTCTATTCCTAATAACAACCATATTTAATATTTCCTTCAAAAATTGGGGTGCTACATAAATAATATTAAAATATACCGAAGAATACAATATATATAGATGATTTCAATTATAAGTAAAATGAATGTGAAAATTCAATAAAAAAAAAGGGTTTTCAAGAAAAAAAAAAGAAGAAATTATGAGAATTAATACTTGTATTTTGAAACAATTAAATTCCTGAAATTTTATTTTATTAATAAAATATTCTCTCCATCCAAACTTTATATTTAATTATAGTTAATACATTTCATATTTAAATTTTATATATATATAGCCTTAATATCTATGTGTAATATCTTAAATATAGCCTTTAATATTACCCTTTATGTGTAATAGAAACAGGGAATAAAGCTAGGCACATTACCCTTTAATCCCACTTTGCTTATCCCCTTTTTGTTGCTGCAATTGTTGTTCGTATAATTTAATTTAGTTCTACTTAATAAAAATATTTATTGGGATTTCTAATTAAATACTAATTTTGAACTGTGACATGAAGTAATATGTTCCAGTTTGTTTAATGAATTTGCTCATTATTTCTGAAACTTAGATCTAATTCTTGAGGCTTTTGGAATAAAGCTTATATTACTATTTTGAATATGTTTTCTGAATATTAAGGGTATAATTTTTTTTGTTCTTATAAGCTTCAAATTTTATTGAAAAAACTATAGTTAGAAAATCAGCTATAGAAAAATTGAAAAAAGTCCAAAACCAGACAAAGCCTAAAAACATGCTGCAGAGACATGAAAAAAAAAATCTGTAGATACAAAAGGGAAAAATAGGACAGCAAAAGACCACACTCTACGCAAAATCCAAAGTAGACCACAACCTAAGAGACCAAAACCAGACAACAATCAAGACCCCAAGAAAAAACCAATTATATATTTGTATTCACTATTTCGAATCCTCTAAGAGTAAAGTAGATAATTATCACCATAAACTCCTAGATTCAAGTAAGCATCTATAGGTATTACTTTTCCTCATTCATTTTGTCCTGAAATCCTTTCTATAACAATGACGATTTGATAAAAGAAACATGGAAATTACAAACTCCTGAGGTTTATATAATATATATTTATTAGTATATCATAAGGAGATCACTGGTTGCAAAATGAAATAGCCCTAGCAGCAAAGTAATTAACATCCCATTTAACATATAAATTGCAGGAAAACATCAATTTTAAAAAAAGCTCATATTGGAAAGGCTAAGAAAATACAGCACAAACCTCTTGCTTTGATCCCAATTTTATGTAATCGAGGTGAATCACAGAACTGCAGAGTTCTGCTCACAAAGCTTTATAGCAGCATGCAGATCTACAATAATTAGAGCTGGTTTACAAAGTCCAATCAAATGGCCAAAGCAAATGTTTGAACAATAAGAAAAATCCCAAAAACAAGAAGACATTGTACAGTAACCAAAAAATATGGCATAAGCTTTGGACATTTTCAATATGAAGAAATGTTTTCTCTTCTTAGACATGAAAAACTGCTAATGCCTCTTCTTAGAAATTTTTTATGCGGATCTCTTCATGGCATCCTTTCCCTTGTCCTTTTTAGTTTGTCTCTCACTCTTTTGGTCATATTAGTTTCCAATCTTGTAATGTCTTATTTTAATTGCCATTTGATTTTAACCAATAATATTTGATATTATAAGGTTGCTGTCAAACAATTCCAATTCAAATTTTAATATCAATAGATGGATCATAATCTTTGATTGATGCTCATTTTGAATATCTTCTTTTTTTTTTTTGTTTGCTATCCAAACATCACCCTGCCCTCAGCTTAAATTATTAGCTCTCAGATTTTAAAGATGAAGAACAACTCCAATGCACCGTCATCTCCCAATCTTCTAATGACAGTCCTAATCCTACTGAAAATGGTCTCGATGGCTCAACTCCCACCACCTCCATAAGCATACAAAAGAAAAGAAATCTTCCAAGAAATCCAGGCAAGCAAACAGGGACTAAATAAATTAAACAATAAATTGATTTATTAAAAATAATAAATTAAAAAACAACCACCAAAATTATAGGAGATGTAGCAGAGAGACCGAAATTGCTAGGTAATAAACAATAAATTAAAAAATAACCACAATAAATAGTTCTATAAATTTGATTTCACCCATGAATCCAAGTAAAATACAAGCATGGAGAACAGTGCCACAAACAACTAAAAACAACCACAAATGCCCAATTTCAATAGGTAGTAACTAATTAAAATTGATTGAAAATAATTAACCCTAAACCTAAGATCGTGAAGGACAACAAAACTCAAATAATGACAAAGATTTTGAGAGGCAATGTGAGAGAATAACAGCAGTAGTACCAAGAATTCGAGAGGCAAGCTTCGTGGAGGACAACAACAGCACGATTTTGATGAGCAACAACACAGACTCATAGTCACTCCATGGCTGTAGCTAGCATCGAAGGCGAGAGAGAGGACAGGGAATCGTTCACCATCCGAGAGAAAGAATGGGGAATCGTTTACCACCTGAGAGAGAGGATAAGAATGATAACAAAACCAAAGAATCCAAAGCCTCGAGAGGGAAATAATCGTAGGCAGTAGTCAATTAGGCAGATATTGATATTTTGAGGGGGAAGTCATAAAAAACACTTATTTTTATTTTTATTAGCTTTTAAAAATAAAATGTTATAAAAAAATAACAATTGAAATTCTTCATTTTTTAATAATATTTTTATAATTTTAAATAGCTGACATTAACCCATTTAGGAGAAAAATTGGAATCAAAATTAAACCAAATCAAATTAGAATTAGAACTAAAACTAAATTGATTTAAATCAAAATGAGAATGGATTATCAAAATTAATAAAAAAATGACATTGAATCGGTTTGGAACCAAACAGTTTAATTCATGCTAAACCTTTTTTTTTCATTAAAAAATATAAAATTTTGAAAAAAAAAATAACAAGTGAATTTAATTAAAACCATAAGCAAATTGAAATTGGAATCGAGGAACCATATAGGAATGTTTTAATCCCTTAAATCTTGAAATCATGCCGAAGCCATTCTTGGCCAACCTTAGGTTATAAAAAATTTTTAAATAATATTATAACTTATTTTATTTTCTTTTAAACTAGTATGTGTTTTATTTTGTCCACTTCAAAAGGAAAATTTTTTAGCTAGTACAGGTGACTCGACTCTATTGAAAATAAATCCCAATTCGTTGTGTATAATTTTGAGATTCTATATAATTATATAATTATGTAAAAAAGCTTAAGATGTTTCTAATTTTAACATTTGAAGACTAAAAATTTTTGTCGTCTCCTATACTTGTACCCTTAACTCACACTTCAGGGACGAAATATATAATTGTCCCCTATATTTGAGATTTTTTTTTTTTTTGAATTATGATAGAAAAGTTGTCCCCAATTCTAAATAGTAATTCAATTAGGGACAAAAAATATATTGGTCCCCTATAATATAAAAAAATTATGATTTGAGGACCATAAAAAAAATTCGTCCCCAAAAATTGTCCCCTATACTCACTTTTTTTGTAGTGTCAGGTTAGGTCCCCAATTGCATGGTGGGCAAATGGAAATATTATTTGCAGAAATCTTTGTTCACGCTTAAATCATAGGTTTATTTCAACCATTTATTTCTGAAGAATTTATCATTGCCGATGAACGGATGTGGTTCAAAGATAGAACAATCAATCCCCTGATCCCTTCCCACCTACCACTAGTCTCTGAAAAACGAGAGCCTAGTCTTGTAATTGCCTCTTGTTACAGAGATGATAGTATTTGTTAATGGTGACTTGGATTCTTAGTACTAAAGAATTCTAGAATTACTTACCATGAAGATCTGAAAGCGTCAAAAGTTGGTCTTGATTTATATCCTTGGAAATAAAAACAAAATATATTAAAGAATTACAATTTGTGCGGGTTACAATTTAAATTTAATTTTAAATTATTTTTTAATATTCTCTAATTAATATATTTAAAAAAATATTTTTTTAATAGCAACTCCAATCTTAATGCCAAATAGGCATTACATCTTTTGTAAAATTTTGGGTGTAATTGGATAGAGGATTTTAAGTGATTAGTGAGCGAGAAAAATATTTAATGTTTATAATTATTTTTCTTATAATATAAGATTTATATGTGAAGTAGACTTACATTGAACCACTTCAAATTTGGTGTCTTTGTATTTTTGAATTATATTTTCTTAACCGTATTTATACCAAAAAAGAATAAGAGAGAAATTGGAGAGATAAAATAGCCAATCCATAGTCATCGGCACTTTTCCATTTTCATTTTCTAGCATTCTCGTTTGCCATGAAGGATCGGCCGTATCCATGGAAAAATCTATCTTACTCGGGTTAAATTTTACCGTGTCTTAATTTTGGATTGTTTTGTTTCATTTTAGTCATTCACCCTAGATGTTATTATTTAGGCATTCTTCTTGTATATAAATATCCTTATGCATACATGTAAGGTGATGATGTAAAATACAAAATTCTTGTTTTCCTAGTTTATTGTGTTCTCATAAGAGGGAGACAAAGAGAAGAGAAGGTGAGAGAGTGGGAGAGAGAAATGGTGGAGTGAAAAGAGTGTTTGAGAGATAGCAAAGAGAGGGTAAAAGAGAGACCGAGAAGAAAGGGTAAGATAGAGAAAGAGAAAGGGAGAGAGAAATGGTATAGGAGAGAAAAGAGAGGAAGAGAGAAATGGTGAGAAAGAAAAGGAGAAATTATATTATAAAACTATTATTATATTGCACCGAATGATAAGTCAATAAGAATTCTACATATATACAAATTTAACTACTAAATTTCGAAGAAAATAAAAACTGTTTGATGCGTATTTGGTAATTAAAATTTTGTAGGGTCCATTTGTGTACACATATTTGTTCTTTATTGGCTTACCATTCGATTTAAGATATCATATATGGAATTACTACTATATTGTATAATTATTTGAAATAAAAGAATATGAGAGAGAGAAAAATAGAAAGTAGATACTGTGGTTTCATGGAAATGAAAATTTTGAAAGTTTATGGATATTTTTAAAAAACTCTCTACATTGACTAACGACGAAGTATAAGAAAATAGATAGATATTCCTTTTAATAGATGGAATTAAATTATAGGGACTTTTTAATATAATTGTCAAAATATAAGGACTAACTAATGAATTATAGCAAATGCTAGAGACCTCATAATAATTCATCCCAACATCAAAATGAATTGTGATTTGCACAATTGCATCCCTATACAAATCTCTTTCTTCCAAATAAAAAAGTTTCACAATAGTGACTATTTAACGTGAGAGCTCTCTATAAATACGCTATACACAAATAGTCATTGGGGTGAGGGCCACTATCTCTAACACAACCTCACCCGCAAATTCCCACTAAAGTTTAAGTGCGAACAAACATATATCCATTTTATCTTGTGTTTGAATATTTAATTAATAAATGAGAGCGATCAAAATCCTAACTCTCAGTTTTTTCACTTGAGAGACTTTGATAATATTTCAATAAACTTATAAGTAAGAGTTATAAGAAAAGGTTTGCATCCTAGCATGTGGATCCGCCTCTTCTAATACTACCATAAAATACAGAATATCCATAAGCTTTATATTGAGTGACGCTAGACTTTCATTTGCATCACCGAGAATAGTAATTGTGGCTAGACATCAAGGCTTCCAAGATATTTCTGGAGTGCCCATTTTTAGCTGCAAATTGAGATTAAAAGTTTAGTAATGATTCATGATATATGTATATATAGTATTCTTTATTGTTTTATTTTATTAGAATCATTACTTTAACTAGTTTGAGATTATGAAATAACTTTATTGATGAGATAGTTGATATGAAACTTTCCCCTCCTTCAGAAGCAGAGTAAAGTTTCCACACATACTTCATATCCATATCCAATTACATTTATGCCTGCCTATTTAAATAAGACAGCAATTGGGCTTCCAACACTATATCCATCAGCCACCCATTTCAGGTATCCCTGAGCAAAAGATCTTCTAGCATTCCCACTTCTGGTAAATGTTACAGAGTATGTAGCTTTCTGGTTCAGCCTACTGAAACTAATCCTGTGAGGTGTTACCTTAACACGTACGCCTTTAGGTGAAGAGATGTGAAGAGAGTAGACTGAGTTGGGCTTGCCAACGTTTGTAATTGTTCTTGAATATATCTGTGGAGTAGATCCCAATTCGATAGAAAATGAAGGGTAATTCAGCTGAGTTTCAGGAATGCTTGAATCATTTGAGCACTTCACTTTGCGCTTCACTATAAGCCCTACATGTTTGTCAGAATAACCAAGACCACATAAGTAAGGAACGTAATCATCAGGTTTGAGGTCATAAATAAGCCCTGGATCACTTGCTCTTGATGGGTTCACATGGCCTGCACCGATGTCAAAGACAATAGCCGGACGATACTTTCTTTGTTCAGGAATAGGCTTGCCTGCAAGATTATACAAAGAAGCAGTGGTCATGATGGCAGATTTTATAGCAGCAGGTGACCAGTTTGGGTGGGCACTTTTGAGTAGAGCAGCAATGCCACTAAGATGAGGGCAGGACATTGAGGTACCAGAGATCATACCAAACCTGTTGGTAGTATGATCATCTGAAACTGGATAGGCAGCTAAAATGTTCACACCAGGGCCTATAATGTCAGGTTTCAAGATCCCAGGACTCGCGATGCTAGGACCCCTCGAGGAAAACCAGGCCACTTGAGGAGCAGCCGGTACACCAGTTACAGTTCCTTTAAACAAGATTGTAGCAGTCGGCGACGATGTAGAGTTTATATAGGCTTTAATTGCCGAGCCTACCATGTAACTCACACGTGATGCAGGGAGCACATGATGTTCAGAATCAAGCACGATAACAGAGCCTTGATACTCATAATTCATTACAATCATGGCAGCGCCTCCATTTCTTTTCACCTCTTTGCCTTTGGAAACTGTTTCAGACCCTCCTTCACAGAACACTATCTTGCCTTTGACATCAACATTTTTCAATGATCCATTTTTGCAGGATGCATAAACAAGTGGCAGTGATGATGAAGTAAAATGTTTTGGCTGAATAAGAGATTCGCCATTTAGCTCTTTATTATTTCCAAGCAACACTGTTGCTCGTATTTCTCTGTCCACAGTGCTTGCTCCTACAGTTAGAATCCATGGTGCCTCATTTGACAAAGTTCCATAAAGAGGCCCTTTATTTCCTGCTGAGCAGCTGACAAATATCCCCTTTTGAGTAGCAGCAAATGCTCCAGTTGCAATGGCATCATCATAGAAAGGATGAGAACCAAGACCAAGGGAAAGTGAAAGCACATCAACTCCATCATCGATGGCAGCGTCCATTGCAGCCAGTATCTCACTCTCGCCGGCCTTGTTATCTAAGGCAGAAACTTTGTACATTGCCAAGTGGGCTAATGGTGCCATGCCAATCGCAGTGCCATTGGCCTGCCCAAACAAATTGGCACCTTTCACAAGACTTCCAGCTGCTGTGCTAGCAGTGTGTGTCCCATGCTGATCCCTGTCCAACATGTCATTACTGGTGGCGTCGAATTTTCTCAAACCAATAAGCTTGTTGTTGCACAGTGTTGCATTGAACTCACATTTCCCTTTCCATTTTGCTGGCGGAGGAGGCATTCCTTTACCGCTAAATGAAGGGTGATCAGGCGCTATTCCAGTGTCCACAACTCCAATAATCACTCCTACGCCGTAATTCGAAGATTTCCAAAATCCTAAATTTTGCTGCAGACCCAAAAAGCTTGGCGTGTGGGTCGTGTGTAGAGGCACCATCCTCTGAGGCCGGGCTAACAGCAACTCTTCCCTCATTTCCATTGCCTTTGCTTCATCTGCTGTAAGTTTTGCAGCAAACCCAGTAACCACATGGCGATAGCAGTGAAGCAAACGTGGTTGGTTTGAGTTTAAAGTGTCAGCTGGCAAAAATGATCGATACCAGCTTTCTAAATCTTTGGACTCTGTGAACAATTCTCCTTCTGGTTGCTTTAAGAGGACAATATAAGTCTCCAAGACGCTTTCTTCATTCACATATCCATTACTGGTTGAAGGAGTGATCAGTGACTCAACGATGACTAGAGAGGGGCTAAACATAGAAGTGAGGATAAAGAGGGACATAAACAACATGGTTGGCAATATTTTGCATCTTCTGTTTTCCATATTGTTGGAAGGAATAGAAAATGCTGGAGCTTTTGAGCTTCTACAGCCATATCCTCGTACATTTATGGTAAATTTGGACATAAAGAAGAAAACACCAGTGTATTGATTAGATTTCTCTTTCACCCGTCCATCGTGCTTAGTGGGACGTGCTAATAATGCAGCCAGACCATGCCAAAGAAGAGCAGAAATTAAAATGAATGAAATGAATTAATACGGGGTTTTAAAAAAATTGTATTATAAAATCGATAAATTTTAATTAAAATTAAATAAAAAAAATTATATTACCAAGCCAGAGATTGACTTGGGGACTGGTAATGCTGCTAGTCCCTGTAAAAACAACGACGCGATTATGATTTCTTTGAATGACATGTCCTCATATTAGAAGCTGATTTATCGATCTCGACAACCAGTAGCCATTTATTTTGTTTCAACTTTGCTCCATAAACGTAGCATCCATGTTTTGGACAAAATAATTATGACAGGTTATTCCTATTTGAATTATTTTTTTTGAAAATATTGCTTTGAATTTCTAAAATAATAAAAAACCAATTTGTAAAAATTAGCTGAGTGTTTTATCGCTAACTTAGCTCCACAAGTTTAGAATCCAAGTTTGATATCAGATAAAAATAACGTTTTTTAGAACATAAAACTAAAACTAAATTCTATTTCTCATATACTTTGTTCATATTAACGAGGTCTGTTTACATAACAATAAATGGCTTATCGTTGCTCAGTTATATAACAATAAATGGCTTATCGTTACTCAATTTTGAGGTTATTTTATTATTATTTTTTAATTTCAATTTTCATTAAAAGAATGTTCAAACTTTAATTTAATATCACTCTAAATCCCTCTTACAAGACTTCATTGAATATTCTGACTAAAAGCTGATCTGAACGTTAGATACAATAAACAAATATTTCTCTTTTGTTACTTAAAGAGAACAGTTTCTCTGTTATCTAGGAAATGTACGTTATAAGAGAAAAAAAAAATTAAAAACTAAGTGATTTTATTTACTGAAGAAAAGAGAGAGTATTCTCTCCAGTTGATAGAGAAAAAATATTTTTTATCGTGTCAAAGGTATGTCCAGATTAGAAACTAGAAATATTTATGTATCGCGAAAGTATGTAAATTAAAAGAAATAAAATAAATATGTAAAACACTAATATTTACATAGTTTATTTTTTTCACATAGGGTTATATCTATGAACATACCATCATCCACTATAATCAAATAATAAATCAACCATTATAACTTTTAAATTAACTACCCAATTACACCCAAGAGAACCTTGACATCATAATTGCTAATAGTAAATATATTAATTAGTCCTCTCAGTCTCCTCCAAACAAAACCAATATATTTACTACTTTAACGACTAAACTACAAAAGGTGTCTTCAACTAAATGGGCAAGTGCCCGCTCACTAATAGACAATAATTTCTTCGTTTTGAATTCTATGTCTTCTCTTCACTTCAAGCCCAAGTCTCTTTCCCTCCATAGAACTGTAATGGGCAAGAGCCCCTTATCATCTATGGGCTGAAAGTCACTCTCTATAGTCAAAGTCAGATAACATTATCACCATACTTCTATTTATAGTGTCAATCCCCTTAATTGTAATATGATTAGGAGTGCTACTCAATTTAGGAATAACACTAAAATAGAAGTTCTACTCTATTATATTGAGAAATATTTCTTCCATTCAAATTAGGAAAAAGATCTTCCAAATCAACTAAAATTTTGGGTCATAAATCTAATAATCTTCACCTTGACACAAAATTCATCAATCATTACATACCTCAAATTCTTGGGTGTCATCAAATCATCAAATCTCTGTACTTGAGCTTGAACCCTTCAAATCTTCCTTTCTTCAATCTTCATCTTGGATATAACTTGCTTTTTTCTTCAAAAAATCTTCACATCATCAATTTTCTTGATTTTGCATCAAGAATTCCATCTTAATTTTCAACTTTTTACTACCTTGAACTTGCATTCCATATTGCACGTGCGAATTCTACATGTCACAGTAGCTTCACTTTTAACCAAACTCATTAAGATCATCCCCAATCCTCTGATATCAATTATTGTGCATTGTGAAAGTGTGTAAACTAACAAGAAACAAAGTAAATATAAAATAACATTAATATTTACATGGTTCACCCTTTTCACATCAAGCTACATCCACAGATATGCCATCATCTACTATAATCAAATAATAAATCAACTATTACAAGCTCCAAACTAACTATCCAATTATATCAAAGAAAATAAAGTCATTCACCCCAAGAGCTGAAAATCACTGTTTCAATGGGTGAAGCCACTCTCCATAGGTAAAGCCACTCTCTATGAGCAAAACCAAATAATACTTTCACCATACTTCTATTTATAGTGTTAATTCCTTCAATTCTAATCTGGTTAGGAGTCTCACTCAATTTAGGAATAACACTAAACTAGGAGTTCTACTCTATATAGAAAATATTACTCCTTCTTATTGAGAAATATTTCTCTCATTCAAATTAGAAAAAAATCTTTCAAGTCAAGTAGGATTTTGGATCATAAATCTAATAAGAATCTAGTTAGAGGACTTTGAGGGATTAAAATTTGAGTATTTTTGTGATGCAAATTAAAATTGAGGGACGATATAATGAAACTAACTTTTAAAATTGATGGATGATAAGTGAAATTAAGTCGATAATAATTTTTACAAAATATAAATGTAAAGTCAATAATTAATAGATTTTTTTTTCCTGCACCCTATATTCAATATAATGCTGGAGTTTTTGAGCCTCGACACCCGTATCCGAGTGGATATGGAGCAAAGTTGGACACAAGAAAAGAAAAAAGCACTAATGTGCTTTGTGGGACTCACTAATAATGCAGGCACTCAATGCCAAAGAAGATTTTCTTTAAAATTTGCTTCTTTCTCTTGATCATGGCACTTTCACTTCCTGATATAAGTCTTTTTAACTTATTTTTGTTAAACGTTTTATTAGTATGTTGAAATTTTGTTAAACGTTTTATTAGTATGTTGAACTAACGTCACTATTAAAAATAAAAATAATTTAAATATCACGTCTCTATATTCTTTTTCCATCTTTCATCTCTCACACTACTCTTTCTCTTTCTTCCTATTCTATCCTCCTCTCCATGTCTCTATATTTTCATTGAAATAATTTCTCATCAATAATGAAATTAGAATTAAATTAAAAATTATAATTATAATTTAAAATTCTTATAAAAAATAATGAAAATTTAATTTCTTCTTTTATTTGGATACTCTTTAGGTATTAATTTTATTTAACTTTATAAAATATAAATTTCATGAATTAACAAAAAAAAAAAGTAGCCTTTACGTTTTCCTCTCCTATTAAATTTTTTTCGGATATTTTACTAATATTTTTAAACTTTTGTAGTTTCACTATTTATAATCTTTTAATACAATTTTAAAATTTAGAAAAAATTCATGCAAATTCTAATTACACTATTAATTATTAATATATAAAATAATTGAAGCTTGCGTAACATGTGCATGGCCTTTTGTCAATAATTAGTCATGTAATTTTCTAAACTAACCTATCCAAACCATAGTTTTATTTTTTTTAATTAAATTATATTTATATAATCCAAGTCTTATTAAAATTCTAATTATAACACTATTCAACTTTCAAGCAATAATTAAATTAGAATAAATTTATAATAAAATTTTAATTTTTATTAATTAATTTTTGTAAATAATATAAATTTATAACGGTATTTTTTGTAGTTCACAAGTTCACCTCTCATTCATATATTTACATATATTGTATTATAGATAGATAAATAGAACTACTAGTCCAATAAATAGTTTAATGCTAAATTATACAAAACGCGCCAAAATTTATATAAGAGGGTAAACCCACAAAATAAAACCTTAAAAACAGTCTTCTGTGTAAAGAATTTGTTTAGCAATTAAGTTTATGAGAATAGCTCAAAAGAGGGGAAAAAAATACAATAAAAATTAGAGAAAATAGCTCTTGAGGGAGCAAAAGAGAAGCTTGAATGGTTTATGGTAGTAACAATAGTTTAGTAGAATGGATATAGATTTTTGGATTACCTAGCTTTGTTTCTACGAAAATCCCCCAGATGCAACTCCGATACACAAACTGAAAACCTCATACTCTTATCTTTGGTTGAAATACGTTGGAGGAGGAAGAAAATGTAACAAAGGAAAAAGGGAGAGGCAAATGCCGACTAGAATTTTGCCAAAAGAATTCTACTCACTGCTGTTATAGTAAAAAAATTTTAAAGATTTGTGTGAAATTACTAATATAACCTGGACATTGACTGGATTTTTGCCAAAAGAATTTTGTTCTTTGCTGGTATAGTATAGTAAAGAAACTTTAAAGATTTGTGTGAAATTACTAATTATTAAATTTGGAGAAAAGTTTTTTCAAATTATATTCAATGGTGTAATCTATAATATTATATATCAATATATCAAATGATTAACCATTTTTTATATATAAATATATATATATATTTTTTGTTTATAATAATTAAAATTATTATTTATTTTTTTAAAAAAAATTAATTAATTATTAATTTAATTAATTTTTTATTTTTTTAATTTTTTTTTAATTTTGATTAATAAATGGCCTATGAGTTATTAAATAAATAATTAAAAGAGTGAATGGTGGTTTAGCTAAAAAAAAAAAAAAAAAAAGTTATTTGTATTCCCAGAGCTATATAAGTAGGTGGCAGTTAAACAACAACAACTGAGGAAAGTTATGTCTTTCACTATTCTTCCTATTACCTGCATATAATAAAATAAATATCATATGAGCAACATCATAAAATTTCCAACAACAAAAAACAACTCAATTTTAATTAGACTCAATATTTTATCTTTACTTTATCTATCTTTAAATTTTCAATTATTGTATTTGATTTCTAAAGCCTTGCATTTATTTTCTCAAAGCCTTATATTTAAGGTTCAAACAATCAAATTAGTCACTTTTCATTTAATTACATGTGACATTAATGAAGCTAGTGTACAGTAGAGTCGGTTCTCACGATCATCTCTATGGCACGCCCACAAACCGTAAGCTGTAAGACAACTGAGATTGTTTTCTAAAGGAAACAATATTATCCTTTCATTTCATAGATTTTCCATGTGGGACAAGTATTCCTAGTACTCCCTCTCAAGTGCAACCACATAGATGTCACTTTATGATTAATTTGTAATAACCCAATATAAGCCAAATTACAAAACCTTATGGGTGGCTAAAACTCACAACCCATAGTCCGAACTCTGATACCATGTTAAATTTAAGGAAATATAGGCCTAATTATAAAACCTTATGCGCGGCTGAAACTCGCAACCTATAGTTTGAACTTTGATGCCATGTTAAATTTAGGAAAAATATTGAGCCAATTATATCTAATTTAATTTAATATAAACTTATACAAGTGATTAAATTACTTTACATATTAAAATGACTAACTACTTTAATATTATAACCTATTTACTTTTTTTTTTTTTGTCAGATGTACATTTTGTTTTGGGGGGGATGCTCAAACCTGAGGCATTGCTCAGGGCGAACGATGTCTTGACCACTAGGCTTATATATTACCTTTTCATTTAATAGATTTCTCATGTGAGACAAGTATTTCCAATACTAATATAACCCGAATAATTTTCAAAATTTTAAGAGCTTAATGCTTCCCTTATATAATTCCATAATTGGATATACTTATTATATATAGTCATATTTTTATTTATTTTCTAATTTAAATATGACAGAATTTGTTAAATAATTGTAATAAAGTCACTCTCAACAAAAATTTAATACTCCTATTTGAAATGAAATGTTGAGGTGACTGTCACAAAGAGATGAAATTTGATGGGATGACTTGCGATTATGAGGCTAAAGGAATTAATATAGAGTTTTAAAAAGGTTGTATTATAAAATAGATTAAATTTTGATTTAATAGTATTAAAATTATTTCAGTATAAAATATAGAACTTATATTTTGGTTAAAATTAAATAAAAAAAAATTATATTACAAAGCCTGAGATTCAATTTGGGACTAGTAACGCCGCTGGTCCCCTTGTAAAAACAAAGATGCGATTATATATTATATATATATAAAAAAAAAAAAAAAAAAAAAAAAGAGGGAACAAAAGAACAAAGATGCAATGTCCTCGTGTCGGCAGCTGATTTTTTCAACTTTTGCTCTCCATAAATAAATTTGAATTGTTTAAGTTGGAATAACATTAATGTTTTGGATAAATACAATAATATAGATCTAGTCCTATTTGAATTATTTAAATTGAAATAACGTCAATGTTTTGGACAAATACAATAATATAGGTCTAGTCCTATTTGAATTATTTAAGTTGGAATATGTAAATTTATTCTTAAATTTTATTAAAGAAAAAAAATCTTATAGCATGTTGAGTTTTTGAAATATATTATATGGCACACTGAACTCATATAAATTTTTATAATATATTTTAATTTTTATAAGAAAAGATTAAAATATCTTTTAAATTATAATTAATGAATTATCATGTCAATATAATTAAATTAATACTTTTAAAAAAATCATAATTTAATCAAAATTAAATTAATAATCAATTAATTAACTAACTAATTAATTAAGCAAGTGGTTTATCTAATTATCTTGTTGTTGGTCAAAATTCACATTGAGCGCGAAGTTGCTTTATTATTATTTTTTGCTCTCTCACATGTTTATTTCTTTAAATCTCTTTATTTTTTTCTTGTTAAATTTATTATCTAAAATTCTAATTGATTTTTAAAACCTATTTTAATAATTTGAGTAGGAAAAATATTTTTTAATAAAATAAATAAATAATAAAATTTTTATTTTAATATTATTCCGCGATGTATAACATTTTTATAACAAATTGTTATTTTTTTTTAGTAAAATGGCTAATTTGGAAGATTTTATGAATCACAATAAAATTGATGTGCAATATCAAATTAATAACATTACTTTAGAGCGTGTTTGATAGTAATTATATTTTCTATTTTACTTTATATTGTTTAATTTCAAATAATTATTATTTGATATTACATGAAAGATTATCTATATAATTAAACAGTAAAAATCAAAAAAAAATGAAAGATTTTGATAGTATATAATTAAATTTAAGATGAATTTAAATTTGATAAATGATATTTATAGTGAATTTAAATTTTATATATTGAATGTAAATTACTTAAATTTATTTATATAAATAATTAATTAAATATAAAATATATATTTTTTATAATAATATTTATATATTTTATAATTATTAATTTTTTAAAATATAAATTATTAATTAAAAATATTTTTTATATAAAATATTAATTAAAATGTATAAAATTAAATAAATTTAAATATTATTTAAATAATATTAATTGAGTTTACAATAAATTTAAAATAAATTTAAGTTTAAATTTTTATAAATATTTTATTCATTGTTATTAAAAAATAAATAAATAAATAATAAAGCAACGGATGAAAGCTGTCTTTTCTAAGAAAATAATATATTAAACTGTCTTTTTCATGAGCTGGCAGTAGAGATTAAAAAAAAAAGCTCATATCATATCAATCAAACATTATCAGATGTGTAATTTGGATAAGTGCCTTGCTTAAAAACAAAAAGTTTTAAGGACGATGGTGACAAGGTGAAGTGTATGGGTGTCCACGTGTACGATTCTGAGTCGAAATTGTTAATTTCAATTATTGAACTCGATGAGATATTTCTGATTAAAAAAAAAAAAAAAAAAAACTCGATGAGATACCTCGGCCAACGTATCTACGAAATTAAGAATACCTAAATTTGAATCTAATAAAAAATAAATTAAATAAAAAAAATTAAGAAAGAAAAAATAATTAATAAAAATATAAAAAATAATATAAAAATAAATGAAAAATAAAAAAATAAAAAAATAAATAATAAAAAAAATAATTCTAAATTTAATCATTAATTTATAAATTAATCGTTAAATTAAATATTTAAAAAAAATTTATTTTAATAAATAATTTGTAATAGATTACTATTAATAATTAATTTTAATAATTTATTAAATTTGTAATGAATTGCTAGCTAGTTAATAAATTATAGAGTTAATTAAAAAAAAGCTTTATAATTTAGCAATTAATTTGTAAAATTAATTATTAATTATATATTTAAAATTTTTTTAATATTAATTTATAATTATTTTAATAATTAATTATATTTCAATTGATAATGGCAACGATTTCAATGGAATTTTTTTTTATAGTATCTATGAAATTTAATTTCTTTTTCAAAATGTGAACTTGAACTACAAAGTGCACACTAAGAGTATCAAAATCATCTACTTTTTTTTTCCTTTTCTTTCATTCACATGTTTATTTCTTTTCTCTTTTTACTTTTCTTATATCAAATCATTATCTTGAGTAAAATGGCTAATTTGGAAGATTATATATGGTTTGAGTTCTAAAAAAACATTTTTTATTAGAAAAAATATTAGAAATTCGTTGTAATTATTTTTAATAATAATAATAATAATAAATCGATAAAAAAAAAAAGAAAATGGTGAAAGAAAAGTGTAGATGCATTTTGTTCTTCCCATTTTCAACTAATTAATTAAAGGTTGGGTTGGGTTACATAATTCAATTAAAAAATACTAAAAAAAAAAAATTTCATTCACAGATCGTGTAACACGAGGTGGTGCACTGTTGAATTGATGGACTCATATGCAATCTACAATAATTTTTGTGCCAAGTGATATTGATGGGAATGATAATGATGGGGATATATTGATAATCATCTTACCTAAATTTAAATTTAATTAATATTTTTAATATTAAAATTTCTTTTAAATTAAAAATATAATAAATTAGATATTTTTAAATATTTTATTATATGAAATTTTATTATGATTAATTTAAATAATATATAATAAATTTAAAATGAATTCAAGTTTAATAATATATGCATCAAATTTAGATTTATATGTTAAATATTTATTATTTGAGTTTTATTCATGTAAATAATTAATTAAATATAAAAATATATATATATTTAAAATATTTATAAAAATTCTAATATTATATTTTAAATAAATAAAATTTTAATATTTTATAAATTTATTAAAATTTAAAATATAAATTATTTTTTAAAATATATTTCATGTATATTATCTATATTATATATCAATGTGGGAAGGGAAGAATATTAGCATTCTCAAAAATGCCTTACATTCCCAAAAATATTTTTTATTTTTCAAATTAATTATAATTATATTTTTATTATATAATTAATTTTAATATTTATATAAATTTAAAATTTTTAATTTTAAAATTCATATAAATTTAAAATTATTAATTCTGATTATACTTAATTTCAATTGAATATAAAATTTTATAAAAAATTATTAATTAAATTAATAAGAAAAAACAATTAATATATAATCTATAATCTTTTATAATATATATAAATATATGAAGCAGAGACATTGGCTTTGTCAAATACATCATTCATTATTCATTATTTGTAATTATTTTATTTTAATATTTAAATTAATTTTAGAGTTTACATAAATTTAAAATTTTTATTTTAAAATTTAAATTATTTTTTTAATTTTAATTATATAAATGCCATGTTAAAAAGGAAAAAAAAATCCTATCCTAAGTTAAAATCCTAATTTAAATAGACAAGTAGTTTTAAACTAAATAAAATTTTATTTGCTAATAAATTTTATAAATTTTAATAAAATGCAATTAAGTTACAAATTTAATTGTACAACTGTGCACCTTAAAAAAATAAAAAGAAATCCTATCCTAAGTTAACATGTTAATTCAAATAAACAAGTGATTTTAAACCAAATAAAATTCTATTTATAATAATAAATTTTATCAATTTAAATTTAGATGATATCATATCTATTAGCTCAAGGAGTAATAAGGACGAGTCCGCCTCTCAGGAGAAATAAGGATGCCGTGTTTTTAGGCTTGAGTAAAGGAGTGATAAGGTGAATTCTGTAAATATTGTATATTTGAATGAGTCTTTGTGGTTGAGATTCTTTGGGTAATTCGTTCCCTTCCAAGTGATAGTCTTCATTATTTTTCTCCTCCTTTTCAGCAACCTCTGTTATTATTCTTTTTATTTAAGCTGAATGTATACTGTCAATTGGATTAATTGAGGTTTCACATTAATAAAATTACATCTTCTTCACTTTGTTATCTTGGTATCAGAGCCTCAACGATCTGCTCACCATGGCTTCTTCTCTGAATGTAGCCAATTTTGTTACCTTAAAGCTCAAACAATCAAACTATCCTCTGTGGAGAGAACAACTTTTGAGTTTAGCTGAAAGTCAGGAATTGTCGGATCATTTGGTTAATGGCTTTCCTGAAGATCAGAAATTCGTTACCCCTCCCAATCCAATTCCAAACTATCAACCACAAACATCTTCAAGGCGTGGCAAAAGTCCGATAGATTACTTCGTGGGTGGATCTATGGCACCCTTAGTGAGGAATCACTCGGACTTGTCATCGGACTAGAAAGCAGTTCATCGTTTGGAGTGCATTAAAAGATGCATATGCACAAGATTCTCAAGAGAGGGAATTTACCCTCGGCAGATGAATTGACCTATTTTCGCAAAGATGAAAATCGGTCCATCAAACATCTGCGTTTGTTTAAAGAACTCGCGACAGTTTAGCCGCTATCGGAAAAAAGTACCCGATGAAGAAAAAGTCTTTTGTCTCCTTACGACCGGGACCCCAAGAAACGTTTACTACGACGATGCTTAAACCACCGCGACCCAATTTTAATGAACTGGTCTCTCAACTTAAGAATTTAGACCAGCGACGAGTGTGGTTTTCCACACGTAACGAATCGGTCTTGATCAAATTTCGCATGTGGCTTTTTATGGAAATCAACAAAATTCATCCAAGAATTCCTCGGCGCCCTAGATTTAATTCCCAAGGCGTGATTTTCAAGCCCAACGCAAAACCCTTTTCCAAACAAAGAGTCGTATTCTTCCTAACGGCGACCTCCCTCGTAGAAGAATGACACCACCAACGAGATAAGAACGGCGTGTCAATCTTTCAACAGAGATGGTCACATCGCGAAGATTTGCCGTGGATTCCACAAGAAAAACAAAGCGACTCGCCAAGCTCTTTCGGCACTCACATTGGATACCGATGTTGTAGATGTGCATCGAATCATATGACAGGTAACAAAAATCTATTCCATAAACTTACTGACTATTATGGACCTGATTCCATAACCATCGGCGATGGAACGTTTCTATCCATCGATGGTGTTGGAATGACGTCTATAGAACATAAGCAAAAATTATCACTTTCAAATGTCCTTTCTGTTCCTGCTCTAAAAAAGAATTTACTTTCTGTAGGCCAATTAACAGATGATTATCCTGTGAATTGTGAATTTTCTAATGTTTCTATTTAAGGATCGAGGGTCACGGAAAAATAACCTTTATATCTTGTCGTGAATCCAAAGCATATTTTTCCAATCGATTTAGGTCCGGAGCGGACATATGGCATCAACGATTAGGACACCCTCAACCTTCTGCGATTTCTATTTTGTTCAATAAGAACCTTATTGATGTTAAAGGTTCCTTGCATTCTAAATTTTTATGTGATAGCTGCCAATTAGGCAAATTGAGCAAATTTCCATTTAGTTTGTCTTCCAATAAAAGTACCCGTATTTGAAAAAGTTTATTGTGATTTATGGGGACCACTGCTTTATCTTTTGCCAAATTTAAATATTATGCTTGCTTGGTAGATGACTATTCTAAATACTCTTGGCTTATACCACTAAAGAAAAAAACGGATTTCTTTGTTGCTTATAAAGCTTTTGAACAGTTTGTGCTAAGATAATTTGGGAAGACCATCAAGGTTTTCCATTCCGATGGAGGAGGTGAGTTTTTGAATAATGCTTTATCTTCACATTTTCTTTCACAAGGTATTAAACATCAAGTGTCGTGTCCTCATACACACCGAGCAAGCAGTCTTTGTCGAGCAGCGACAGTTTTATTCGTGAATTAGGATTGTGATGATGTATCATAGTCATGTGCCATTGTCTATGTGGGTCGATGCTTTTCAAATCTGTTTTTTTAATAAATAGGTTGCCTACTTCTGTGCTAGGGAATGAAACACCATATTTTAAATTGCATGGAACTCATTTTGATTATAGCTCCCTACGTGTCTTTGGTTCTAAGTGTTTTCCATATATATGGGACACAAGAGGTCATAAGTTTGATCCTAAGTCTTGTTTATGTGTTTTTATAGGGTATAGTGAAAAACACAAAGGTTACAAATGTTTCAATCCCAAAACTAAGAAAATAATAATATCTCGACATGTGAGCTTTGATGAAAATGTTTTTCGTATAAATCTGCATCTCCTAATAAAATGTTTGTTGACAAGCTTATGGATTCTTGGTTACCATCTCTTGAGATTACGATTTTCCACTAAGTTCTCAAGAAAGTGCAGTCCGGATGTATTACGGTTCCTATACCAACACATGACAATCGGACTATAGGAGATCATGAAACAGAATCGATCCTACAAGTGAGTCTCCACTAGCAGCTCATCATTCACACTCGATCTTGTTCAAGATGACGGATGCATCTAGAACAGTGAGCAGGCATGTCTCCACCTCCATTGTTTTTGTCAAATAGAGTTGAAGACAGTTCAAAATTCCTTAGCAAGAGAGGCGTTGTTGGTAAACAAGTTGCTGCAATTGAATCGAACTGTTTTTGTCATCTCCAACTAATACTCATGTACGTACTTCTATGATTGATGGAATCAGTCTACCAACAGTTCATACGGATCAAGAAGAGTTGCTTCACGAAATCATTCATCATCTTTGGCTGAAATATCACCGAACAAGTTCAGGACGAAGCATTGCAGCCTCGACATTCGATGGTCACCAGGTCACAGTCCGGAATAGTTAAGCCAAACCCAAAGTATGCTTTACATGTGTCTATATCTCCTGATATACCTCCTGAGCCTAAAACTGTTAAGAGTGCTCTTGCACATCCAGGTTGGAAATATGATAGAGGAGTATCAAGCTTTACTCAAACCACACTTGGGAACTTGTTCCTAGACCAGCGCATGTAAATATAATAGGGTGTAAGTGGGTTTTTAAAGCTAAAATAAATTCTGATGGGCATTTGGATAGATTGAAAGCTAGACTAGTTGCCAAGGGGTTTCATCAACTAGATGGTGTTGATTACACCGAAACCTACTCCCCTGTTATTAAACCAGGAACCATACGCTTAGTTCTTTCTGTGGCTTTAGTGAAAAATTGGCCAATTCGCCAATTAGACGTGAAAAATGCATTTTTGCATGGATTTATAACAGAAGATTTATATATGGATCAGCCACCTGGAATGAAAGATCCTAATTATCCTAATCATGTTTGCAAATTACAGCGAGCATTGTATGGTTTAAAACAGGCTCCGAGAGCCTGGTTTAATAGGTTGAGTATGTTTTTAATTGATTATGGTTTTTTTTGCAGTTTAGCTGATCCATCCTTGTTTGTCATGCATACATCGACAGGTGTATTGGTTTTATTAATTTACGTGGATGATATGTTGTTAACAGGATCGTCTATGGCTCTAGTTCAGAATTTTTGCGTCTTAAGCAAGGAGTTTTCCATGAAATACCTTGGACCATTGCATCATTTTATATGGATTCTAATTCAATCGTCTGACTCTGGGTTACTATTTAATCAAACCCTTTATGCCTTTTAATTTTTGTAAAGATCTCATTTGGTGGTTTGTCAACCTATTCCCACTCCACTTGTTCATCGAAACGATGTCTGACCCGACACCGATGGGATCCCACCTGCTGTCGAGGGCTTGTGGGTTCGTTACAGTATTTGACACTAACCCGACCGGATTTGTCCTATAGTGTCAACTATATTTCTCAATTCATGCACAGTCCAACTTTGTCTCACTTAAAATATGTTCGTCGTATATTACGATATCTCAAAGGAACAATACATTTTGGCTTATTTTTTAAAAAAGATACCTCACTTGTTCTTAGTGCATTTTCTGATGGATGTCCAACCACACGACGGTCTACTACAAAGCACTTTTCTTGGTTGCAATATCATTTCTGGTGTGCCAAGAAACAACACAGCGTTCTAGCACCGAGGCGAGTATCGTTCCATGGCTCACATCGCCGAGCTTACTTGGCTTGGATATCTCTTACAGGACTTGCAAATCTATCCCAAGCGCCTATTTTATATGGTGATAATCTTAGTGCACTACATTTAATACCAATCCGATTACATTCACGCAGAAGCATGTTGCTCTTGACTATCACTATGTTAGAGAGCGTGTTGCTCAAGGGGTTTTGATCACAAGATACATTCCTCAAAGATATCAAATCGATATATTTTCGAAGTCCATGACAAAGGCTCGCCTAGCACAATTTCGACGCAAACTATGTCTCCACCCTGGACATAGTTTGAGGGGGGATATTAGCTCAAGGAGTAATAAGGACGAGTCCGCCTCTCAGGAGAAATAAGGATGCCGTGTTTTTAGGCTTGAGTAAAGGAGTGATAAGGTGAATTCTGTAAATATTGTATATTTGAATGAGTCTTTGTGGTTGAGATTCTTTGGGTAATTCGTTCCCTTCCAAGTGATAGTCTTCATTATTTTTCTCCTCCTTTTCAGCAACCTCTGTTATTATTCTTTTTATTTAAGCTGAATGTATACTGTCAATTGGATTAATTGAGGTTTCACATTAATAAAATTACATCTTCTTCACTTTGTTATCTATATCCATCTATAATGTATGATTTATCTATTTATATCTATAATTTATATAATATATAAAGGTAAGAGGGGATATTAGGTTTGACCTAAATACCCATAGTAATTTACCATAATGACTATAAAAAATTAAATTTAATTGGTTATTAAAAATTAATATATTTCAAGTTTTATTATTTAAATTGATTTTAAAGTTTGTATGAATTCAAAATTTGAAGTCCTACTTATATTTAAATTTTAGAATTTTTTCACAATAATTGCACTTATATGAGAATTCTATTATAATTTTTATATAATAATTTTATCTTTTATTAATTAATTTTATATATCGAATTGTTTTAATCTTCAAATTAACGTGCCAAAGAATTGTTTTCCCATGACTAGAATGCCATCCTCCTCTCTCCTTTGTTAATGATTGGTTTTGAGCCCAGTATTTCTACCAGCGGCGATGGCTATTTCTTTGTTTGTGCGTTTCTTTTATGTCCTTTAAAGGTCCTGCTCAAGCTAGTAAGACTTTGACAGAAGAAACCCTCCTTTCTGGTCTTCGGTGACCTCTTCCAGTTGATCTTAGTAGTGGCGGCTCGGTAAGGTCAGGCCTCATGGTTTTGGCTCTCTTAGGGTTCAGGGTTAGGGTTGGTTGTTTAGGTTATGAGCTCTAAGGGAGGGCCTGCAATTCAAAAAAAAAAAACAGTATCATAGCACTTACTGGAGAGGCGAAAACTATGCTTCAGGCTATCCAATTGGCAACAAGTATGGGAGCCACTTCCATTGTCCTTGAATCTGATTCAACAATCGTTATCTTTGCTCTTAAGAGAATTGAGAGTGATTGTAACTAGGAATAGGAAATACAAGCTACTGTCAAAGCCATTAAAGACCTAGCATCCTATTTTGCTTATGTTGAATTCTCTTATGTAAGCAAAGGCAAATTTAGCGGCTTACCAATCAACCAAGCTTTGTTTTAGGAATTAGTTACCTTGTAATTGGTTAGTAGCGAGTCTTAATTTCCATGATCTTATCTGTAATCTTAATGTCTATAGAGCCTTGTAATGCATTTGTAATTAAAAAAAAAAAAAAAAAAAAAAAAAAACACAAAACCTTCTAAGAAAATTTTTTCCCTCTTTTTTCATTCGCATGTTTATTTCTTTAATCTCTTTATTTTCTTATAACAAATTGTTATTTTTCTGAGTAAAGTGACTAATTTGGAAGATTTTCTTCCATTAGTATCCAAATGAAATGGTTTGTAACTAATTGTTTGAGTTCTAAAAGAATAATTTGACTAGAAAACAAGAAAATATTAGAAATTCAATACTTGCAAATTCCTTTTAACAATAATAATAATAATAATAATAATAAATCAATTAAAAGAAAAAAAATGATGAAAGAAGGGCGTAGATGCATTTTGTTCTTTCTCATTTTCAACTAATTAATAATTAAAGAGAGAATGGACAATTTATTCAACGGGGAAAATTATAAAATACAAGAGAAAAAATGCCACACGCTGCTCTATAACACAAGGACGTGGGTGCACACTTATGTGCACTGTTAAGCTGGTGGACATGATGGATTCCACAATAATTCACCAACAATAATTCATTGGTGAAATGATATTGATAAGGATGATAATGGGTAGGGTACAGATGATAATTTTTTTATTTAAATTTAAATTTAATTAATATTTTTAATATTTTAATTTATTTTAAATTAAAAATGATAATAAATTGAGTATTTTTTGATATTTAATAGGATATGTCTCGCCTGAAAAAATAATGCTCAAATTGAGTTTGAATTTTATATATTAAATGTTTATTATTTAAATTTATTTATATAAATAATTAATTATATATATATATTTTTTAATAATATTTATAAGTATTTTTATGTGTTATATTTTAAATAAATAAAATTTAAATATTTTATAAAGTTATTAAATTTTAAAATATAAATTATTATTAAAATATATTATTAATTAAAATATATAAAGTGAAATGGGTTTGATATTAATAATCGAATTTGAAATAAGTTTAAGTATCTTAGACTTAAATTTTAATCAAGATTTAGGTAATAAAAATAATAATCGAGTTTGAATTTAGGTACAGTGATTTTTATAGATACTATCTCTATTCCAAACACAATTAAAATTCATTTTATACTATCCATATCAATTTAATTTAGTTTTTAATTTTATTTTTTTAATTTATTCAATTTATTTTTTATTAATTTTAGAAATTTTTAATTTATCATTTCAATTTAGTTATTAAAATCAAAATAATCGAAATAGGAGAGGACTGAATTTTATTTTGCTATATACATTGGTTATGCCGTACCCAAGGCCACGACCGAAATCCCTAAAGGCCTAAATGCAATTTCCATTCTTCATTTTGTGCTCTATTCTCCGGACGCAGCCTCAGTGAATCGCTGAGATCCCAAGTCCGAAGCCTCTCCCTCGACCTCGACTTTCTGTTGTGCTCCTCCCTTGCCCTTGATGTGCAACCTGCGGTCATCCCTCACCTTACCTGGGACTCATGGCCTTCTTTCTCCATAGGCAACAGCCGCGGTAGTGAGCTCACAACTTCAAATTTGAAAAATGTATTGGAAGATCAAGTGAATGCGAGTCGATTGAATATATTTTTTACAAATTTTATAAATTTATTTGCAGGTGAAGGTGAGACTCATTTGTTTGGATCTGGTTTTATTCAATTAAGAGATTTTGAATATTAGGGATATTTGGCCAGCAGCGAACTCTAAATAATATACTTGAGAAAGAGCAAGAAACCATCATTTGTTGCACCACCAAGGAAAAAACTTAGTAACCTTTTAAAGTCACCGAGAATACAAGCCTACTGGACTGGGATCAACGTTCCAATGAAAACCAAGACCAAGATATGCACAAGAGATATCCTTTCCTCTTTCACTTAGCAAGAACTCAAAATACAAATTAATCTGGTTCCAGTAAAAATAATTAGACCTGGTCTATAAATTCAGTTCAATTGCATTTAAGGAGTAATATGGAAGTCCCACGCGGTCAATTATAATAATTGAAAGAAATTATATAATAAGAGAGCCAAACTAAAAATTGAAGCCATTTTTATGTAAGCAAGCTCGATAATTACACTTTACCAATACTTTTTACTTTTCAGTACTCTCCAAATAAGAAAAATTTTTGTTTTCACAAGGAACCCAAGTTTTTCCTCTCTCTAAAACCATGCAAATGTGGCCACTTAATTAATCCTCATGTAGAGATCACACACTGAACACCATTATGCCTCTTTTGTGTTGTATCACTTTCTTAGGTGGTTTTCTTACCAACTTTTGATATTGATGGCCACCTTTCATGCAGAATGCGGGGGCATTTCACGTTAAGTTGGTGGACTCGTAGGATCCTACAATGATTCTCGCGTGAAATGCTGTTGATAGGAATGATAGCAAATAGATATATACTGAGAAATTCTATAGTTATTTGATTTTATATAAAATATAATTATTTTGTTATAAAAAATAAGATAATTTATATAAATTTACCACTCATTTTATTATATTATCATAAAATGATTCTTTTACTATAAATTAGTTAATTATGAAAATTTTATTAATTTAATAAAAAAATAAAATTTCCTTAAATAAAAAAGCACATATAACATTTTAAAAAAAAATCTAAGAGATGAATTATGTATAGTAAATTTTGTTAAAAAATTATAGGAACAAGGTTAGGTTTATTAAATATTATTTATTAGATTTTTAAAAAATATTATAAGTGTTTTTTTATATGAAGAAGATTTTTTTTTTTTTAAGTTAACAAAATTTCCATGGAAAAAATAATCATTCTATAAAAATTTAATAATATAAATTGTAAATTTATGTAAAATTATCTTATTTTTTGTAACAAAATAATTATACTTTTTATGAAATCAAGTCACCATAGAAAGCACCATACTCATAAAAATCATTTTATTTAAACTTAAATTTAATTAAATTGTTTTAATTTATGAATTTTTTAAAATTATTCTTAATTATTTAAATTTATTTCAAATTCAAATACCCTTAACTATTTAATTTTACATATTCTAATTAATAATTTATATAGAAATATATTTTTATTAATATTTATATTTTAAAATTTAATAATTCTATAAAATATTTAAATTCTTCTTTAAATATAATATATAAAAATTATGAATATTAATTATTTATATAAATATATTTAAATAATAGATACCAAACACATAAAATTTAAATTCAACACGAATATTATTTTTTAAATCTAAATCCATCATAAACTCAATCATATGTTATTTAAATTAATTTCAATTGGGTCTAGTAAGAACACATACCTTAAAATATTTGACTCTTTGTTATTCTTAATATTCATATTTGGCATGGATTAGAGTGAGTAAAATTTGAAATTTTAAATTAAATTAATTTAAGCTATTTTTATTATTTTTTTAAATTTTAAATTTTGTTTAGTCATAAAGATCAAAATAATCAAAATAACCGATCACCAATTTTATTTTGCTATTAACATGGGCTCTGTCGCTTTTAATAGATGAGGCCCAATCCAAGAGCCAAGAGGCTCAAGACCAAAATGATTAATGCTATGTTTGGATTGTGAGCTTTTGATTTTATGAATTTGAATTTAAATTAAATATATTATTTGAATATTTTAAATAAAAATATATATTCATAATAAATTTAAAAGCTAAATATTTAAAATAAGTATTTTTACCTTGTTATTTTAAATTTATTTCACTATAATTAAATGTATTAATTTTGACTCCATTTATTTCACAGAAAATAATTTATGTATGAAAAATATATTCTATAAAAATATCTTTCATTATTTAGTTATAATATTAAATTAATAATATGTGTTTATATCATATATGTATAAATATTTTCACTTTTTAATAAAATTATCAAAATTTAAAAAATAACTTAAAAAAAAAGTTATTTTTCTTTAAAATGACTTATTTTTCACCTTGATCATAAAAATATTTTTTTATTAATTCATTTTTTTTAATATTTCAAATACTAAATAAATACAAAAATATTTATCGTGAAACAAATAAAGTCTAAATAATGTTATAATTTATATGCATTTTCATGCAAATTCCTTTTATTAATCAAATAAAAGATTTTTTTAATTTATGAATTTTAAATTATACATTTTAAATTTGATATTTAGATTTTAAATCCAAATCGTAGAATCCAAACCCTAAAGTCGAACAAAACTTAGCAACCCTTTAAAGCCAACAAGCCTGAAACATTACAAGGTATATCCTTTCCTCTTTCACTTAGCAAGAACTCATCAGAAAGCGGATTATTGGCCACAAAATTGGCAGCTCGCGAAAACCACCAGAGAAGAGTTTCCTCTCTCTAAAACCATAAAAATGTGCCCTCTCAATCCACACGTAGAGATCACACACTAAGCCCCATTATGCCTTTTTGTTTTGTATCAGTTTCTTGGTTAGTTGTCTAACCAACTTTTGATATTGATGGCCACCTTTCAGGGGAAGGGAGTGACTCCCACGTCCTGCAGCCAGCATCGGTAGGGAAGGTTACTTCCCCCTACACCAGCAGCTAGATGGGTTCTCCGCATGAGGCTTGGGTCTAAACCCAACATGGGTGGACCCGACCATTTCCTTTAGTGCGAAATGGTGATGCGGCAAAGTATATTAGACCCAAACTGAAAAATGAATCCAATCAAAATTATCAATTTTTATTTGGTTAAATTTAATTAAAATTTTATATTCTATTCAGTTTAATAGTAATATTTAAAAATTTTAATTTTTTAATTAATTAATTATTTATTTATTTTAATTAATTTAATTTAAATTAATTTAAAACTAAACCGATTGAATATTCAATCATTAATAGCTCCATATCGCAAGTATTGTGATTTATTTTTTATTTAAAATAATTATATATTTTAAAAATATGAAAAATTATGTAATTCAGTATATGATTATTGAATTTTTTAATATAACTATTTCTGCAAAACTATAATATAATAAATATTGGAATTTTTTAAAAAATATTTAAAAAAAAAAACAATTTAATCAACTTCAGCAAAACGTTTAAAAAACTCTAAGGTTGTCTAAGAAATTAACATATCTCTTCAGAGTCTAAAAGAAGCAATAAAAAATTAGTTTAAGTATAAATTAGACAAGTTGATTAAATATTAAAAAGACATATTTATGATGTAAAAATTAATATACTAAAACTAATTTATTTAATTTAATATTAATATATTAATATTAATTTATAAAATTACATAATATAAAATTAATATTTATTAAATAATATTCAGAATATATAGTATACTAGTTCAATTTGAATTTTTTGGTTTGAATAAAGGATAAATTATGAAATGAATATAATTTTTAAAATAGAAAAGTGTATATTAATTCTTCCCAACTTAATTTGCGAGCATAATGCAATTACTTATTGTCTAACCAAGTTTAAGCGCACCTCATGATTAATCTATTATTTAGAAATTGTTTTTTAGCATAATTTTTAGTAATAACTTTAATATTAATTTATCAGGTGAGTGATACAGACTAAACCTTTAACATTCAATTTAAGAGTTAAACCCTAATCAATAAAATAGGAAAATATTTGTTGCCAAAATTAATTTAATTTAAAATTATATTCTTAAATAAAATAAATAATTTTATTTAAAATTAATCATCTTATTTAAAATATTATAATAAAATTATTTTCTCATACTATCAATAACAATTTGAAATTGTTTTAAATTTCATTGTTTCGATAACATCATATCATTTTTATAGATGATATATTCATATTTCAAATTTGCAATAGATATTAAAGCATTTTAAGAGTTTAAATCCACATCTATTGCATAATAGAATGACTTTAAAAAAGTGCACCTAATTTTAGAAGATATCATTAAATAAGGATTAGTATTCAATTAATTAAATCAAATTTTTTTATTAACTTTAAAAATACTAATAAATTTGAATTAAAATCGAGTAAAAAAATTAAATTTAATTAAAATTAAAAAATATTTCATTATCGATTATAATTAAATTAATAAAAAAATATTTTATATTATTAATTAATTAATTATATTTATAATATTTTTTATAAAAATAACAAATATAATTTTTTGTTAATAACATAATACTAAAAAAAAAATGTCATCGAGGATGGTCTGATTTGTCCTCTTTCATTTTTAGGGTGTAAGAAGTTAAAATATCAGAATTCGAGATTTTTCAATTATCTATTATAAAATAATTTATTTTTATTGTAAAAGAAAAATGATTATCTCCCATTATATAATTCATCCATTATTATTCAATTCATTAGATCTTTATTAAATCTTAAAAAAAAACTCTTATAAAGATAATAAAGTCTTACTAAACAAGATAAAATAAATAATAAATAATACAAGAATCAGACAAATTAAGTATAGAAATACCATATTTTATTAAGAAAAATAAAAGAAAAATGAGTTTATTCCAGAGAAAATGATGGGGACAGTCTTACAAAATTTTGAAAAAAAGGCAGAAAAGAAAAAAAAGAGAGGCCGCCAAGCATAATCTTTTACTGGAAAGGAGCCTTGGGATTCCGTTCAATGAACTTGAAGCATCTCAACTTGCCACCTTCTGGAATAATAATAATATCAATAATCCTAAGAGCAAAAACTGACAGGATTAATAAATACGTTGGCACCTTTCCAGAATGTTGAAAACTGAGAAAATCGTGAACGCTAGCAAGGAAAGTTCAAGGAAAGCACGTATGCGCTGACTCGAGGCCTCGCCATATTTACTGCTCTACTGCAACGGATGCTACGGTGAACTCTGTTTTGGTCATCACATTTCAAATCATCCAGGGCTATCTATCTTATGCTTACAAGGAAGTGACAGGCAAAGACTCTCCTATCACAATTCATATTTATATGATCCCTGCCATTGTCACCAGTTTTTTTTATTTCTTTCTTTCGATTAATTCATCATTAAGAAAACCTAAATTTCTTTGTGATTAATTTTATAATTATAGTATTTAATATATATATATAATAAAAAAAACTCGGTTTTAAAGCAATTTGAATATTATTATTCAAACTGACTATTCTATGAAGCCAAGTTGTAAATGCATGTGGATCTTCTTCAATCAACATCATGAATTACAAGGATCTTTTGACCTTCCAATACCAAAAAATTCTGCTAGAAGACATAGGACATGGAGAGGATTAGAATGACAAAAATTCACTCCATCTTAATGTCTTTAATTTTAAATTCGTTTTAAATTTAATTAAAAATTATTTTAAATTATTTAGAATGATATTAAATTTATTTAATTTTATATATTTTTATTAATAATATATATTTATTAACAAATTATATTTTAAAATTTAAATAATTTTAAAATATTTATATTTTGTTTATTTAAAATATAATATATAAAAAAAATTAATAAATATTATTAAAAAATATATATTATATTTAATTAATTATTAATATAAATAAATTTAAATATTTAATTTATAAAATCTAAACTTTACATAAGTATTATTTTAAGAACTTAAATTTATTCCAAATCCAATTAGATATAATGCAAATTTATTCTATTAAAATTAATTAAATTGGGCATTGAAAATAATTACTATACCTAGAAGATGCTTATGGATCCTAGAAGACGATTATTCTTTGCAAAAACGACAAGTCTAAATAATACTTGTTAATTAATTAATGTTATATTATATTATATTTGTGAACGTATTTAATGGGACATTTATAATTATGATTATTATCAGTCAAATCTACTGTTTAGTGACTTAAATGGTGCGGCCGACCCTACAAAATGAGCGCAGAAATTACCTTCCCAAGAGGATATGATGATGAACGGTGCAACTCCAAGGTCGAGCCAACAAATAGAGACTGTCCCAATTAAAAACAGCTAATGGGTGAAATGAAAGATCAATACTGCCTTAGAATAAGACTCCACTGATTCAGCTACCATAAGATCAGCTTGGCCAATATTGTAGAAAAAAAAAAAAAGGCAACAGCCGAGAACCATCATTGTTGCACTAATGTCGCTTCTTTGGCATTTATTTGTTAGTCTAAAGATTACACTTCTCCAAGGTAATAATAGCTATTGATAACTTCATTACAAAAAACAAAATTACCTTAGAAATTAACTCTCCTTCTACAAAATAGCTTTGCAATTATTATTTATTATTATTTTGTTCAATATTTTCATGCTAAAGTAGCGTTTCTTGATTCAATTCAATCTACTTGAAGAATTTTAACCTTTTGAAACACTAAATTTACAATTATGAAATGTTAATTGATTATCTCTACATAACTCTAGTCAAATAATTAGAATTTTGTACAGGTAGCCTATATATCGAGCCATGCGATTAACTATTACCAGCTAGGCAGTAGGCACCACCTCATTCTTATACCATAAACACAATTTTAATTATGACATTGTTGTTATCACCTTCTTAGTATAATTGTGATTTTTTTATTGTATATATGCAATGATTTTATTGTATAATTTTTTTTTATGAGTATTCCTCCAATAAATTAAACTACAAGCTTGGAACGGATTAGCTTAACTAAGGCACCAAACAATTTGATCTTTTAAGTAAATTAATTTTCAAATTATAATTGGGGTTGGTTATATATATATTGCGACCAAAGTGGGGCACACAGGCTCAAACCAACTATAGAGAACCATTTCTAGTATAAGCCATACCACACTGGTCATGCAGCAACCAGTTGGCAAGAACCGAAGGAGGCTGCTGCAACTCATGAAAACCGATCAAGAAAGCTTCCACATAGTTTGCAAGCAATCAGCAACAAAGTTATCTTCCCTCCAAATGTGATTAACAGTAGCATTCCAGTCCTCAGCAAGCAAAGACCTAATTGCATCAACAAGATGCAGGGCGCCCCTTGGGCTTGGAGGCACAGCAGAAGCTGTAATACATTGACTTGCCAACAAATTGTCACATTTCACAGCAACTTTAGTAATACCCAGCCGTTGGGCCAGTTTCAACCCTTTGAAGAGAGCCCAAAGTTCTGCCATCAGGACATAGCAACTTCCCCAATTCCCTAAAAACCCCACAATCCATCTTTCACAACGAACCCTGATAGCACCACCCCACACGCGAACCAACCGTCCCCCTTTACAGCTCCATCACAATTGAATTTCAACCCTTCCTGTTTAGGAGGATACCATTGAACGCAGTAACTCCGAATCCTATTACTTCAGTATCGAGTGCTATTAATTTTTTTTTTTTTCTATTATTGATGCTATGGTTAGATTGAGGAATTTGACCCTTTGAATTTAAACTAAATATATTGTTTAGATATTCTTAATGAAAATGAATTTAAATTAGGCCCAAATCCGCGTATTCATAACAAGTTTAATAATTAAAATTTTAAAATAATTACTTTTTTCATGTTAATTTAAATCCATTCTACTATAATCAAATTTATATATCACAACTTCTAGCCACTTTTATAGAAATTATTTTTATTAGGCAAACAAAAAATTTTTAAATTTATGAATTTTAAATTCTAAATTTTAAATAAAAATCTAAATTTCAAATCTAAATCTTAGAATCCAAAGCCAACCTAAATTCTTTTTGAAATCCATTTTAAATCTCTCCATTTTTCTTCCCACTCATTCTATCACTAATTTATCATACTTTTATAATGGATTGAGGTCCATTTATTTTGCAAAAAATATTTTCTAGAAAATAATTTTTTATACATTTTAGGCACTTATAAAATGGATCAGTGAAAAATATGATAAAAAAATTAAGTTATTTTTTAAGAAAAATGATTTTTTCTTTACAAAAGAGGAAATTATTATATCAAAAAATGATTTTTTTTTACAAAAGAGGAAATTATTATATCAACTTTGATAATCTTATTAAAATGTAAAAATATTTATATATGTATAATATAAATATATACTATTAATTTAATATTACAATTAAAGAATAAAAAATATTTTTATAGAAAATATTTTCTTAAAAAATATTTTTTATAAAAAATATTTTTTTATATATAAATTATTTTCTATAAAACAAATCAAACCAAAATAATTAAATCGGGAAAGCATTTTCTATAGTCTTGTTAATTATTAGGTCTATACATATATATTGTCTTTCATGTTATGCATTTCGCCGGGCTTCTTATGATCACTTCCACTTACTACTTACAAGGGAAAATATATGAACATTCGTAGAATTAAAGAGTAAATAGTAAGGCAACGATATATTGTGATGACTCTTTTAAAACCAGTTTCTTAGAAAAACCACAGGTAGTCAAAGGATGGTTATTATCAAGAAGGGGTACATTTTCTTCATCTTTGAATCGGATAGCCCATATTGCAATAACTTTCGTTACCACTGACTAGTCAGAACCAAAAACAAACTTTGATGACTCCATCTCCCATTCGTGAACATTTCACCCAAATCATTTAAAACTTTCAACTAAATGAGGCTCCCACTCACCAAAGTTGCCAAGTTAAAGCTAATTACATAGAGTATACAATAAAGGTCGGTTTTAGATAAAAGGAGATTTGCAATTGATTGGCTAAACGTAAATTATTTTTTAAAATTATATCGAGTTTGAATTCAATCAGAGATAAATAAATTAAAAAAAAAAATACACACCCACATAATGACTCGTTCACTCTGCAATTTGAATCATAATTATATTAATATTTCAACAGTTCCAATATAAAATACAAACCACATCAACCTTCTTCTTCTTTCACTTAACTATTATTTTAAAGTATTGGGTTTGTAACACAGAAAAAATTTATGCATTATATTAGTGTTTAGAACTGTTAGCTAGCCAGATGACTAGCTAGGGGACGGAAGGTGATTATTAATTGTTACCCAAAAAAGGAGCAACTTCAGTACTATATTTTCCTTGAAAAATAAGGTCATTATTAAGCAGCTCGCAAGGGAACTCAAATCCATAGTCTTGTAGAAGAATTCCTCCTTCTTTTACAAGGCTTCCATTGACGGAGCTTATGGAATGGTTGTTGTCCAAAGGCACTAGGCTTGAAGCTTCTTGATGAGATGATGATACGCTGTAACTGTTACATCCATATGTCCCCAAATTTGGAACTTCCGTAAATGTTGAAAGGGGAAATTGGCTCTGGTCCAAAATTAGCCCTGGAAGTTGTAGATCGCAATATTGTTGGAAACCCATCTCCATGAGCGGTGTCAAGGTGCTAGAATATGCGCTAAAGCAAGGTGATGAATTTCCAGGATTATAGGTTTCCGCTTCACCTGTGGAGACCGAAAATTGTACCATAGGATGACTAGAGTTATTAATGGTTATATCACTAATGTTACTGATTTTGCTGCTTCTCTTGACATCAATCTTTCCTTCCAACATTTTTTTCTTTAACTTAGTGTTCCAGTAGTTCTTCACATCGTTGTCTGTTCTTCCTGGCAGCTGCGATGCTATAACAGACCACCTAAGTAATCCAAGAGAGAGAAATCTTTAATTAATTGTATACATAAATTAATATACCCACAAGATCAATTATCAATCAATACCATCACTATGTATTCAGAAGTTGTAAATGAATTTATATATACTTGCCTACTTCCCATGCTATTGTAGAGGGTACAGATAATGTTATCTTCTTCTTCGGTAAAACCTCCATGCTTGATGTCTGGTCTCAGATAATTCAGCCATCTCAAACGACAACTCTTGCCACATCGCGTAAGGCCTAAAGCATAAAACAGCCTTCTAGCAATTAATCCAAAATTGCGAGGTTTACAGCAGGGGAAAAGAAGCATGAAAAGAAGAAAGAATTATATACAGTTTTCATGTTTTGAAAACAAGAAACCGATTGAAAGATGAGAATTAAAAGAGGGAGAGGGAGCGGGAGAGGGACCTGCTTTTCGAGGCAAAGAAATCCAATTGCCACCAGTGCCATGTTTTTGAAGATAGTTCTTGAGGGTGGCGTCTTCCTCAGGCGACCAAGGCCCTCTCTTCACGTTAGCTTTGTCACAACATGGAGCTCTTCCCATGGAAAACTTAACTGATATCTAAGCCCAAGTACACTTCAGCCAAAGAGGATAGAGGCGGAAATTTCTTTTCTGTGAATAAAACCAGCGAGCATGCATTATGGCTTTTAAAGATCAACACACGACTTTAAAAGCTTGACTTCGTCTGACGCCCAGCTTTATCTTTAAATTTTTGGAATAGTTGTCGGAAAAAAAAAATGAATTTACATTTAATAATTAATCAAGTCTAATTTTTTTAGAGCAAAATATTATTAATTTAAATCGATCAAATTAAAAGTATTGGTTTGAAATATAATTGAAAGCAAAATTTAGATTTTTTTTTATAATTAAGCCTTAAATTAAAATGAAAATATTTGATAAACTGAAATAGTTTAGAAAATATATATTTAACTCATATATAGTAACTAATGAAACAAAATAATTTTTTAAATTACTAATTAAATCAATTAATTTATTTTTATTTATATAGGTTCAAGAAAGAGAAAAATAGAGCAATTAATCAACTCTACTTGGCACTGTAGACTTTAAACTAAATGAATTTTTTTGCAATATTGGAAAAATGAAAGGAAATTTACTCAGTACGAAACATTGTCACTAATATTTAAAATGTTATCTTCTGAAACTTTAATAATTTATTTTACTTATAAAAATTAATGGGCTTATACAGTGAAATGTAATCCTTCTTTTTTTATATTGAATAATTTTAAGAGGTAGATTGAGAGATTAAAACTCAAAATCTTCTAAAAAACTAATTAAAATATTTATGATTGGCTTAAAATTTTATATACAATAAAAATTATTAAAAAAAGAAATCTCTCATTTTAATAACTAAATATCTTCAAGATAAATTAATTTTATATTCAATACAAATTAAAATTAATTGCACTTTAAAATTTTGTCATAAAATTCAATTGTCTGATGTGAGTCTATATATATATATATATAAAATAAAATTTTGATGTTGAGTCAAAGTCAATGTGAGTGATTGAAGAAGCACGGAGATTCCCTGCAAATGGCGTCAATTTGTTGCCTAAAAAGGTAAAAATGGCAGACTTTCATACATCTGTATAGTTGTGATTTGTGAAGTTTACCTCTTTTCTAAAAATTTTAACCGCGTTAGTTTCTTACTTTTCTTTTACGCGCTTTCCACTTGACCTCTGCGTAATCCATTGCTTGCTTCGGTCACTGCATGTGTATTTTTCAGGAAGCAACCAGGCAAGCTTTACGCTTCTGCTTCGGTTGATTTTTTCACACCCCATGTGGGAATTTCTAGCAACCTAGTGTGAAAATGTACACATTCTTCGTGTTGAGTCCATTTCACAAATTTATATTAAAAATTGGGAAAGTTTATTCACTGCTTATGCGAAGAAGTTTCTTAATCATAAAATAAAGACAATTTATTTTTTTATTTGAAAATTTTTATTATATTAAATATCTATCATACTTGGTTTGATTAACTTGAGATGGGGAATTGGAGGCTAATTTCTACCTACGTCTACAGGAATCAAGTATTGAATCCATGTTTCCTGTAGATTGCCTAGAAGAGTGGACAAGCACCAGCTTGAGTACGAGAGGATGTGACCGAGTTGGTATAACTATTGGCATTAGAAATGAATTTGGTCATCTGTCTAGAGCATTCATTGCTATTGGCATTTGTATGAATCTGATTTTCGGTTTTTGAATAAATTGATGTTGTTTGATTCTGTTATCTTTGCTTTATTGTCGTTTGAGTTTGGATTTAGTTATTAGGGAGGGAGAGACAGAAATAAAGTGAGTAATGAAGGATGGGAAGGGAAAGAGAAATTGATAAAAAAATGAGGATAATGGTATAATTGTAAATAAAAATGTAAAAGAAATCTCATATGAACGAACTTAAAATTAATTTATTAATAGGAAAAAAAGTTTTTATAAGATGGAACGCTTATCACTGCATCAAAAATTTTAACTATTAACAGAAGCACATAACATAGCAACTCAAACATCACGAGTCAAAGAAATCTGGATAGGATGTTACCCACTGGACTATCTCATACAGTGCCAATAGTTTTGATTTTGAATAAAAGAAATTTTTAATAGATGGAACTAAAACTTATAATCTTTTTTATTATAAATATTAAAAATATAAAGATGGATGAAATGATGAATAATGGCATAATTATGTAAGATTTTAGCCTTTACTATGATTTTATTTGGGCTAAAACCAGAGTCATTGTGACCAAATTAATAGACATTTATTTTAATTAAAATAAATCCTGATCAAACAGAAGTAACTTTAAATATGTCCTAAATTAAGTCTTAAAGATATATACATAAATTGGTATTCTTTCTATTCATAAGTTAAACAATTTTTCATAAAATCAAAGATATTATGGTCATTTTTAAAAAGATTTTCCATCACTGAAATTTGCATGTAAATTAATAATAATCAAGAGAAAGAAATAAGTTTATTAAATCAAATTTTCTCTTAATTATTAATATTATTTAAATGAACTTTGCATCATGTACATTTTCTAGTAATTTATCAAGAAATTTTACAAATTAAGCACTTCAAATTAATCTACTTGTTGACCCTGTGTAGCTCAAAATGAGCATTGATTTTGATGATAACAAAATTCAAATAGAATCTATCTAACTCAATTTTAAGTGATGTGTAGATTCTTTTTCTTATTCGTGAAGAATCCTTAAGGTTGCATCTAAGGAGGAAGAGCACTCAAAGGCATCTCAAGATAAATCAAAGTTGAGAAAGAAATAGATTATGAAAGCTAAAACTCAAAGTAAATGTATGAAAGTCATAGAGTTAGGAATTGAGTCTTAGGACTTGTGTAAAAAAAATAGATGAAAGTTTTAGTCAAATAGAGCTCAAAATTAATTTTTCTTTCAATTACCTTATAAAATTTTCTCTTATCATGACCTTGGATATTGCTATTGGAATATATATTTTTCTTAATGTCTAAATTAGATTTTTAAATATTACAATTTGAAATAGGCATCTGGTAAATTAGTTTGCTAACTTGTTTGCAAAAATATTAGTTTGCTAATGTGTTTGCTAAAATTATAGTTTGCTAACTAGTTTACTACTATCGCCAAAAATTTCATTAGTTTGCTAAATGATCAGAGTTACTCAATTTCGTATAAAAAGACAAAATAACGGCTATTTTACCTAGAACAGAGTGTATAATATTTCAAAAAGGTTTCAAACAGTTTAAAATGGTTTGGGACTATAAATACTCCTTCTTTACTTCATTTTACATTTGATGAAAGCTTACAATTGCACTCCAATCTTGATTTTTCATTTATTGCTTTCATTCAAGAGCTTTAAAGTGTTTGAGCTACCATTGGCAAATCAACTCATCTCTTCTTTATAGTTTGATTTGTATTGAGTGAGAGTGAGTGTTAAAACATTAAATTGCATTTAAGAGAGGTTGTACAAGCACCTATTGAAGCTTGAGAGTGTGAGTGCTTGAGATAGCACTTGTCTAAGGGTTCAAGCTACCTTGGTAAAAGCTTGGTGTTAAAAAAGTTGTAAAGGGCTTTTGATCTCTTGCCTTTTAAAGAGAAAATAGCGGAGAGAAGATTCAAAGAGGGTTCTTTGAGAGAGTAGATGTAGGCTAGTTAAGCCGAACCACTATAAGAATCATTGTGTTTGATTTCTCTAACCTTAATCTCTTTACTCTTGTGTAATTTAAATTCTATGCATGTTATGTTAAAAATTGCTATAAATATTGATTGAGGCTCGAATTGCAATTTAGAGACATATTCTTGAAATATCACTTTCACTATATGTATATAGGAGCACCTAGTTGAACAAAGCCACAATTTTTCATTAGGCTACAAGCAAGGGCCGAAAAATTAGTTAAGTCTAATTCACCCCCCTCTTGGACTATTTTGGGACAACAAATTGGTATTAGAGCTTATCTCTCTTGCTTAAGGTGTCACAACCTTAGAGTGATCCCCAATGGTTGGTTCATCTAGCAACACTGCAGGTATACCCGCACCACTAGCTGAAGGCTACTCAATTACTAGACCACCACTCTTCAATGGCACTAATTACTCATTTTGGAAAGTTAGAATGAGAAATTTCATACAATCTGTAGATATTGATACATGGAGAATTATTAAAAATGGTCCATATGTTCCTCAAAAGAATGGTCAAGGAAATACTAAAGTTCCTAAAAATGAAGATGAATATGATGACAATGATTTGAAGAAATTTTCTGTAAATGCTAAAGGTATTAATATTTTGCATTACTCACTTGACCTTAATGAATACAATCATGTTTCAGGATGTCAAACTGCTAAGGAAATTTGGGATAAGCTTGAGGTCACTTATGAAGGAACGGATGTCGTGAAGGAATCCAAAGCAAACCTCCTTATCCGAGATTATGAGCTATTTGAAATGAATCCAGGAGAATCAATTGCGGATATGAGCACGAGGTTTACCAATCTTGTCAATCTTCTCAAAGCACTTGGTAAAAGATTTGAGGAAGCTGAACTTGTAAAGAAAATTCTTATATCACTTCCAAAATCTTGGGAAGCAAAGACTACAGTTATCCAAGATACCAAGGATTTTAAAACATTCACCTATGATGAACTCATTGGATCTCTTATTGCACATGAGATGGTATATAAGAAAGATGAAGTTGAAAATGAGAAAAAGAAGAAGAAAAGCATTACTCTCAAGTCAAATAAGGATGAAGATAAGAAGAAAGGAGTTACACTTAAAGTTGACTCAAGTGACAACTCAAGTGCTTCAAGTGATGATGATGATGAAATGGCTATGCTTGCAAGGAAATTCAAAAGAGCTTTTAAGAAGGGAGGAAGTAAATACAAGAAATTCTTGAAAAAGTATACTCCCAAGGATAAACGTTTCAAGGATTCAAAAGAAAAAAATTATATGTTATGAGTGTCACAAACCAGGACATATCAAGCCCAAATGTCCATTGCTCAAAAAGAAGAAAGGAAAAGAAGACAGGAGCAAGAAAGCTATGAAAGTAGTATGGAGCAACAGTGAAGAATCTTCAAATGATGAATCAAGTGACAAGGAGACTGCTCATCTTTGTATGATGGCATTTGAAGAGAAAGTCGAAACTTCACAAAAGGAAGAAGAAAGTGATAATGAGGTAAACTCTCTTGAACCTCCTAATATAGAGGAACTTGAACTTGCATTTGCTAAAGTATATGATGAGTATAGAAACTATAAGAGAAAGTACACTTAAATGAATTTAGAAATTGAATTATTGAGATCACAAAATATTGCCATGTCCAATGCATATAAAGAAAATGAATTTTACAAAGGACAAATTGCTTTGTTTAAAGAGCTAGATTTGGAGTTGAAAAACTCAAAAGAAACTTGTGAAAAGCTCATTGAGAAAAATAAGGTTCTTGAAGCTAAAATAGAATCCTTGACAAATGATTTGGCAAAATTTACAAAAGGAAAATAAACTCTATATGTACTTCTTGGAAACCAAAGAATTTCAAATGAAAAAAATGGAATTGGTTTTAACGGTTTCATGAACTATAGTAAATACAAGAATCATTTCATTAAAGCATCTACATCCTCCTTGCCTAATGTCACATGTTATTAGTGCAATCAAAGAGGTCATATGATTAGCTCTTGTGCACTTGGGAAGGGTTTCCTTAAGGAAAAGAAGGTATGGGTGCCAAAGGGAACCTTACCTAAAGTCACTAACCCCCAAGGACCCAAAGTTGCTTGGGTACCTAAAGCTAAATGATTAACTTTCAGGTTTGTTTCAAAGGAATGAAGGAAAGTGAAAAATGGTATATAGATAGTGGTTGTTCAAAACACATGACCGGTGAAAATGACAAGTTTTCAAAAATCACAATGGTAGATGGAGGACATGTGAAATTTGGAGATAAAGGAAAAGGAGAAATAATTAGAAATGTCACAATTGGAACCAAACCTTACATTGAAGATGTGTCACTTGTTGAAGGGCTGAAATACAACTTGCTAAGTGTAAGCCAACTTTATGATAAAGGTTTTGAGGTAAAGTTCACTTCTTCTCATTGTACAATTAATAACTTAGATAATGACACATTGTTCATTGCCAATAGATCTAATAATGTTTACTTGCTTGACATGAATAAATTTGAAACTAATCATGGTACATGTCTAGTATCTTTTGATAATTTTAGTTATTTATGGCATAAAAGATTAGGACATACAAGCATGCATACACTCTCTAAATTGTCTAAGAAAGAACTTGTTAAAGGTCTTCCTAAGATTAACTATGAAAATGAATTTCAATGTAGGGCATGTGCACTAAGAAAGCATACTAGAGCATCTTTTAAATCTAAAAATATTGTTTCTATCACTAGACTATTAGAATTGCTTCATCTTGATTTATTTGGACCCGTGTCTCCTGCTAGTCTTGGTGGGGAGACATATGCTTTAGTTATTGTTGATGACTATTCAAGATATACATAGACATTCTTCCTTGCTCACAAAGATGAAACTTTTGAGAAATTCACCTTTTTTAGTAAAATGGTTCAAAATGAAAAAGGTTTTTGCATTACATCTATAAGGAGTGATCATGAAACTGAATTTGAAAATCATTTATTTGAGAAATATTGTGATAAACATGGAATCAACCATAACTTTTCAGCTCCTAGAACTCCACAACAAAATGGGGTTGTAGAAAGGAAAAATAGGACCTTGCAAGAAATGACTAGAACCATGTTAAATGAAAATAATTTGCCAAAATATTTTTGGGTTGAAACTATTAATACTTCTTGCTATGTGTTGAATAGAATTTTGATTAGACCAATTTTGAAAAAAAAAACCCTTATGAGCTTTGGAAAGGAAGAAAACCAAATATTTCATATTTCAGAGCATTTGGATATAAGTGCTATATCTTAAATAACAAGAATGATAACTTGAAGAAATTTGATGCTAAATCCGATGAAGGAATCTTTCTTGAGTATTCAACAAAGAGTAAAGCATATAGGGTGTTTAATAGAAGAACATTAGTTATTGAGGAAACTATTCATGTTTTGTTTGATGAGGCTAACCCTTCTATTAGAAGGAAAGATGTTTTTAATGACAATAATGAGCAGGTGTTTGGAAAAGAAAATGTAAAATCAAGTCAAGAAATGGAACATATTGATGACAAAGATGAAGAAACTCAAGGAGATACCATAATAGATGTCCATAATGCCAATAATGATCAAATCAATGAAGAAATGCCAAATTTAAAAGAATTATAAGTAAATGAACCCCAACATAAAGATTTACCTAAAGAATGGAGATTCCATAGAAATCATCCCCAAGAAGATATCATTGATGATCCATCTCAAAGGATAATGACTAGAGCACAATTTAAAGGTATGAAAATCATAGAGTTGGGAATTGAGTCTAAGACTGTGTAAAAAGCTACTATCGCCAAAAATTTCATAGTTTTTAAAAATGATCGAGTTACTCAATTTTTCATAAAAGTTGGGACTATAAATACACATTATTTACTATTTTACATTTCTTTATAGTTTGATTTGTATTGAGTGAGAGTGAGTGTTAAAACATTAAATTGCATTCAAGAGAGGTTGTACAAGCACCTATTGAAGCTTGAGAGTGTGAGTGCTTGAGATAGCACTTGTCTAAGGGTTCAAGCTACCTTGGTAAAAGCTTGGTGTTGAAAAAATTGTAAAGAGTATTTGGTCTCTTGCCTTTAAAAGAGAAAATAGTAGAGAGAAGACTCAAAGAGGGTTCTTTGAAAAAGTGGATGTAGGCTAGTTAAGTTGAACTATTATAAAAATCATTGTGTTTGATTTCTCTAACCTTAATCTCTTTACTCTTGTGTAATTTAAATTCTATGCATGATATGTTACAAATTGCTATAAATATTAATTGAGGCTCGAATTGTAATTTAGAGACACATTCTTGAAACACATATCACTTTCACTATATGTATATAGGAGCACCTAGTTGAATAAAGTTACAATTTTTTATTAAGCTACAAGCAAGGGTCAAAAAATTGGTTAAGTCCAATTCACCCCTCTCTTAGACTATTTTGGGACAACACTACTCTCTGAAAAAAGAAGTTAAGATAATTGAAAACATGGAAGATAGCATAGGGTGGGGAATGTTGGGTTCCTTGTCAATGAAGCTACATACTTTTCTTTGAAGAACTAATTCTCCATTAGAGGAGGCAGTTCGAAGTGTTAATGATTTAGTTTCCATTTCCATTATCAAGATTCAAGACCAAACAAACATGACCTTGGTGGAATGAAATGCATGAAAACTGAAAAGTGAACATTACTGTATATGGCACGTAGTAGACTACTACTTAAAGTGAAAAACGTACAATAATTTGATATATATATATATATATAGGTACGAGTACAGTAATTAAGAAATTATTGTTGTGAAAAGGCTGATAGATACTGTAGGACTTGAAAGGACAATAAAAGTGCATATCTGCTTAAAGCTTTAAAGGTTCTTGAGAACACCAGCGCTTTGAGCTTTCCTGCTCTTAATATTAGTGGGCAATGAGGAAGCACTTCAATGGCGCTTTCCAGCTGTATATAAGCAAATTTAAGGCGAAGATGAACCCATCAACCACAAATCATTTGACAAAGGAAAAATTTAAACTTCGTTTTGAATAAATTATATGTAAGAAAAAAGAATTTAATCGCATGCTTACTTTTTATTTCTTTTAAAATAAATTGAAATTTGTAAAAAAATTAATTCAATTGATTTTATTAATTTTTATATTTGAAATGAAAAAATTTTATTTTATTTTAACTTAAAAAATTTTTCATTTTTAAAAAAAATAAAATTCATACATGATTATGTGAGGATTCTTTTAAATTCTTTTTTTATAAATAATTTATTTTAAATGAATCATTTTAAATTAAAAAGAATCAAATTCTTCAACTCAATTGACTAAAAAAATCAATGAAATTAAATTTTTGTACAATTCTTTATTCTAAATAGGGGATAGTATCATTTGATTTGCTAATAACACCATACCAATTTAATTAATCTAATTTGAAATTTAAAATTTAAACTTAACATCTTACAGTTGAATATAATTTTAATATCATAAATATAAAACTATTTCATTGTTTAATTTTATTATTTTTCACTAATTATGTTGGATAAGTTAATTGCATAAACCATACAATTTAAGGCGTAAGTTAGCAGTTGCTGGACCTTTTGAGGAAATGCAATCGGGGCATGGATATTGTAACTGAAAAGCCCACATTACTCACTCAACCCATGATCTTGTTTATGTCTTAGTTTTCTGTTTAGTGCTAGCAAACCATACTCACCCAAGTGTGACTTGCGAGCCCGTTTGTGCTTAATTTTCATAATATTACTGAAATTAAGTTTTATTTATTATTTTTTGAATTTTTTTTTTGAATTTTTATTTTTATAAGAATTGTTTTAATTATGTTTGTTACAATTATATATATATATATATATATAATTTTAAAATTGTATAAATATATTTATGAAAGAATTTATTGAATTAATTTAATTAAATTTTATTTATTAAATTAACATGTAATTAATTTAAAATTAAATTGAGTTAAAATTATTAAATTAATGATGTGGTAAAAATGTAATATTATCTTAATTTTACTATATATAAAAAATTTCAAATTAAAATTTTATTTAAATTAAATATAAAAAAGTCACGGTTTAAAAAAAAGATAATTTAACAAAAATTTATAATTTATTTTATAAAATTTTTAAAATTTAATATTTTTTCATAAAATAATTAATTAAATTTTTTATTAATTAATAAAAAAATAAAATTTATACACAAAAAAATACATATAATATTTAAAAAATTAATAAATAAATTATATACATTAAATTTTATTAAAAAAATTATAAAAACAGGTTATAAATTCATCTTGGATCCTACATGTTTATAAATTGAGTTCATTATAAATTAAATTTAGGTAAAAAATTTTCATACATTTATCTTTTTCTTATCATATTTTTTTATATTAATTAAATACAAAAGTATTTTAATTAATTATTAATTTTTTTATAAAAATAAAGTTATTTAGCCATGTCCTTAATCTTATGGAAAACCTTAAAATGAGACGGGGGAGCATTAATTTTCCTAATCAGCCTTAGGCCTTTCTTGAACTTAATGGATAGGATAACCGGTGAATAAAGGACTATTGAACCGAGAGAGAATATTTAGAATCCATATAAAAATAAATAAATAAATGAATCCCACATACATCTTCATTGGTAAATTGTATTTGTATTACCTATTCAACTGTGGTTAAGCCCATGTTCAACTTATAATTTTGATGGACTTGATCTTTCCCAAAGGCCGAGGCTCACCACCTATAAGTTTTATCCCATTTTCTTTATGATTTGTGCATGTAATTGCGTAAGAAATGTTAAGCCACTATACATTCAATCGATAAATTTACTATGTGAATTTTTTTAATTGAAATAAATCATATAACACAATAAAAAAATTAATGGGCTTAATAAATAAAAATTTGTCTATTTTACCACTTGATTCTACCTTTTTTTTTTTAAAAAACAGTAACTTGATTCTACTTACTATTTTAAGCAAACATAGACCCAAGTCCGTTGGAAACTTGGAGTAATACCTAACAGTCTGCCTTAAATCCTCGCTGGGATAAGCTAGAAACAAACACAGCCGAGAGAGAGAGAGAGAAGCTGCATTGGGCTAATTAATTATTAGACCATTAAACTCGTGATAGCGACATAATCCACCCAAAATTTACATTGATAATTGATAATCGCTCAAGTTGACGGTAACCTCATTTTGTTGCTTGAAGAGGCATGCTACGACAAATAAATCCATTTCCTTTCTGATCACATTTGCTTGTCAATGATAACATGTGTATTATTATTACCCTTTTGCATGGATAAATGGGCATTTTTTTTTTCTTTTTCATTTATCTCTTCCAAAATTGAAATGGAAAATAACACTAAAGTTAAAAAATTATTACCCAAAATCAAGACTTTCCATGGCTATTTAGCTTTATGTCCACAACTTATATGATAAAAAAGATATTTAGTCAAAGAAAGGACACCAGACAATTTGTCTATCAAATGCCCTTCACTTAATGTGATTATAATTAATTAGTAATACATCTTGTCGAAGATGGGACTTGATGGCTTTTGTCTGCTAGCTTGTTTCTCTTCAAAAGCTTCTGAACAAGTGATGGCCCTCCTTCTTATCTCTTTATCTTTTAAAATTAAGAAGAAGAAAAATGTTTTCACCTTCATCGCAACATACATTTTGATGCAGACCGATTTGATAGATGTCAAGTTGTCAATTCACCTAAAAAAATTTGTCATAAAAATGACTAGCGTAAAATTTGGTGTGACGTTATTTTTTAATAAAAAATAAACGTATACATGTACACGAGTTAACGACGAGAATAAACATCCCCAATACTCAAGTTCTTATTTTGAAGGTCTTTCCTTCTTCTTTGCTTACAGCTTCTAGGGTTTTAGACCCTTAATATAGTCACTCTAGTTGCTTCTTCTATCCTTCCGAGCAAAGGAAGGCCCCTTTATCCCTGCTTGGTTGGTCCTTACAATAAGATAGGGTAGTAAATATTTTTTATTTTGGTGGACTTAAGCAGCTAGTTTGCAAGCATAGTGATTCTTTAACAATCTATTTAGATAAATTATTAAAAAAAATAATAAATAAAAAATTTTTTTCTTATTTTTCATCACTTATTTTTTTATATTTAAATAAATAAAAATAGAAGATGAAAATAAAAAATTAAAAAAAATAAGTTATTTTTATTATTTAATTTTTTTATTTTTTCTTCAAATTAAAAAATAATAATAATTAGATAAAAATAAGATAAAATTTTCTCTTCCTCTTTATTTTTCTTTCTTCTGCCAAATAAGAAAAAATACATTTTTATCTTTATTTTTTCTCTTTTTCCACTGTCCAAACAAGGTGTAACAGCTATTAGGGTTTTACTATCCTCTTGCCACGTGTGTTACTTGAGTTTTTCTCGTAGGTATCTATGTTAAAAGAAGTTTTATCTATTGCCTGGTAGCGTGGGTAGATGCAAGTGAAACGCTTGGCAATCGAAGTTATTGTCGCCTTATAAGCTTTAACAGTGCATATTGTTGTTACTCAGTTCTTGCGACCTCTGGCTTCTTGGCTCTTTTGCCGTCGCTTATCCACAATTCTTTGGTTTTTATGGGATGTCTTCAGTCGTAGCCTGGCTCAATCCATCACTGTGGATGCTACCTTTGGGCCTCTTTAAACGGCTTACGCCTTCTTTGGCTTCCTTTGGCAACCAAAATTTTCGGCGATGGCAGCAGGGGAGACGACAGCGCTACAAGTAAAATTCTTTTATTGTGTTTTCTGTCCTAGCTAAGGTTTGATTGAGCGTCGGACTTGAACCCTTTTGAGAGCTTATTTTTAGAATTGTGAATAAATTTTATTATGGATTTGAGTTTCAATTCTAAAGCATGTTCATCGGGCATTTTTAAGCCATTTGTGTTTAGACTCAAGCCTACGTGCTGCATCAATCTTAATGAATATCATGCTTTTGATTAAAAAAATTTATTTTAAAGAGAAAATAAGGAGGCAAAATAATAGCTCGTATCTATTTAGATATTAGAGAGATACATATACCTAAATAAATGGACTTTTATATGTATATATTGATTCTCCAGAGCCTATTTTGATAAAGTCATTTTTGGCTATCCTTTTAATTATAGCAAGCTTATCTTCTGTTAAAGACAAACATAATCTGACACATTTGACTTTCTTTTTATTATTCAAAAGCAGGGAAAAAAAACTCAAAGAACAGGAAACAGCAAACTCATCTAGAAGTCTTCAACAAAGGAGGCTGGACAATTCCTCGCCCATACTATTAGATAATACCCTTACTCTATGTTTGCATAAATTTTGAGGGAGAGAGAAAAATAAATGAAGAAGATTTTTTTTTTTTTTGTATTTAAATGTGTAAAAAATAAAAAAAAAAGTAAAAATTAACACAAAAAATAAAGAGTAAATAATATAAATTTAGTTTTTTTATTTTTTTTAATTTAAAAAAATAATTAAAAAAAATAAACTTTATTTTTTTTCCCTTTTTTTTCTCTTATCTAAATACGAAAAAATATTTTTTAAAAATATATATTTTTTAATTATTTTCTTTCCTCTTTTTTTCACCTTTTCAAATATGGTGTTATTCTCGTCATGAAGCAGATGCAAACTCAACTCCATATCAATAGCCAAATTAGAAAGCTTATTTGCCTCCTTATTCGCCTCAACGAAAACAATATTTTAATCGATAAATATATCATTTTTATTAAGATTTTAATAAAAAAATTCTCTGGTTCTAATTAGTCGATATGAACTCAACATAAAGGAGTTAGTCATTTCTTTACAATTTAAGGCTAATTTGTTGTTGTTGTTCTCTCGATTAGATTTTTTTTTATTAAAAATAAATATGCTCTTATAAATTTAGAAAAAAATGCGCTTCTTAAACAGTCTAATTATAATAAATTCTCATATTCATCATTGATTCTCTCTGGTCCTTAACTTTTCACGTGCCTTTATATTAGTGGCGCGATTTTCTTCCTTCATCAATATTTACTAATTTACGAAAAAATATTTCATTACTAGCCTTTATACCTAGAATTAGAGTCGAGCAGAATTCAATTCAAATCGAAAAATTGAATTGAGTCAATTTGATTTAATTAATTTAATTTTAAAATTTAATCAGTTCGATTCGATTTTAATTTATAAAAATTTTAATTATTTCGATTCGGTTTATTTTTTAAGAGAAAAAATCAGTTAAACCGAATCGAATCGAATAATGATTTATATAGTCAAATCAAACCTAATCGATTTTTGAATTAATTTATTTTTATGAAAAATTTATGAATTATATTTAATTTTATATATATTAATTGTTTAATTTCATTGATTAATGGTTATTAGGTTCAAACCAAAGTTAAAATTAGACCAAATAACTTGAAAATCAAGTCTAAATTAAAAAATTAATTAAAAATCAAACCGATCGGTTTAAACCGAATCGAACCAAAATAAAGCGATTTGGTTCGATTCAGTTTTTCACAAATTTCAGTTCGGTTCGGTTTCTAAAATTGACGGTTCAATTTTTATAATTTAATTCAGTTCGATTCAGTTCGATTCAGTTTGAACCGATTGCTCACCCCTACCTCGAATTATAATCCTCAACCATTATAATTGTAGGCAATCAACCATAACTGTTAATTTAAATTTGAAAAATAAAAATGAATTTTACAAGATTTCGTGAAATTCATTTATGATTTAAAAGATTATCTATAATTCTACATCATTAATTTACTATTTTATATAATATTAAAATGTCAAATATAAAAGTTCATTAAGAAATAAATTAACTTATTTACATATATAAAATAAAATTTATAAATTCTACCTGAAAATTACTATCATTAAATATAATGCCAAACATAGTCTTATTTAAATGAATAGTTTTAACATTTGGTAAAAGACTCATTTTATTCTTTTAATTATTGTTGGATTGATTGTTATTTTAGTCTTTTCAAAAAAAAATTACAATCGGTTATATTTTGTAGAGTATAATATAATGCAATGTAATCAATTATGTAATACAATCAAAATTATAATGTAATATAATTATCATTACATTCTTATATTTGATTGTAAAATAAAAGTATAAGTAGTGTAATATAATGATAATTTTTATTTTAATATTTAATTTATTTATATTATTAATAATAAGTGATAATAGTTATAGTAATTAGTAGTCGAGCGATAGTGATGACTAAGTGATATTGGTTGTGGTGACAGAGGTAATTAGATGATGGTGATGGTGTTAAAGTGAAGTAATAGTGGTGATAGTAATCAGATGGTGTAGAGGTGACAGTGGTTGAATGGTAATAGTGGTGGTGGTTATAGTAATGATGGTAATAGAATAGTGATGGTAGTTGTAGTGGTGATGATAGTGTTGACAGAGTAGTTTTAGCGGTAATAATAATAGTGTTAATCGAGTAGTGGTTGTGGTGGAAGTATTGATAATAAATAAAAAAATCAAAATAAAATAATGATGATTATATTAATTTTTATATATAATAATTATTATATTACTTTAAATATAATTTATTATATTATATAATTATCATTCCATTAGGGTAAATTTTTTTAATCAAATATGCAATAACTATTACATCATAACTTTGATTACACTATACCAAATCATAACTTAAAGTTATTCAAATTTCAATTGGGTGAATTAAACACTTTATATTTCAATTTTAATTCAATTAAATTCAATTTTAGTCACGTGCTCTCGCGTGATGAAAGAGGTGTCCATTTTAATTTAAAAATGTTAAAAATTTACCTCTTTATTTTAGCCTGATTAAGCCACTGATTTTTATTTTCAGTCAATTAAACCTTGCACAATTTAATTTCTTATATTTTTATAATATTAGTTAACGTGATTAATTTTAAATTATTTAATTGTAATGAAAAATTAAATGATTTATTTGACTGTAATTAAAAGAAAATAAAATAACTATTAAATATTAATTAAAAAGTTAAAATAGACCTTTCATTTAACAGTTGAAAGGGTAAAGTCGCTTTAAATGGTTGGCGGGGCTAACCTCTAACTCGAGTTCCAGTTCCAGGTCCAGGCTCCAGGGTTCCAATGCCAACCTCAATAATGCACTCTTATATTGATTACTTCCTTTTCCCAAAGAAAAAGTCCTGGAAGATCTTTTCCATAAAGTCAGAATTTTCAAGAATTGGGCACCATTTGTTTAAATCCTCTACTAATTCACGTTCTCATTTTAAATTATTCTTCAATTTTTTTCAATCTTCTTTCACGAAAATAAACTATCAATTTTCTAATTTTGAATGAGAGGAATTCTAATTAAAGACTAAAATTGCCTAGTAAAACACATTGAAATTAAAAAAAGGGAAAAACAATTCCCAAGTCGCACAATACTTAGAAAAGGGAAACAAATTCCATTCAATTCAAATGATGCTTTGACGTATAAACCAGGGTCACAAATCTGGACTTGAATGTGTGTGCGTATATATGTTAGCTTTTGATAAATGTGGTCATATATTCCATATTTCTATAGAAAATTATAGCTATTAATGATGACTTTGATTTTGTGATGAAAAAAAAAAACTAGCATATATTAAAAAAAACAACAAATTTTAGATTTTATTTAAATTTTCATAGTGATATAGTTGGCGTCAAAGTCCTATTTTAAGTGGATTGGATCCATCAAATCTGAGTTGAAGTGAGTCGGATCCAATAATAAATTGATTTAAGTTTGATGAACTGGTCTCATAAATATTCTGCCGTTGCCAAGCCCAAAGAGATTGTTCAAGATAAAATGCTCTTGCCAAGGTACATTTTTCACTCTCCGGAGCATTTTACTTTTTTGTTGCTTGAGAATCCTCAAAAAAATTCTTTACCTTATGTAGAGACCCCATTCTCACTTGGTGATAAGACATCTAGCCTGAGAGATGAGCACATGCGCCATAAAATTTGCACATGCTAGGTGCTCAATAATTTGCCATTTCACGGTAGCTAGAATAGTTATGACTCTTATAAGGGACATTTTATGACATCTCTAAAACCTAAGAAGGCCAATTATACTAACTCTCACACATGATGATGCTCCATTGGATAGAAGTTAAAATATAAACATTAACTATAGTAAGTACTGACATTCTTTGAAACCTTATTATCTATATTACTTCTCTTTATTTTATGAGACATTTTTTTTTTTAAAAATTTCAAGCTAATTGAGATTTTTTTTTTTTTTTCGATATACTTATCAAAAAATGCCACTTATCATTATATATCAACGTCTAAAAACTAATAATATAATTATAGTTTTTTTTTTTTAATTTTAATACAACAATTTTTCCAATCATAAGTAATTAATAATTATTAAATTATTATATAATATAAAAGGCTAGTAAACCGCCCTAGTTAAAAGCTTTTCAAGCTAGCTTTAAAAAAATGAAACCATTCCAGCTCACTAGCTCTAGCTCAAAGCCCAGCCAAGGCTCAAGAAGAGAGAAGAAGAAGAAGATCATCTCACAGCACACCGCTTTAGAGTTCAGACAGAACTAGGATTGCGCTACCAACCACACCATTGATCAAGCCTGATTTTCAGCATAATTAGAGGACGATTACCGTTACAACTTAAATAGAGTATCGACGAAGATCAAATCAAAATTTTATCTCGATCGCTATATAAACAAAGCAAAGTTTTAGAACCAGATATGCAAATAAAACCTTCATTCTCATTATACTAATATTTAATTTATTATCAAATTATTGACTTGAGCGTCAGAGTGATTGTCAACCACCATCAACCCTAACCCGTTATTTGGCTTTTAGGAATCCATCAACCCGATCAAACCCAGTATTCAGAAATTCCATGACCATATCATTACAAATAATAATTAAATCATTATAATATAAATAAATTTATTTATCATAACTATATACGTAAAAAACAAATATAATTTCCAAACGACTAGTAATTACCCTTCAACTATTACCGATAGTTATCAAATATAACCAGGGTAGAAAAACCCTAAAAAAAAATTGTATGGGTAATATACCTCATCATTTAAATAAGAAAAAAATATTTATTTAAACTCAATTCATTACAAATCATAAAATATATCATATTTGTAAAATATATCATACATATAATGAGACATTTAAAATAATTAAAATTCATACACTAATTTTTTAAATTCAAAATAAATAGTGTAAATAATTTTTTTTATAAATAACAATAATTATGCCAAAATTGAATTTTTATGAGAATTTATAATTCAATATTTTTTCAGTTAATATGATTTAATTAATTAAAATTAAAATTAATTAAATAACCAATTAATCGTAAAAATTTAAAAGTTTTAATATAGTTAGAGATTAAAGTGATGGTTAGTACAAATACATTAATTATCATCAACGTCCAAATCAAGGAAGTGGAAAATCCCTGTATCTATCAGGATTACGTCTGAACGCCCCCTTCACCACACAAGATAGATGAAAAAGTAAATTATCAAAAGAAAATCAAGCGGTGGAGGCAAGGGATAGACATGATCAAAAAGGGACATCAAAAAATATCCAAACAAAACCCAATCAAAGAACTTTTAGGTAGGGATGGGAGATGATGATGTTGCGTGTTGGAAGGGGTTAATTAATGGAAAAGGAAATGTCCAAAACCAAGCGATTCGATTCTCACCACCATCATCACCATTGCTCTGTTTTGTCAGAGACACTTCCCCCTTTAAAGCTTAATATCCCCCAAGCCCAAGCACTGATTGGCTTCGAAAATGAAGTAACTAGAAGCTCCAAGAAATTCATTCTTAAAATTTTATTAATTCAAAAAATAAATCAGAAAAATACGGAACCAAGATGACAGGACCTCAAATTGAAAGCAACTTGTCATAAATGACCCAAAGGGCAAAAGCAGTGAAAAAAAGAAAGAAAGAAAGAAAGTAAAGATCTCCTGATATCCTGCACAGTGCCTCCACTGTAGGGTACAAGTTTTCACTCTCTATACCAAAAACCTAAGTTACCTAACCTGCTCTTTTCTGTCGCATTAAACAGAGACATATTCTAATTTTGACTGTCCTCAAAGTCTACCCTCGACAGGAGAGGATCTCTCATGTTTATCATCTCACCTCCCAACTCATCATTTTATAATACAATCAAAATTACAAATGCCACCATCCAGCGTATAATATTTTCAAGTCCATACAAAAAAACAAAACCAGGCAATGACAATCCCAAGCCCAGTACATACGAGAAACACTTGAGCAAATAAGATGTACAATGCATTAACTTGCATACCATTACATGGCCAGGAAAATTTTTACAATAATAATAATAATAATAATAAGATCAGCAGCTTCCGTGACCATGATTTAACACTACTAATAAAGATAAATCAACCACTTCAAACAAAAAGGATACAAGGAGAAAATGGGAATAATTCATCTTCTACCTATACAAATTCTCCTCACACCTTCAATAGCCTGGTGAATTCTCAACTTGCTCAGAAAATTCCCCAAAAAAGGGATTCTTAACTCATCACCCACAGTTTATACTAATATTGTAGCTATATTTTTTAAGATGAAACATATACATTGACAGAATTTTCAATTTGTTGCCACAGAAGCCTGATTCCCATCTTACCTCAATTCTTCTAAGCGCTATTCACAGTGAGAGGGGAAACCAAAATAGACTCCAAATAAATAATTAAACAATTCTAAGAGCCACTTGGCTCTCTTCACTTCAACAGCTCCGACACCCATCCAACATCCGGACCATTTGAAGACTGCCCCGGATCTTGGTCGACCTGGCCTAGAGAGTAATCCTTGCTCAATTTCTCAAACATCTTTGCACGCAGGCCCCTTCCTGATTCCACTCTCTCCATCGCAGGCTCCTCCTCGCAAACATTTTCCCAGACATCACAATAACTCAGTCCAGAACGGGTAGGACCACAGGTCGGAGTTGACGGCAAGCTACAGAACCCGGGTCGGACCATTGACCCTCTTGGAGATCCGAACCCGGATCCACCAATCTGGGCATTCCAAGATAGCGGCAAGGAGTTTACCTTGCCAAGTTGCAAGTTCCTTAGTGAAGCCACCATTTCATTGATCGAGTTAGACCCAAGAGACCGACTTAAGGACTGTGTCATCGGAGACATGGGAGGGGACTCCACCGGCGGCGTGGCAGGAGGGGAAATTGAGCCAGGGCTAGCCAAAAATGGAAGACTTTTGGCGCAAGAAGCATCTCTAGCCTGTCTCAGGGGTGATCCATCGTAAGAATCTACAGAGTTGACGCTCCTGGGACTTTGTTGAGGCAAAACCCTGAGTTGCTCTGCCGTGTGAGCAAAAAAGCAGACCCTCCTTCTACAGTTTGGACCATCCTTACAAGGCTGAGTTCTGTAACGCGCAGGGTGCAGCCAGCACTCGAACACGCCATGGGCGAACTCACACGCATCACCCTTTTTGCAATTCCCCTTTCGAAAATCAGGACACGCAGTACCCGAGTAATGATACTTTCTCGGGTCCCTTCTCCTCGCCTTCTCACCTGGATGAGCATAAGGGCACTCGGTCCAGTCGTGCGACCTGCCACGTGCACACCGCCTCACCTTGAACTCAAACATCCGGAAATGATCGCAAGAATAGGCGTCCACCGGAGAGCCCGGTTCCAGACCTGATAACTCGGAGTCAGAGTCCAGCTCCGGCTCATTCGACGGCAGATAACGCTGCAGCGCGGCCAGCGCTTCCTGAAGATAGTACGGGTTGTAGTCAGAGGCTGTAGCAGCATTGCTAGAATGGGAGCTCAACGGTGATGAGGGATAAACGTCAGGATTTGCATCGTCAACAAGGGCCCACGGCGGGACGTGGATGGTCGGATTAGGACGGTGTCGTTCACCGAGCATCATCTTTTTGGCAGGGCTGATACGGTTGCTTTGGGTTTGGGATTTTGTATGCAGATTCACCGGCATAGTTTGCTTCACTATATAAACTGATTTGAATAACCCTTGTTGGGTTAAGACTAACCCTGGTTAGGTTAAATTCCCGGAGCTTATTTACTATGGCGGTTAAAAATATTGGAAAGTTCCAGAGTTACAAAGCATTTGATATTAGAGTATTACAAAGCGAAATGGTGTTAGTACACGTGTTCTGATACTGGTTTTATTACAACGTGCCGGAGATGGTGTGGCCTGTGACAACTGTCCGTGAGAACCCGGATAGTTATAGGATAAAATTGATGATTTGCTGTTTATATTTTTTAAAAATATATAATTTATTTTTTATATTTTATTTTTATTAATTATTTGATCTCTTTTTTAGTAAGGAAACAAAATATTAATAATAGCAAAAATTTATAAATAAAAATATTTATAATGATAAAATTAATAAAAATTTAATAACAAAGTTAAAAAATACATGTCGAAATCAAAACATAAACATTTAATATATTTTTTTAAAATTTTAAAATTAAATAATTAATTTCATTATGATACAAAAATTAAGCAATAAATTTTCAGATAATTTACATAAAGCAATAAAATAGCAAATTAATATAATATAAATGTATATTTAAATAAATTTTATAATAAATTTCATATAATACTAATAATTTAATATTTATTTACATCAATTTTATAATTATAATAATATGTTTAATTGACTTAACGTTTGTTTGATATTATTAATATTAAAATATTAAAAAAAAAGTTATTTAAAGCATAGTAATAAACATAATTTAAATTTAATTTATTTTGGTTACAATATTTTACAATAATTAAATAAAATTTTAAATTATATCTTTAACATTTTTTATATTTCTTTTGGAAAATTTAATAGATGAATTGATTTTTTTAAGAAAATAGATGAGTTGTTAATATAATTAATAATCAATAATTAATTAGTAAATTACTAAAAAAAAATTAAATCTCATGTTTATTAATATAATTAATTAAATTTTAGGGTTAAACTTTCAATCTGATTATCTTATAACTAAATTTTAAATAATAAAAAATTCTGAATAAAATATATTCATTTTATAAAATATTTAAATATTTTTATTATAATTTAAAACTTAAAATTTTTAACATTTTACAGTATAAGATATATCCAATTAATTTTAATTTTTATAACAATAAATATAATTTTAATATATTGTATGTATAATAATTTAATTTATGTAAAATAATTTTTAAAAAATTTATTAAGATTTTTTAAACAAAAATGTATAAGTATTAAATTTTTTTTATTGATTATAAATTTAAAGAACTCTCTTGAAACTTAATTATATTAATCCATGGAGCCATACAAATTAATGGAAACATCTACTAACAAAAAATAAATGGAGAACTCAAGAGGGGTGAGTCTACGAGTATCTCGATATAGCTCTGATTAAAGTTTATATATTGGATGAATATATCTATGAGTCAATCTTTTAAAATTTTACGTTAGTTATAAAGAGTGCATATATAATACTTATATAAAATAAAAAATTTTAATAAAATTATCATAATTTTATTAAAATATTAAATTTTATATTTTTTTATATATATATATATATGTCTACTGATTAAAAAAAAAGAAAATCAATTAAATTATTTAATTTTTCTGAAAGTTTAATAATAGTGATATTTATAAAAATACAAATTTTCTGAAAAAACATATTTGAGTCACATGCAAAACAAGCAGTGCGCGGTGATTATGGCCATTGAATTTTTGTAGAATCTACAGCCCTAGAGTCCCAAATGCGGTGGACAAGGAGATAAGCATGGATAAAGATGAAAGTCTTGCCTTTTCTTTTTGGCAAAATGCAACCCAGTCCCTAAACTATTTTATTTTTTCAAAATATTACATCTCATATTTTTTAGTTAATATTAAAGATAAAAAAAATTATATTAAAATTTCCTAAGACTAAAAAGTTAATTTTCAAAATATGAGTAAAATGTTTAATATATAAAAGGAGATTTCAATCTCATCCTAGACCTTCTAATCAGATCAAATATTCAGCTCTTAACATTTTTAAACATTTATAATTAAATTTTATCTTTTAAATTTCCATAAATTTACCTGGATTTTAAAATTTAATTATTCAATAATCAAAATTAAAATTATAAAATAAAATTATATTTTTTATTTATGCAATTCACAATTATGATTTATAATACTTTTAAAAAATAATATTATAATTATAAATATTAAATTTTATAGTTTAAAAAATTTTCATTCTATTATTATTAAATAAATTTACAATTATTTTTAAAAATAAAAATAATTTTTATCATTTTGATTTTATTAAAAGCTGAATACACAATTTTACATTTGAATTTTATTTTAACTCTTAAAAGTGAAATTAAAATATTTTTTAAGTTTCAGTTAATAAATTAAAAAATATTTTAATTTTATTCTATAAGAATTGAAATATAATATAATACCCTTATAAAAATTAAAGAATATCAAAAAATATTTAAAAAATTCAGAGATCGTAAAAATTTTTAAAATTTAAGAATTAATACTATTTAAATTAAATTATTCAAAGGGTGAATCCAAATTTTCACCCAACCACTTGTCTTGCTTTGCAGTCATGTTTCACTTTTGCTGTCCCCATTTATATCTTCCTTCTTTAAAGCTTTTGTAGGGTTTACGTTTAACTTGATCCATATATTTAATGTGAATTAATAAAAATAATGATACAATATTACTTTTTTTTTAATTTTTATAATTAATACAAATTTTAAATTTTAAAATAAAAAAATTTCACATAATAAATATTATTTTCTTTTATTTTTATTTATTATTTAAAATTTTTATCCAGTAATTAAGATATCCAATTGGCTCTCAGCACATAAACGTTCCTCCAATTTTATTTTTTTTTTTCCTTATATATTTGGACTTGCTATTATTGACAGTTTTTCTATTTGCGTACCATTTTTTTGAGCCATTGTCTTTATTTGCGGACCTTTTAATTTTGGGCCACAGAAGCATTATTTGCCTGGCGAAGGAAGAAGAAATTAAGCCCTTGTCCTCAGGCCTAGTCACCGGTCCAGTCTGGACCGGTTTTGGGTTAAAGTCAATGATTCAAATCTTGAGGAATGAGTGAATTAGAATTGGATTGGATCAGTCTGATTTCAATCCATATGACTCCTACCCTATTTCTGTTTTAATTTTTCATCAAATCGAAAATGAATTAATCCATGCAATGCCCTCTAAAACCACCATTTAAAAAAAAATAATTTAAATTGACAGTTCAAACTGTCGTTTCAATTCAAACTCATGAACCATTAACTCAAATTAGTCCTGATTCGATTTATGGCCTAAACTGACCCCTAGCAGTATCTACACGTCCTATGAGATTCATATTAATCTTAAAATAAAATAAAAAAATTATATTTTTTGGAAATTCAATATTTGTTAAAAAAAATTATCAATTCTTATATTTAAAAATTCAATATTTTATTTAATTTTTAAAAAATTAAATATAATTGTGTGAATTAAATTCTCACATTTCTAATAAAAGAAACCACGTAAATCAAACCATGACCCACTGCTGAGAAACGTGGAGGAACATTGACATCATTTATCTCCGACGTGTATCCTAATTCTTATCCGCCATTATTGTGACAGCAAAATTGGTGCTCCTTTTTTGGTGAAGGTAGATCAGTGGACATATCATTTTCCACATTGAAGCAATACCCAAAATTGCCAATAATATTTCCAGCCATGACAATGTTCCCTTGGAAGAATCAAACCCATATTCGTGTTGACATGTACTTAATTTCCACTCTGCCTCTTTTCTACTTCCCTTGTTATGGAAGTACACAAAGATTACTTCACTTGCTATGGAAGGCTGATATATATATAAGTGTATATCAAAGATTCTCAACTTCGTGTTTATTTCAAGGGCTATAAACGTAATTCCACCTCAAAATAAAAAATGTAAACTGCAAATTAACGATAATTAAGATTTTTTTAATGAATTCATAATGAATAGGGTAATTAAATTATACTGTGAAAGATAATTATATCTCTTTCTCCTTATAAATATAAATAATTTCAGAATAAATAAATAAAAAGATTTGAATTCAAGACATTCATATTTCTTATAACTGTTTGTTTAGAAGAAAATTTATAGAGATAAGGGAAGGACATTTGAATTTCCATACTTATTTGAAAGAAAAATTTTCTAAAAAAGATAAGAATTTTAAAGGATTTAAAACTTTTAAAATTTAATTTTTTTAACCCATTGAATTATTAAGTTAAAAATATTTTGTTACTTATTTTATATTATTTTACCTTATTTTATAATTTTTTTTTATTTTATTAAAAAATAAAAATATATCAATCAGACTATCTTTTAATTAATAATTAATAATAATTAAGATGTATTCATGTTTGTCCATCTCTCCAACCTATCACGAGGCTAATTCTTGGGGTGGATTATACTAGAGACAGTGTAATGTAGCTTTTTTTTTCCTCTTATTTTTACAAAAAAAAAAAAAAAAAAAAACTCGAATACAAAGATATTTACACACTTCATATTTTAAAAGTAAAGTAAAACCGATCAGTGATAATTAATGAACCTATGTTTATCCACGTTCTTGTTTTAAGAGGCAAGGGCAGCTCATGATAATTAAGATGAATCCATGTTTATCCACATTGTTGTTTTAAGAAACAAAGAACAGACGGAAAGTTGTTATTTCCAATTTAAACAATAGCACAGTGGGAGTATTGCATATCTCTGATTAAACAAAAAAAGAAAAAGGTGGGAGTAATGCATATCTGTTTCTTGGTAAGACTGTACAAGAGAAGAGCATTATTATTTCATTGAATTATTGCGTGTACTGTATGCATGATTTGGCATACACGTGGAGTTTGATCTAGGGTTAGAAATGAAGTAGCCCATGTGCAATACAATAGTGCATTTCAGGCCAAGCATCAAAAGTTCCGCCAACTTTGGCAGCAAAATTCAAAAAAAGAAAAAGAAAAAAAATCTTCTGATAATATATCTTGGAGAGAAAACAACAGCAACAACGACTGGATGGCTGTCCTTTTGTGTCCTCCAAGCCTGCTTTGCTCTACACTTGGCGGGGATCAAGACCTTGCGAGTCCCTTCCCTGCGGCACGTATGTACATCGTGCGCATTCTAGAAAATTATCAGTCTAACGTGCGCTCATATGATCTGATGTTTTTCTATTTATTTTTCACTAAACTCCTCAAATTTTAGAAAAGAATTTCGATATTACTAAATGAACGATATTAACATCAATTTTCCAATGAAATCAAACAGTCGATCGTCTCTTAGGTTAAAAGGAGAGGGCGTTATCGTTGAGCCGAGTGACTAAATAGTCCCACAGTTTCTTCCAAGAAGAAGGCTGGTCGATCGGAATACTCTCTTTCTTCTCTTTATTGAATTATTTCCTCCTGAAGATGGTCCCTCAGCTGGCCAATGTATGGTCTCTGTCATTGGCCAAGGATTTCAGTGTGTCCATTATCTGCAATCTTTAATTTCTATGTTTAACAGAATGTAACCTGATAAAAGATAAAACATCAATACTCCTTCGACCCACTAATCTATTAGGTTGAAAGGAATAAAACTTTTAAAAATTTTAAAATCTCTCTTATTATTTGTTTGAATATAGCATCATGGATAACCATCATTGGCTATAAGTTATGGAAAATGAGGAGGAATTCCCGCTTGGGAAGGGATGGGGAAATAAAGGATGAATTTGAAGAGAAAATAATAAAAACTGAAAGATTTTGCATTGAATGTGTGAAATCATATTTATTATTTATTTTAATTTTTTACTTTTGTTTTTATGAGATAAAAATTTAAATATAATTATAAATGGGTGTTTATAAAGAATTGAAATTTATACGAGGATGAATGTATTCAATTAAATTTTTATACAGAGATTTATATATTTTATATATTTTTTGGTATAATTATTTAAATTAATGATAATTAAATTTATTTTTATATAAATTTAAATTTATATTAAACATATTTAATTATAAAATAAAATTAAAATGAAAATTTTAACTCATTTTTTTTCACTCTTTTTTTCTCTAAATAAAGTAAAATAAATTTATATTTCTTTTATCTAAAAAAAATTCCTATGTTATTTTTCATTATATCCAAACAAGGGCTAGGTGTTGCAACCTTTGTTTCTAACAACCATCAATCCCTTAGCTCTCGAGATTGTTATCGGGGTAAGCGTGTTTGCATCTTTTGGATTTGTGATTGGACTTGTCAGTTTCTCTTTATTTGTTAATCTTTTTGTCTCCTTTTATCTTGTCCTTTTTTCTACTCCTCGTTCCTTGGAGCAAAGCAACTTGCATTCCAAGCATCATTTTTTCAACTACTTTGTAAGTCAAATTTAAATAATTTACAAGTAATTTGATTTATTCAACCTGATAGATCGTAAATCCCTGAAAATTATTTCAAAAAAAAAAAAAATAAGTTGTCAATAATCCATTTATTTTGGGAAAGCGACATGGTTTTGTGTGTTCCATCTACTCCCTGCACCGGCTTCCACCTGCCCCCCCGCATGGCTACGGCATGCAAGAAGCTGAAGCTGCCTGGGATTGGTGAGGAGTAACTAATGAATATAAAATTAAAACTTTTTAATTTAGGGAATGAATAAATATGATCGCAAATAAAAATATAGATTTAATCTGATTATTTGAAAAATAAATAATTTTATTGGATTCTCTCTATAAATGTGAAAAATTCCTAAGTGGGATATATAGAGACAAAAGAAGATTCAGAGAAAGGATGGAATATGCGTGTGCCATGGATTGAAAGCCAATATCCTCATTTTATTTATTCTCAACCCTTAAAATATTTTAGTTTAAAATCAGAATATCCACAATAGAAATGAGATGATCTAGCTCCTTCTCCTATACCATCTATAATCTTTTTTTATATTTTATTAGAAAACTTATAAATTAGTGTTTGAACTAAAAAAAAATACTTAGACAAAAAAAATAAGTTAAAATTTTTATTTTTAAGAGAAAATAAATTAATTCTCAAAATATATATATATATAAAAGAGAATTATTTAGTTTAATTTATAAGTTCGAACTTATAAATATTTAAAATTATAAATAGTTACATATTTAGTTATAGTATAATTTATATGTATATTTATTATTAAAATAATTAAAATATATTAAATTATTTTTTCAAATAATAAATTATATTAACTTAATATTTTATTATTATTAAAATATATTTTAATAATATTACAATAATATATTAATTTTAAATTAATTAAATAAATATTTTATAAACAAATATTTCATTAAAATTAATAAAAATAATTTTATATTATTTGTCATACAGGCTCTTGTACCAAGATTATAGACTGTTTTTCTGTTCAAGAATATATGCACTCTTGTTGGTTTCTTTTTTTTCTGTCTCGGTAGGGTCTTGAGAATCTTGTCATATTAGATTAGAATAATCAGGAAGAAAATATGAAACTTTAATAACTCCTGAGCAATGTGGAGTAAGGGTATGCAAATGGTCGGTTTGGTTTCGAATCGAACTGAAACGAAAAAATTAAAAATTAAAAATAAAAAATTTTAAAAACTGAACCAAACCGATTAATAAGAAAAAACTAAACCAAACTAAATCGATAAATATCAGTTCGGTTCGATTTTAAACTGATCAAACCGAATTTTATAAAATTTCATATTTTCAACATTAAATATCAATAACAAAAATAAAAAAATAAAAAAAATTAGAAATCAAAACTCAAAAATCTTAGGATTCGGTTCAATTTTCTTTGATTTTCCTTTATATATATATATATATAATTTCTGTTCGGTTCGATTTTTTTTTATGAAAATAACCGAACTGATTAACTAAAATTATCAAAAATTATAAATCGAACCGAACCAAAATTATTTTAAAATCAAACTGATTGAACCGAATTGACTTGATTGAGTTCTGTTTTTCGATTTAAACCGAATTCTGCTCTCTCCTAATGTGGGGTTCAAAATGGTACTTTCTATCTTCAAATTGCATTTTAAAAAATTCAATGTTGATTTGAGCCAAGTGACTCTTCTTTTTAGATAACATGATCCCATAAAATCTGAGTTGATAAAGTATTAACCTTGATTTCTGTTAACTGAGTTTGATTTGCTGGACAGGAAACTCATATTTAGAAAATTAATTTTTTAATTTTAAAAGATATTATTTGAAAAGACTTTTATTTTTAAAGTTTAACACTCTAAAAAAATTCAAGTTATCTATGATAGATTAAAAAACAGTATTTTATGAGATGAAATTTAAAATTTTTTATTATTGTTAGGATATTAAAAATAATGTAGATAATTTATTTAATTATTACAAGAAATAAATTATTAACATGAATAAAAGAATAAATATAATAAAACTATAAAATTAAGTGAAAATAACGTCCAATAAATTTATGCTTCAATTTTTTATTTATAAAAATATTTTAAATAAATAAATTAATTTAAAATTATAATTTACCAATTAATTTAATTGATTTATAAATTAAGATAATTAAATATGCTGTTGAAGTCACGTGAAGATGTAGTACAAAGAGGTGGAAGTGGGAGTGGGACGGTGCCACGAAAACAGTCTCATGGGATAAACCCAACAAAACAAAACCAGCACGCCGGACGAGGATGATCAAACTTCCCTCTCCTACACTCCATCAAACGTTGTACGGACTTCCTCTACGTGTCCCTTTGCTTTTCATTTGACCTTACGCGTGGCCTTGTCTATTTCCTCTAACATGACACCACAGTTCTTCATTGACTAGCTTGTGCCTTTTGTTTGACACATGGTTATATGTACGTGTTTCTTCACTGGAGATTCCCGTGATTTTAATTCTTTTTACTTCCTTTTATTTTCTTTTTCGATTTTAAGTAAAAATTAAAATATTATCATGGAATGTATATTCTCATATTATGGTCGTTTTTATCACGTGCTTGTAGGTTTCAAATCAAATTTACTTGTTCACATTGTTTATCAATTTTTATTGTTCTTTTTATATTTTTTTGTTAAGAATGATAATTGATTTAATTTTTATAACACTATGTTTGGGAAGGGGGAAGGAAAATAAAAGAGGGAAGAAAAATAAAGAATGAAAAATAAAGAAAGAAAATAAAAGTAATGTAAAAATTATTTTCCTTTCCTTGTTTGGATATTAGGAAGGAAAATAAGGAGGGAAAATAACTTTTTAAATAGTAAAATATTCACTTTGTCCCTTTTATTTAAAATTAAAATAAATAATTATAGAGATAAAAAGGTAATTTTATGATTTTTCCATCTACTTTCTCTCCAAAATGGAGAGAAAATGAATAGTAAATACATTGATTATTTTCCACCTTTATTTTCCACTCTTTTCAATTTTCCCTCATTCCCAAACAAAGAGAAGAGAGAAAATATATTTATTTTTCTTCATAATTTTTCTTCCTTCCTTATTTTCTGTAACACCCCAAAATTTTATTAATTATGAGTATTTTTGATATTTAAATTTTATTTAAATTTTAGAAATTTTTTTGAGATTTTTCGGATTTTAAAAATCGGGTTCGATTTTTCGAAAATATAAACTTTGATAATTTTTAAAAATTAATTTAAAGACCACGTGGCAAAACTAAAAATATATTTGGAGTCTACGTATTTTTCTGAGTTTTCGGGAATTTATTCGGAATTTTTGGACCTCGTTTTCGGTCCCGAGGCAGAGTAAAAATTCAAAATTTTGTATTTCGAATCGAACCGGCCGAATCGAACCGGACCGGATCGGACCGGTCGAATCGGACCGGTCTCTTCTCTTTTTCTTCCTCTTCCTCCCGCGCGCGACGCCCTCTCCTCTCTTCTCTCTCGTTTCTCTCTCCTCCCCTGCCGCCACCGCCTCCCTCCTCCCCTCGCGGCGGCCGCCCCACCGGCCCCACCCGGCCAGCGCCCGAGCAGGCGGAAACGCCGCGCGAAAGTCCCTGCGCGGCTCAGCTTCCTCGGCCAACCGGCCGATCCGGTCACCGATTGGACCGGTCTTGTGTCCAAAACCATCTACTGGCGAGAGCTTTCCATAGACACCAAGAACGCCAAATCCATCGAGCGGATTGTCCGATTTTAGCTCGGGAAGATTTTAGCCCATTTCGACTTTTGGGCTAGATTTCTAAACCGTGAATCCCACGAGAAAACCGAGGCCACCAAAGACTCTCCATTCGTCGAGAGCTTCGCAACGACATAAATTTCAAATTTTTCGACACCTTTTTACGGTGGGTCCCACGGAACTTTGAACAGTATTATCGAGAACAAAATGAGCTTACAAAATTCTGAAAAATTTATGTAATAAACACCGTGTTATGGCCTAAGTGTAGGTAACCTCGATTCGCGAAATTCGGCGATTGGCCAAGTTCGCAAATTTCGCCGCATGCACTGCACGAAAAGTCTCCGAATTGGACCGAGGTTTTGGCTAGCCCCATTGTCGACGCCCCAGCGCTTCCAAGTCGAAATCGGCAAAGGTAAACCCTAACCTATTTTTTACGTAATTTTCTAGTGCTTAAATTGTTTTAAAAATCCATAAAATATTCGTGGTAGATTAGAAAATTACGATACTATTTCCAATAGCTTAGTAAAATTGCGAATGACCCAGGGGCAAAGATATATAATTTATCGAGATTGTTTGGGCAGTTTTTGAAAAAATGACCAATAATAAGGACTAAATTGAAATTTTGCGACAGATTGATGATCGATTTGATGGGCCCAGGAGGGGCTGTGTGATATGATTGATCTGTTGTTATATTGATTTTGAATTTAGAAGTGCGTTTTTAGCCCTTTGCAGGTCGGGTAGGTCCTAGGTATAGGGAGACTCACGGATTTTCTACGACTTAGGACGTACTTGATATTTTTCTTTGTTGCATTGAGTCAAATTTATTAAATAGATGTAATGTAATTGTCAGGTGAGCCGGGACAGCCTTCTTCCTCCGCCCAGCCGCCACAGTAATTTGTCGTCAAGTCTGTGAGTAAAATATTAATTTTAACTGTAATTTCAATATTATTATATGTTCAGCATGCCCATGCATCACTTATATGCATATATTTATGTAGTTAAACTCTAGGCACCAAATATGGTGCATTCATAACTCATAATCTGCCATGAGTGTTGTTGTGGTAATTTGGAGCAGTGTGCGTGCGTTGGCGTGCGTGTGATGTGGTGTGGACTATGGATAGGACGGGTAGACACGGCTTGAGTTCTTCGCTGGGACCCGGTCCTTCGGGGTAGACACGGCTTGAGTTCTTCGCTGGGACCCCGATTTGGTATTTAAGTGGAAGTCCGAGCTGAGTTCTTCGCTGGCACCAGGTTGGATTTAAGAGAGTCAGATAGGGATCGGCTCCATATATTATGAATGATGTTACAGTGCGTGAGTGCTCCAAATTACCTGTTTGATGTTATGATGTGAAAATGTTGTGTATGTTGCATTTCACTCCACAGGTTGCATTAGTACTAGACAGTTATAGAGATTATAGTTAAGATTGATATTTTACTCTCTGAGTCGAACGCTCACTCCTGTTCAAAAATTTTTACAGGCCACAGGAGGATATTTTGTTCTGGGTTAATCTGCTTTTCTACCTCGCAGGTTGTTTATCAATATTGTATAATTTTAATTACTCCTAGAATTTCCGCATGTGTTAGCAGTATTTATTTGAATTTGGTCTGTAATATTTTTATCATGTTGGACCTGTAAACTTAAATATGTTATGCATGTTGATGGATTGGATGAGGGAGCTGAGCTCCCATTTATTTTATGTTGATGAGTATGTGGAGGGTGAGCTGAGCTCCCCAATTGAGTATTTATTGTGTTTACAGGTCGGGTGAGTCAAAAACTCCCCGTTGGAAAGTCCATTTTATGGCCGGACTCTGTCCGTTTGTTTTCTTGAAATTGGGCCCAAATGGGCCTTAGAGTTGGGTTAATGAATAGTTAAGGCTTACTACGGGCCTCGGGGGCTTTAGGTCGCCTGTGTCCTAGTCTTGGTCCGGCCCATAGGTTGGGTCGTGACAAATGTGGTATCAGAGCTTAGGCTCCAGATTCTTAGGGAATGTTGTCTAAAGTGTTGGGAAGAGTCTAATAGGAGTCACATGCGGAAATATAGGGTCCACATTCGTCTTGCATTGTCATCTTTGCTTCTAGTTTCTGCTCCATATGTTATGTATAAATATGAGTCTATAGAGCTGTATAATGTGCAGTTTTGAATTTTGTGGGCTAATGCTGCTGAATTTCAGGAAAATGCGTAGAAGCAGGAGAGCTGCCACTGCACCAGAACCAGATGTGCCCGACGAGGTGTCGGCACAGGATGAGGCGCCTGCCCCGAGGAGGCGGGGTAGGAGGCCTAGAGCTGCTCAAGTAGAGGAGCAGCCAACCCCAGTACAGGAACAGTCCTTTATGGCACAGGGTCCCATGGACCCCATGGCAGCTACTCTAGCTGGTCTGCAGAGAACCATCGACATGATGGCTCAGTATATGGTCCATCCTCCACAGCAGCAGCAGTCCACCGCACCAAGAGAGGAATCTTACAAACAGATCATAAACTTCAAGAAGTTGGTGCCCGGTACTTATGATGTGTCAGACGACGCATATCGGTTTTTGGATTCCTGCAGACAGGCAGGAACAGAATTACAGTTGACTGATAGAAGATTGATAGAGTGTATGCAGCACGTCATGGGGCCCATGCCTAGGCAATGGATGAATGACTACGTGTTACCTAGGATGGAGGGTTTGACATGGGTTCGTGCCAGAAAGCTTCAGAGATCAGAAACAGTGGGCCTTTGAGGCCTTAAGACAGAATGGCAGGTCTGTAGATGAATATGCTACAGAATTTCTGGAATTGAGCAGATATGCCCCTGCAGCAGTAGCTACAGAAAAGATGAAGGTGAAAAGATTCCTAAAGGGGCTTGACAGGAGGTATGCGAACCTGGCCATGATGTCTGATCAGTCTTTTGATGTGGTGGTGGATCGAGCCAGACAGATTGAGGTTAGCTATGCTGTGGATGACAGCGGAAGAGCAAAGAAAAACAGAGCAGAGGGTTCTTCAGGTGTTCCCCACATGGGTACTATGGATAGTGGTGGCCAAACTACTTACAGAGGAAGAAGCAGAAATAAGAGGAGTGGTTTTAGACACAAATCCCGAGGGTCTGCACTGTGGTACGGATCCAGAAGTGGTAATAGTTCAGGCAAGGCGCCTGCTCGTTCAGATCCTCTTGGCACCGTGTGCACAGTGTGGAAGAGGACATTCAGACCTTGTTTGATGGGGTCGAGTATGCTTGTGTGTGGCCAACCGGCCACTTTGCTAGAGATCGCCGTTTTGATGAGCCACGGATGGGGTCACAAGGTTCTCATGCAAATGTTCCTCGACAATTGTATCCAGTGCTTCCAACATGGCAGTGCCAATACAACAGGCCGAGGACAAGGGGGACGTGGATTTGGAGGCGGTCAGAGGTAGAAGTCGATCGTGGTTCGCCACTCGGGGTAGGGGACAAGCTCGGGTTTTCACCCCGACCCACCAGATGCTCGAGCTTCCAATGCGGTTGTGGCGGTATTCTTCAGTCCTGCTCTTATGAGGCTCGTGTTTTGATAGATCCGGGTGCTACGCACTCATTTGTCTCCCCTGTGTTTGCCATGAGGTTGGGTAGAAATCCCACAACTTTAGAGTGCCCTTTGTCAGTAGCTACCCCACTTAGTGACAACATAGATGTAGATATGGTTTTTCCGGGTAGCCCAGTGATAGTGGATGGAAAGATCCTCCCAGCAGACTTGGTTCCTCTACCAGTAATGGATTTCGATGTAATCCTGGGGATGGATTGGTTGGCAACTCATTATGCCACCTTAGACTGCAGGAACAAAAAGGTGTATTTCCACATACCTGGTGTGGAAGAGTTTAGCTTTGATGGTGACAGGAGCGTGGCTCCATATAATTTGGTGTCAGCAATTAGTGCCAGAAAAATGTTGAGGCGTGGATGCCAAGGGTATTTGGCATTGGTGAGAGATACATCTGTAGAAGGTGTCAGCATGGAAAATGTTCCTGTTGTCAGAGAATTCATGGATGTCTTCCCTGAAGAGCTTCTAGGGTTGCCACCAGAAAGGGGAATAGAGTTCTGCATTGATGTTATTCCGGGTACAAACCCCATATCCATGCCACCTTACAGGATGGCACCAGCAGAATTGAAAGAGCTGAAGGAGCAACTACAGGAGCTTTTGGACAAGGGTTTCATACGTCCGAGCACTTCACCCTGGGGTGCTCCTGTTCTATTTGTGAGAAAGAAAGATGGGTCATTGAGGTTGTGTATTGACTATAGACAATTTGAACAAGGTGATCGTGAAGAACAAGTATCCACTTCCTCGGATCGATGACCGCTTGATCGGGCCCAAGGAGCTAGATTCTTTTCCAAGATAGACCTGCGGTCAGGCTACCATCAATTGAGAATCAGGAATGAGGACGTGTCCAAAACGGCTTTCAGGACAAGATATGGTCATTATGAGTTCTTGGTGATGTCTTTTGGACTCACTAATGCACCAGCAGTCTTCATGGACTTGATGAACAGGGTGTTCAAGCCATTTTTGGACCATTTTGTCATCGTATTCATAGATGACATTCTGGTATACTCTCGGACCGAGGAAGAACACGTGTGGCACTTGAGGATGGTGTTGCAAACTTTGAGGGAGCACCAGCTATACGCCAAATTTTCGAAATGTGAATTTTGGCTAGAAAGCATCTCATTCTTGGGACACGTGGTTTCAAGTGACGGTATTCAAGTGGATCCCAAGAAAATTGAAGTCAGAATCGATTGGCTTAGGCCTACAACAGTCACTGAGGTGCGAAGTTTTCTGGGTTTAGCTGGCTACTATAGGCGCTTTGTACAAGATTTTTCCAGGATAACAGCTCCCTTAACTAAGTTGACCAGGAAGAATGTTCCATTCATTTGGACAGATGACTGTGAGGTGAGTTTCCAGAAGCTTAAGGAGTGTCTAACCACTGCCCCTGTGTTGACACTACCTGTGAATGGTGAAGGATACACCGTGTATTGTGACGCCTCCAGAGTTGGCCTAGGGTGTGTTTTGATGCAGAATGGAAAGGTAGTGGCTTATGCTTCAAGGCAGCTGAAGAGGCATGAGCAGAACTACCCCACCCATGATTTGGAAATGGCGGCTGTAATCTTTGCACTAAAAATCTGGAGACACTACCTGTATGGCAAAGTGTGCGAGATATACACCGACCACAAGAGTTTAAAGTACATCTTCCAACAGAGGGACTTAAACTTGAGACAGAGGAGATGGATGGAGCTTCTGAAAGACTATGATTGCACCATCCAAGACCACCTGGGAAGGCCAATGTTGTAGCAGATGCCTTGAGCGTAAAATCTTCCGCGCTTTGGCGCACATTTCGAGAGAAGAGACCATTGATTCAGAGGTACATGAGTTGATGGATCAAGGTTTAATCCTAGATCTTTCAGATGAGGGTATTGTTGGCTCACTTTTCGGTGAGGCGGACTTGAGGGATAGAGTTAGAGTTTCCCAAAGACAGAGACCAACAATTGATGAAGATCATAGAAAGAGTACAAAGAAGGTGAAGGTGGTGAGTTTGGGTTTGCCAATGATGGCGCCCTAGTGCAAGGTTATAGGATATGTGTTCCCGATGTGGACAATCTCTGAAATTAAATCATGCAAGATGCACACTACACACTGTACAGTGTCCATCCAGTTCCACCAAGATGTACCATGATGTGAAAGATAGCTATTGGTGGAATGGCATGAAGAGAGACATCGCACTTTGTGTCCAAGTGCTTGACTTGTCGAAGGTGAAGTTTAAACACTGGAGACCGTCGTGAAGCCGCAAGAGCTCCCTATCCCAGAATGGAAGTGGGAAATGATCACTATGGATTTTGTGACTGGGTTGCCTCGTACCACGCGAGGATATGATTCGATATGGGTAATTGTAGACCGCTTGACCAAATCAGCTCACTTCTTACCTGTAAAGACTACATACTTTGTGGCACAAGATGCCGCTCTATATTCGAGAAATAGTCGATTGCATGGAGTTCCGGCCCATAATATCCGATGAGGGCCCCAGTTCACTTCTCGATTTTGGAGAAAGTTGCAGGAGGCACTTGGCACACAATTGAACTTCAAGATGCCTTTCCACCCTCGCATGACGGACAAATTGAAAGGACAATCCAAACACTGGAAGACATGCTTCGCATGAGTGTTTTGGATTTTGGAGGTCAATGGGATGAGCAGCTAGCTTTGGTGGAATTTGCCTACAACAACAGTTACCATTCCAGCATAGGGATGGCACCCTATGAGGCACTATATGGAAGAAAGTATAGGTCTCCTCTGTGTTGGACAGAAATGGGGGAAGCGAAGGTGCATGATGTAGACCTAGTGCAAGACACTTGAGAGGTAGTTCCTTTAATCGTGGAACGACCGAGGACATTTTCAAGAGATGTAAAAGTTATGCAGACCCCAGACGGAGGGATGTGGAGTTTGCAGTGGGCGACTATGTATTCCTGAAGGTTTCTCCAATGAAGGGAGTCATGAGATTTGGAAAGAAGGGCAAGTTGGCACCTCGGTATATTGGACCTTTTGAGGTTACTGATAGAGTTGAGCAGCTTGCTCACGGTTGGAGCTACCACCCAACCTCTCTCACGTTCATCCCGTGTTTCACATCTCCATGCTCAGGAAATACATTCCCGATCCTTCTCATGTACTGCAGCCGGATGTGATAGAACTAAATGAGAACTTGACATTTGAGGAGCAACCTGTAGCCATAGTGGACTACCAAGTAAGACAGCTAAGATCCAAACAGATCCCTATGGTTAAGGTTTTGTGGAGGAGTCAGTCAGTGGAAGAATGCACCTGGGAGTCAGAACGGGACATGCGTAGCAAGTACCCATATTTGTTCAATGTATAGTCATGTGCTTTATTCTGCCTTGTGTAAAATTCGAGGACGAATTTTCTGTAAGGGGGGAAGAATGTAACACCCCAAAATTTTATTAATTATGAGTATTTTTGATATTTAAATTTTATTTAAATTTTAGGAATTTTTTTGAGATTTTTCGGATTTTAAAAATCGGGTTCGATTTTCCGAAAATATAAACTTTGATGATTTTTAAAAAATAATTTAAAGACCACGTGGTAAAACTAAAAATATATTTGGAGTCTACGTATTTTTCTGAGTTTTCGGGAATTTATTCGGAATTTTTGGACCTCGTTTTCGGTCCCGAGGCAGAGTAAAAATTCAAAATTTTGTATTTCGAATCGAATCGGCCGAATCGAACCGGACCGGATCGGACCGGTCGAATCGGACGGTCTCTTCTCTTTTTCTTCCTCTTCCTCCCGCGCGCGACGCCCTCTCCTCTCTTCTCTCTCGTTTCTCTCTCCTCCCGCCACGGCCAGCAGCCTCCCTGCGTCCTCCTCGCCGGCTGGCCTCCCGGCCCCCAATGGCGCCCGTAACGCGGAAAACGCCGCGCGAAAGTCCCCTGCGCGCACCGCGCCGCTTCAGCTTCCTCGGCCAAATCCGGCCGATCCGGTCACCGATTGGACCGGGTCTTGTGTCCAAAACCATCTACTCGGCGAGAGCTTTCTATAGACACCAAGAACGCCGAAATCCATCGAGCGGATTGTCCGATTTTAGCTCGGGAAGATTTTAGCCCATTTTGACTTTTGGGCTAGATTTCTCGAAAACCGTGAATCCCACGAGAAACCGAGGCCACCAAAGACGCTCCATTCGCCGAGAGCTTCGCAACGACATAAATTTCGAATTTTTCCGACACCGCTTTGGTGGGTCCCACGAACTTGCGCAGTATTTTCGAGCACTAAATGAGCTTAGAAAATTCTGAAAAATTTATGTACTAACCCCCGTGTTATGGGCTTCGTGTAGGTATCCTCGATTCGCGGAAATTCGACAGTTGACCGGTTCGCAAATTTCGCCGCATGCACTGACATCTAAAAGTCTCCGAATTGGACCGAGGTTTTGGCTAGCCCCCATTGTCGACGCCCCGAGCTGCCTCAAGTCGAAATCGGCAAAGGTAAACCCGAACCTTGTTTTTACGTAATTTTCTAGTGCTTAAATAGGATTAAAAATCCATAAAATATTCGTGGTAGCTTAGAAAATTACGATTCTTTTTGCAATAGCTTAGTAATATTGCTAAGGACCGCGGGGCAAAGTTTTATAATTTTTAGAGCTTGTTTGGCGCTTTTGCAAAAATGATCAATAATAAGGACTAAATTGAAATTTTGCGTATTGTGATTGATGATCGATTTGATGGGCCAGAGGGGCTGTGTGATATGATTGAACTGTTGATATATGGATTGTGAATATAGAAGTGCGTTTTTAGCCCTTTTGCAGGTCGGGTAGGTCCTAGGTATAGGGGAGACTCTGCCGAATTTTCGGCATGACTTAGGACGTACTTGATATTTTTCTTTGTTGCATTGAGTCAAATTTATTAAATAGATGTAATGTAATTGTCAGTGAGCCGATGCCTTTCTTCCTCCGCCACCGCCACAGTAATTTGTCACAAGTCCGTGAGTAAAATATTAATTTTAATCGTAATTTCGATATTATTATATGTTCAAGATGCCCATGCATCACCTATATGCATATATTTATGTAGTTAAACTCTAGGCACGAATTATGTTGCATTGATAATCATAATGTGCCATGAGTGTTGTTGTGGTAATTTGGAGCAAGCAGCGTATGCTGGCGTGCGTGTGATGTGGTGTGGACTATGGATAGGACGGGTAGACACGGCTTGAGTTCTTCGCTGGGACCCGGTCCTTCGGGGTAGACACGGCTTGAGTTCTTCGCTGGGACCCCGATTTGGTATTTAAGTGGAAGTCCGAGCTGAGTTCTTCGCTGGCACCAAGTTGGATTTAAGAGAGTCAGATAGGGATCACTCCATATATTATGAATGATGTTACAGGTGCGTGAGTGCTCCAAATTACCTTTTGATGTTATGATGTGAAAATGTTGTGTATGTTGCATTTCACTCCACAGGTTGCATTAGTACTAGACAGTTATAAAGATTATAGTTAAGATTGATATTTTACTCTCTGAGTCGAACGCTCATTCCTGTTCAAAAATTTTTATAGGCCACAGGAGGATATTTTGTTCTGCGTTAACCTGCTTTTCTACCTCGCAGGTTGTTTATCAATATTGTGTAATTTTAATTACTCCTAGAATTTTCGCATGTGTTAGCAGTATTTATTTGAATTTGGTCTGTAATATTTTTATCATGTTGGACCTGTAAACTTAAATATGTTATGCATGTTGATGGATTGGATGAGGGAGCTGAGCTCCCATTTATTTTATGTTGATGAGTATGTGGAGGGTGAGCTGAGCTCCCCAATTGAGTATTTATTGTGTTTACAGGTCGGGTGAGTCAAAAACTCCCCGTTGGAAAGTCCATTTTATGGCCGGACTCTGTCCGTTTGTTTTCTTGAAATTGGGCCCAAATGGGCCTTAGAGTTGGGTTAATGAATAGTTAAGGCTTACTACGGGCCTCGGGGGCTTTAGGCTGGTCCAGGTCCTAGTGCCGGTCCGGCCCATAGGTTGGGTCGTGACATTTTCCTCCAATCCAAACATAGTGTAAATATTCAATTTGATTGAATTTTAATAAGTTATATTTGATTATTATATAATCGTATTTGAGACGAATTTAGATTTAAAAAATAAAATTTATGACGAATTTATATCAGATTTAAAATTTATATATTGAATATTCGTTACCTGAATTTATTTATATAAATACTTAATTAAATATAAAATATATATTTTTATAATAATATTTATAAATTTTTATATTTTTTATTTAATATAAAATAGAATTTAAAATATTTTATAAAATTTTAAAATATAAATTATTAATTAAAATAATTTTTTTATACAAAATATTAATTAAAATATATAAAATTAAACGGGTTCGAATTTTTTTTGGATAATAATAATTGAATTTGGGACGGATTCGAATAATTGAGAATAAATTTTAAACGAATTTGGGACGAGTTTGAGTTTTGGTAATATTAATTAGATTTGAGTTTGAGTAGGATGATTTTCGCGGATACCCTACTCATTATCATCCCTAATTTTTATTAACGACCTGAATTTTATGTTCAATCTGTTACTACAACATTGCCCCATGTCACGTATTTGTTAGTTTCACATTAAATTTTAATTTCATGATATCTTTGTTATGTAATTTTTTTTTATAAAGAACCTAACAATTCATCAATAAGAATTATAAGTTAAATATAATTTAATTTAAAAAAAAATATAGATGATTAAAAATTTTACTCAGAGATATTTTGATATAAAAAAAAGATCTTTTAAATAATGACCGATCATTTAAACTTTTTGTAATATTGTCAGGGATTTATTATTTTTGTATCTCACATAAGAAATTAAGTCACTAAATATTAATAGAAAAATAGATTGCTAACTTCATTAATGAAATATTAAAATCCGTTCATAAAAATTTAAAGTCTCAAATTAAAAAAAATTAATTATTTACGTTGTATTTTAAATTGCTAAAAATCTTATTCAAATATTATAAAAAAAAATAAAATCTCATTAATGGGAGAAAATAAAACCTTAATTATTAATGGGATAATAGGACCTAATATTGGGGAAGCAATCTCAGATTTATTCATAACAAAAATAAATACAAAGAAAGAAACATAAATTTATTTCAAATGGATACAAAGTGTTTGTAGGAAAAACTAACAAAAAATAACAAAACAAATAAAGATAAATAAATAAAATCGTTTGGAGATAATTACGTTGAGAAACACACTTGTGGCCGTTCAAGAAGAGATTTAAAGAGAGAGAGAGAGAGAAAAAAAAAAAAAAAAGGAGGGAATAAAATATGATTCAGTTATGTAAGTCTTAACTAGCGTGTGCTTGATATAATACGCTTCAAAAGTCTAAATGAGTTTTCAGAGAGTTTGAATTTTTTAGATCAGTTGAAAATTGGTTTTGTCATTAAGAATATCTAAGTAAGGTATTTGGGCAAGATATAGAGTATTCGAATAAGGTATAAGGTATTCTCATAACACATGAGGTGTTCAGATAAAGTATAACATATTCTAATAAAATATGAGGTATTTAAATGAAACATAAAATATTCACAAGTCAGATATATATTGTAGGATATGCTATTTTCCTACTGAGAATGCTGCTTGATAATAAGTTGTGTTTTCACAGTATATTGAAAAAGACAGTTGGACATGAGTTTGCAAGATTCCAAATATTGTAAAAAGACGTTATCCCTTACCTTACAAATTGGAGTCATGATAATAATTAAGATATATAATTTATTCCTTTCATATTTTTAATATTCACTTTTTTCTAAATATTTATTAATTTGAGTGTCAGAATGATCCTGCTCAGACTATTAATCTTATATCTTTCTTTATTATAAGCTACACAGAAATCATTGATTGGCTTGAAAATCACAAACAACATCAGTGCTAATCTAAACTAGCAACAAAATTAAGATAAAATTACTGTCTATTAAAATCAAGGCATATTAATTGAGTATTCATTGTATAATTGGTTCTATAAAGCATGTTGATTAAGTGGACTAAAGTAATTATGTTAGTTTTGACCCTATTATTATGGTATTGTTTATGGTTTGTTAACGATATTTTATGGTTGGTGCATGGTTTTGCAAGGAATTTAAAATAATTTTAATTAAAACAATGCAATTTTAATACCATTTAAAATTACAATATCAATCAAATAAAAGAAAAAAAAAAGAGTGAGATGGAGGAAATTAGAAGAAATTGATATAAGTGGAGGAGGGTACTGTCATAATTCATGCGCAAGGCAAGACTTTTCAAAAGTCCCAACAATCACTCAAGTGGGCAAGTCTAAGATGGAGGGTTTAAAATGAGATGATTGAAAGTGAAAGCTTTGGAAAAATTATAGAAATGCCTCAGCCCGGCCATGGGAGATGATAATCTTCTTGTTCTGTCACTTAGTGAAATGCCTAATTATATGTTCCTTATCCAATTAGTTTCAGGAATTGTGCTTGGTGGCCACGTTAGTGGGTGGGCTTGAAATTACAACCATCAAAGTAAAACATTTTACTGTTGATATTGTCAACATCATTGGGATTTTCAGGATCCTGTGACATGTTCATCTGAAAATGATTGCTAGTTTTTCTTTCTTTCTTTATTAAAAAAAAAATATATTATTTTTAATATATTCCTATGTCTATTAAGGACTTCTCAAATAGAAAGTTTTTTCTTTTTTCAAAGGCAGATATTTTATTGGATTAAAAGAAGTTTTAGTTAATATATAAAAGTTTAAAAAAGATTGATCGTAAAAGGTGCATTGGCCTAAAACAACAAAACCCTATAACTAATTTGTAATCCAAACTCATCAAATCAAACCCACACCTGATAAATATCTAACCCTATCCCAGAAGAATAAATATCAACAGTTCATCCTCGCTGTCGTTCAACATTCCAGCGCTATTAGAATTGATCATCAATTGCAAACAAGGTAGGGAAGTCATCTTCGTAACAAAACAAAGAGTTACAAATTAGATGAGGTAATAGACGAGTGAAGAGAACAGAGTCATACCTCGAGAAAAGTGTTGAAGCTATGGAGCCTAAGAGAGTAGCACCTGTACTGACAAGACAGAGGGCGACAGTGACAAGGACTGTCGGCGTTTGACTTGCGCCATACCCTCATGCCGACTAGTAAAAGGAGCAATGACCCCATGCCTCTAAGCCGACTGCATCATTTGCAGGAGCCATCGTTGGGATGTCAAGGAGAAATAGGAGATTCATATCGATGCTTGAAGGCTTCCAAAATAATTACACACACAAATGAGCAAAGAACAGAAAAACACAATAAAATAGTAGCCCAAACATCCTCAACATTAATGATTTGATTGTCGCTAAAACAAAAAACAATATCTACAACCTACTTTAAAGATGAGGAGGGAGCCCATGATCGGGTCAAGGGAAGAGAGGCTCTCCCCTGCCCAGAGTGGTAGAGGAAGGCCGATGGAAATGATAAAAAAAAGAACTTGAACCCTAAAATAAAAAAGAGAAAAAAGAGAGCTTAAAGATGCAATGGACAACTATTATTAAAATAGAAGCTTTTGAAATTAGGAAATTTAATTTCATTATTGTTGATTTGAATTATTGTAATTTTATTATTTATTTTATATTGTAACTATATTATATTTGTAATAAAATATTAATATTCAAAATTTATTATTTAACCTTATAAATTAAGGTAAATTTTTAAAAATATTTTATTGGATCTTTTCAGCACGAGTCTTGAATTATTTTGATAACTTAATTAAAAATAAATAAAAGAAATAGCAATAGTCTTAAACTAAATTTAGAATTAAAATGTCACGACCCAACCTATGGGCCGGACCGGCACTAGGACCTGGGCCAGCCTAAAGCCCCCGAGGCTCGTAGTAAGCCTAACTGTTCATTTACCCAATTCTAAGACCCATTTGGGCCCAATTTCAAGAAACCAAACGGACAGAGTTCGGCCATAAAATGGACTTTCCAACGGGGAGTTTTCGACTCACCCGACCTGTAAACACAATAAATACTCAATTGGGGAGCTCAGCTCACCCTCCACATACTCATCAGCATAAAAATAAACTCATCAGCATAAAAATAAATGGGACCTCAGCTCCCTCATCAAATCCATCAAACATGCATAGAATATTAAGTTTACAGGTCCAAAATAATAATTTAGTTTACAGACCCAAATCAAATAAACATTTCTAACACATGTGAAAATTCTAAGATTTAACAAGTTTATACAAACATTAGTAATCGACCTGCGAGGGAGAAAGCAGGTTAACCTCAAAAATATCCTCCTGTGGCCTGGAAAAATTTTTGAACAGGAGTGAGCGTTCGACTCAGAGAGTAAAATATCAATTTTAACCATAATCTCTATAACTATCTAAAACTAATGCACCCTGTAGAGTGAAATGCAACATCAATAATATTTTCACATCATAACATCAAAAAGGTAATTTGGAGCACTCACACACCCTGTAGTATCAGTCATAATGTATGGGAGCTGATCCCCTATACAGCTCTCTTAAATCCAACCTGGTGCCAGCGAAGAACTCAAGCCGGACTTTCGCTTAATAAACCAAATCGAGGGTCCCAGCAAAGAACTCAAGCCGTGACTACCCCTCGAAGGATCGGGTCCCAGCGAAGAACTCAAGCCGTGACTACCTGTCCTATCCATAGTCCACACCACATCACACGCACGCCAACGCACGCACACTGCTCCAAATTACCACAACAACATCCATGGCACTTTAACAGTTATCAATGCAACATAAATCGTGCCTAGAGTTTAACTACATAAATATATGCATATAAGTGATGCATGGGCATGCTTGAACATATAATAATATCGAAATTACAGTTAAAATTAATATTTTACTCACAGACTTGACGACAATCATTGTGGCGGCTGGGCGGAGGAAGAAGGCTGTCCCGGCTCACCTGACAATTTTATTACAATCATTTAATAAATTTGACTCAATACAAACAAAGAAAAAGACCAATACGTCCTAAGTCGTCTTTGAAAATCCGGCAGTCTCCCCTATACCTAGGACCTACCCAACCTGCAAAAGGGCTCAAAACACACTTCTATATTCACAATCCATATGTCCACAACTCAATCACATCACACAGCCCCTCCTGGGCCCACCAAATCAATCATCCATCACAACATGTAAAATTTCAATTTAGTACCTATAATTGATAATTTTTGCAAAAACTGTCCAAATTAGCTCTAAAAATTCTAAAACTTTGCCCCGCGGTCCTTAGCAATATTACTAGGCTATTGCAAAAAGAATCATAATTTTCTAAGCTACCACGAATATTTTATGGATTTTTTAATCCTATTTAAGCACTAAAAAATTACGAAAAAGCAAGGTTCGGGTTTACCTTTGCCGATTCCGACTTTGGGGACGCGCTCGGGACGTATGACAATGGGGGGATAGCCAAAATCTCGATCCAATTCGGAGACTTTTCCGGTGAAGGGTCGATCTGGCCGGAAATTCACAGACCCGGTCAACTGTCGAATTTTCGCGAATTGAGGATACCTACACGAAGCCCACAACACGGGGGTTAGTACATAAATTTTTCAGAATTTTCTAAGCTCATTTAATGCTCGGAAAAACACTGCGAAGTTCCGTGAGACCCACCGAAAAACGGTGTCGGAAAATTTTGAAATTTATATCCCCGCGAAGCTCTCGACGTGTGGAGCGCTCTGGTACTCTCGGTTTTCTCGTGGGATTCACGGTTTTCGAGAAATCTAGCCCAAAAGTCGAAATGGGCTAAAAACTTCCCGAGCAAAAATTGGACAAATCGCTCGATGGATTTCGGCGTTCTTGGTGTCTATGGAAAGCTCTCACCGAGTAGATGATTTTAGATACAAGACCCGGTCCAATTGGTGGCCGGATCGGCCGGATTTTGGTCGGGGAAGCCGAAACGCCGCGCGCGCGAGGGAGGGAGTTCACGTGCGTTTTTCGGCCGTTTGAGGCGGTGGTCGACTGGCTGGGGAGGCTGGGTGGCGGCGCCGGTCGGCTGGGGTGGCAGGGGGAGGTGGCTGGCCGGCGGTAGGGGCAGGAGGAGAGAGAAAACGGTAGGAAGAGAGAAGGGGGAAGGGACGCGCGCGGGAGGAAGAAAAAGGGAAGGGAGCCGATCCAATTCGATCGGTTCGATCCGGTCCGGTTCGATTCGGCCGGTTCGATTCAAAATACAAAATGTTGAATTTTTACTCTGCCTCGGGATCGAAAACGAGGTCCAAAAATTCAGAAAAAATTCCAGAAAACTCAGAAAAATACGTAGACTCCAAATATAATTTTAGTTTTGCCACGTGGTCTTTAAATTAATTTTTTAAAATTATCAAAGTTTATATTTTTGGAAAATCGAACCCGATTTTTAAAATCCGAAAAATCTCAAAAAAATTTCTAAAATTTAAATAAAATTAAAATATCAAAAATGCTCATAAATTTAAAATTTTTGGGGTATTACATAAAAAATTTAATTAGTAAGAGTAAATTGGAAGATGGAAAAAAGTAGAAAGAGAGGAGTAATTTTAAATCAGTGGAAAAAGAATTAGAATAATATGTATATTATTATTATTATTATTATTATTATTATTATTATTATTATTATTATTATATTTTTTTTCCACGATGATATGTTGAAATGGGCTGCTATTATATTTTTGTGACAATGAAAAGATGGATGGAAATGTTAAATGAAATTGAAATGAAACAAAAGCCATGGAGTGATAACGATGTGATGAATGTCTTCCACCGTAACCGTCTTGTTCAAATATAAAGTAAACTATTATAAATTCACGTATTCCGGTGATATATTTTTTTAACAAAAAAAATAATTATTTTTAAAAATTATGAAAATTATTTAGTTTATTATATATTTAGTAATACCAATCACTTTATACGATTTTAATCCAATTTAATGTAAAATTTTATTATTTTTATTTAGTTTTAAATTAATAGATCATTCATCCATATTTTACATCACAAGTAAAGAAATAGAGATGACAATTGTTCCTTATCACTGACAATATCCACTTTGTATCTGACTAATTTTCTTTAATTTTGCTCACTTTTGATATTACATGAGATGGGGCCGAAGAATTCTTAAAATTTATTTTAATAATAGTATATTATTCCAGCACTTAAATATTATAATTTTAATAAGAACTATAGATATATATTATTAGAATCATGTTTAAAATTTAAATTTATAATTTATAATTTATATTCTAATAAATATATTTATATTTTTCATTAAAAAGTTTATTTGTTTTTTTTAATATTCATAGGATGAGGAAACAAATAGTATTTTTCAAAAGGGGAGAACAAAAATTAAGAATCACCTTTACGCATGGTATTTAAAATATATTATAATTAGGGTTAGGTTTCTATATTATTAATTTTAATGATTTATAATTTAAAGTAAGAATATATTACTTTGAAATTTTGCTTAATAAGGTATAGAAGGGGAACATATAGCCAAGGCAACATTAGAAAACTACCTTTTGCAGAGTTTTTTAATCATTAATTAATTATCAAAAATAAAGAAGGTTGGTTAATTTCCTAGCTAGATGCTCAGGCAATTAGAGATTCATAAAAATATTTATAATAAAAAATTCAATTGAATCGAATCATTCTAATTTAGTTATTTAATTTAATTTTTTCTAATTAACCCGTTAGCATTTTCTAGAAAGTTTAATTTTCAATTTCAAAAGAAAAAATAAATTTAATTTTTAGTTGGGTTTTATTTAATTATTTTTATAAAAAATAAAAAAAAGAGTTGATTGATTTATCTAAATTATAATTATTTTTTATTGATCTTATTGACATTATGAAATATAATATGCAATTTATAAAATTTATAGTAGATTAAAAAAATAAAAATGTAAAAATTAAAAAAATCCAACAAGATAAATTTAAATATATAAATCAAATTATACCGAATCAAAACCATTTGATTGACTCAATTTGATTTAACTCCCACTTTAATTCAATTTGATTAATATTATTTTCTTAATTTAATTTTAATTATTTCGATTTAATTTAGTTAAAAATTAAACTGAGCGATTACACAATTGCCATGAACCGATGCCAAAAGGATAATATTCTAATTTATTTTATGTGGGAACATAATTGTTGGTAATGGGACCCAAATGCACCCCACAATTAGTGAGAGAAAGCATATGCCTAATGCACTCAGGCAGATAAGGTGGGTAATTGGAGTAAGATACAAGATTTTTTTTTTTTTTTTAATATTTGAGTTGATGGTAACAATAATAATGGGTTCCATGCCACTTGATCCTTCCATAATTTGATGAATGTAGCTTTTGAAGTTCCATTGCTTTATTTGTAAGGTTTTTGAGTCTGTGAACTGTAAAGTAGAAAAAAGCTTTCTTACATATTAATATAATTCTAAAAAATTATAAAATATTTATGGTGCATTAATTTCTAGTATTACATATCAGTTATCTTATGAATTACGAGATATGAATCCCATCTCATTGTAAGAGAAAGGGCATGTTCTCCTGAATTACCTAATAAAATATTTACAATTTTAATCTAAACAAATTTAAACGAATGGAACAACTTTTACTTAACCAATCACCAATTTCACAAATTTAATTTTTTTTTTCTAACTTATAATAATTTTTTAAGTTTATATGATATTATTATTGAAATTATTAAATAAATTAATAAATAATATTCGATAATTTCTCATGAATATGGAATAGTGTTGCATTTAGATGGACACTGGACTATATTTTCGCGGGCTGGGCCGAAGTTGAGGAGTTCTCGTGGATCAGTTATTGTGGACTAGTATGGCATGAAAACCACCGGCCCACAATGTGCCGGATAAAATCTTTATGTGCCTAACCCTAACGTTGCCCTTGCTGTAGGTATTATAATTGCCGCCCAAACCATAAATGCATTATTATAAAAAAAAAATAAAAGAGAAATTTCCAATTATAAAATTGAAAAATATAAGATTTAATTGACAATTTAATTCGTATAAAATATAATTGTAAAACAATTGAAAATACATAATTTTTTTTTCAATTTTGTTAAAAATTATTAATTATAAATATATTTTACGTAGATTATTAATTAAAATATATAAATTTAAATGAATTTAAATATTTTTTAAATATTTAAAATACTAGGATGATTTTTACAAATATTCATTAGACTCTTCCATAAACTTGCTTCACCTATAACGTCACTCTTCTCTAATTCAGATGAGTTCTTTCTAGAATGCCTATTTGCCATTTGAAAGTATTCTCCTGTGGGTAATCACCCATGGAACTACTGCTGGATTTAGAGGATGCTAGCTTATAAGTGCTCTTGGGATTGTTAAATCTTTCAGCCAATCCCGCCAAGTCATCTTGTTCATTTCGAAAACTCTGTTCATGATTCTTGCCAGAATTACTTCTACGAGGGTTGTTATTCACAGGATCTTTGGCAATATATATATATAAATATGTTGTTTCCTTATTTATCTTTTCTGATTAATGGAACAATTCACTTAGCGATGGATATATTTTAGTCGTAGTCTCTGCTTCCCCACATATGTAATACAAAAAAAATTTGAATAATCCACAGTAGCCATCTGACTAAAAGCTTCACAGTATTCTAATGCAGGGCAAATAATAAAATCATTGCTATGGTCTTACAAATCTATCTGTTGACCTTGCTATGGTTTTTAATGATAACCAAATAGATTTTATTGTTGATATTGCCATAGTTTTATCATTTTGTTAATAATGCCACCTCTAGAAATTTTGTTAGTAGAGAAAAACAATTGATATTTAATATACATCATAGAAAAGTTATGATATATTATGGTTTAAATATTTAAAACACATCATAAAAATTTTCAAATTTTTTAATTTTTAGATAAAATTTGACAATTCATTAATAAGAATAATAAGATGAATACAACATAATATTTTCATACTAGAAAATACAAATATAGATAATTAAAATATTATGTTCAAAATAATTTAAATAAAGTAGAATAATTTTACAAGTAGTAATTGATTCTTTTTAATTTTGAACAACAGAATGATCTCCAATACTACCAATTCAGGAATTTATTACCTATGTAGTTCATAAAAGATATTAAACCATCAAACGACAATGGAGGAATAAGCTATACCACCAATCTCCATTGATAGAAGATCATTATCTATATCTGAGTCTCTAACAAAAAAAAAAAAAATCAATGATTCACTTTGTATTTTAAATTGTTAAATAGCACATTCAAATATTAAAAAAAAAATTCTGCTAAAGAAAAAAGAACAAAACTCCAATAATGGGGAGAAATAGGACCCCAATATTGGCAAAAAATGTAACACCCCTAATTTTTAAATTTATTATTTTGTTGCTAAATATTAATATTTTATTTTATTTAAATTTTAGGAAATTATTTGAAATTTTTCAGATTTTAGAAATTGGGTTTGATTTTTCGAAAATATAAAATTTTGATGATTTTTAAAAATTAATTTAAAGACCATATGGCAAAATTAAAATTATATTTGGACTTTACGAATTTTTTTGAGTTTTCTGAAATTTTTTCGAAAATTTTGGGCCTCGTTTAAGGTTCCAATATAAAGTAAAAATTTAAAATTTTGTATCATAAATTAGATCGGCTGAATCGAACCCGATCAAGTCGGACCCGTCGAATCGGACCGGCCCTCTTTCCCTTCTCTTTTTCTTCCTTGCGCTCCCCGACACCCCCACTTCTTTTCCCTTCTTCTCTCTCTTCCCTCCACCCTCGCCGAAGAGCCACTTCCCCAGCCTCCCCCACATGCCGGCGCACCTCTAGGCTACCTCCCCGCCGCCGGCCGACACTCCAGGCGGCCGGAAAAGTCGCGCGAAGTTCCCCCTGCGTGCGCGCGTCGTTTCTTCTTCCCGGGCCGATCACCAATCGGACCGGGTCTTGTGCCAAAACCCATCTACACCTCGAGAGCTTTCCATAGACACAAAGAACACCAAAACACATTAAGCGGTTTGCCCAATTTTTGTCCGAAAAGTTTTAGCCAATTTCGATTTTTGAGCTAAATTTGTCGCAAACCGTGAAACCCACGAGAAAATCGAGAGTACAGCAGTGCTCCACTCGTCGAGAGCTTCGCGGTAATACCAATTTCAAAAATTTTCGACACCGTTTTTCAATGGGTCTCGCGAAATTTCGTAGTATTTTTTCGAGTACTAAATGAGCTTAGAAAATTCTGTAAAAATTATGTACTAACCCCCGTGTCGTGAGCTTCGTGTAGGTACCTTCAATTTGCGGAAATTCAATGGTTGCCTGGGTGTGTAGATTTCGGGCCAGGCAGACAGGCTATTGAAAAAGTCTTAGAATTGGGTCGACATTTTGGCTATCCCACTGTTGTTAGACGTCCCGAACGCGTTTCCGAGGTCGGAATCGGCATAGGTAAACCCAAACCTTACTTTTTCTTAATTATCTAGTGCTTAAATTGGATTAAAAATCCATAAAATATTCGTGATAGCTTAGAAAATTAAAATTCATTTTGCATTAGCTTAGTAATATTGCTAAAGACTGCGGGACAAAGTTTTAGAATTTTTAGAGCTCATTTGGGTAGTTTTTGCAAAAGGTTTAATTATAAGGACTAAATTGTGTTTTTCATATTGTGATAGTTGACTGTTTGGATGGGCCCAAGAGGAGCTATGTGATGTGTGATTTGTGGATATAGAAGTGCGTTTTAAGCTCTTTTGCAGGTTGGGTAGGTCCTAAGTATAGGGGAGACTTTATCAGATTTTCGGCATGACTTAGGACATCTTTGGTCTTTTCTTCATTTGTGTTGAGTCAAATGTATTAAATAATTGTAATAAAATTATCAGGTGAGCCGAGACAACTTTCCTCCTCTGCCCAACAACCATAGTGACTTCTACTAAGTCTGTGAGTAAAATATTAATTTTAATTGTAATTTCGATATTATTATATGTTTAAGCATGCTCATGTATCACTTATAAATATATATCTATGTAGTTAAATACTAAGCATGATTTATATTGCATTTTTAAATTGATGAAGTGTTATGGATATTGTTTGTGGTAATTTGGAACAGTGTGCGTGCGTTGGCGTGCGTGTGATATGGTATTGGATATGGATAGGATGGGTAGACATGGCTTGAGAGACACTCGCTGGGACCCTCATTTAGTTTATTAAGCGAAAGTCCACCTTGAGAGATACTCGCTGGCAGAAATTGGATTAAGAGGGCTGTATAAGGGATCAACTACCATATATGTATTGCTTGACAGTGTTGGGTGTGTGAGTGCTCCAAATTTACCTTTTTGCTGTTATTATGTGATTTGTATGAAAATTTTGAGGATGTTGCATATCACTCCACATGGTGCATTAGTTTTAGATAACTACATAGATTATGATTAAAATTGGTATTTTACTATCTGAGTCGAACGCTCACTCTTATTAATCTATTTTTCCATGTTACAGAAGGATTATTTGTTGTGGCTAACCTGCTTTTTTTCTCCGCAGGTCCATTGATAGTATTTAATGTACTTTGTACAATTGAGTTAAATTTTAGACTCCGCATGTGTTAGAAACACTTATTTTTATTTTGGACCTGTATTATAAAAGTTATGTTGAATCTGTAAAATTATTAACTGTATGCATGATGGGATTGGATGAGGGAGTTGAACTCTCATTTGAGTTATGACATTTTGATTATGTAGAGGGTGAGCTGAGCTCTCCAATTTATTATATATTGTGTTTACAGGTCGGGCAAGTTAAAAACTCCCATTGAATAGTCTATTTTATGGCCGAATTCTGTCCGGTTGAATTCTTGAAATTGGGCCCAAATGGGCTTTAGAGTTTGGTTGAGTAATAGTTAGGCTTACTACAGGCCTCAGTTGCTTTAGTCTGATCTAGGTCTTAGTGCCAGTCCGGCCCATAGGTTGGGTCGTGACAGAAAATCTGAGATTTGTTTTTACATGACACAAATATGAGAAGAGAAATTTAGATATATTTTAAACGGAGACATATCTGAGAGTTTATTAAAAAAATTAATAAAAAATAATAAAAGAAGAAAATTGATATAGGGATAGCCACCGATAAGAAACTCATCAATGACCGTCCAAAAAAAAATTGTTCTAAAAGAGAAAGGAAAAAAGAGAGGAGAGGGAAGAAGAGAGAGGAAGAGCAGTTCTGCTTTATAAAAAAGAGAAAAAAAAAAATCTCAAATTACAATTACGTAAAATCGGTAAATTACAATTGGATTGAATGTGTCATAATTAATAAGAATCAATAAATCAGAAATGAATCAAGATGAGTATTCATGAAATACTTAAAACACATCATGGTCGGTTAAAATCACAATTGAAACTTCCATAATTAATAAAAGTCAACAAATTACAATTGAATTATCACAAATATTTATGAAATACTTAAAACACTTTATACTGTGTTAAAATTATTATATTATTATGCGATAAAATCGCTAAAGGAGAAATTTTACCTAAACTCGATCTACCATAAAAATAAGGTATAAATATATGAGGTTTATATATTTAATGGATGAATTCTATCATATTTTTTATATTTTAAATTCATAATATATCGAATACCGATGAGTAAATTACAATTAGATTTGTGCTTACAATTAGATTGAATTTACCATAATAGCTGCAAATTAATAAATTATAAGTGAATCTGTATTTGTTTATATTTTGATGATATTATTTTGAAATATTTAAAAAATCCATCATAATTAGTCAAAATCATCAAATTACAAATAGATATGAGTATTTATAATTTGAGAGGATGATTTTCAAATAATTAAAGCCCATCACAATCATTCAAAATCACCAAACTATCGAATCAAAGCTAGTAGCATATAAATTTAATATAATTAAAATCCTCTATAATTTGTAATACTCCACATAATCAATTGGTTTTGGAAGAATATGAACGTTAATTTTAAAATTAATTGTGACAATTTAACTTTTTACATTTAATTATACTCAATTTTTTTGACATTCATGTGCGTTATTTATATACATCATACACATTTATGAATTAAGTAAGAATTAAAATAAAAAAATAATTATTTTAAAAATAAATCATAAAATATAAATTCTAAACAAATGATTTATTTTATATGAAAGTATATGATAAAAAAAATATATAATGTAATATATACGTAAAAATAAATTTTTGCTTAGACGAAAAAAAATCAATTCAATAACAAAACTTTTTTTTTTGTTTGATAATAAAATTATAGCCAATAAATTTATTATGAGAAGATTTTTTTTTTATCTTAATCAATTATATTAAAATTTAGAAATATCAATCTAATAGGAAGCCTATTAATATTAAAAAATACAAAATTCTGAATGCCAGAATACTCAAAAATATTAAAATTTTTTCAAAATATTTAATTTTTTTAAATAAGAAAATTTTATTCTATTGTTTTTTCACTTTCATTTAAATATTTTCAAATATATAAAAGAAACAAATAGGGCGAGTACTAATTTAGTTTAATCTATATATTCTAATTGCATCAATGAACATTAATTCAATAATATTAAAATCAATTCTATAATTGTAAGTCTTGAGTTTGAATTTTTATGGGAGTGAGTAAATAAAAAAATTATAATTTATTTTTAAATTATGATAAAATTTTAAATACATGAAAGGCAATATGATAGTATTAAATACTACACTACAAGAAAAGCATGGATTAGCAACGGATTTTTTCCGTTTCTAATCCCTAAAATTCCGTTACTAAATGCTTTAGTAACGGATTTGCAACTGATTTTTGTCTATTGTAGCGAGGCTCGTTGCTAATTCACTTAGCAATGGATTTTAACTTTCGTTGCAATTAGTAATGGATTTAGTAACGGATAATCTGTTGCTAATAGTAATGGACAATATTTTTCGTTGCTAATTTAATTAATTTAAAAAATAGAAAAATTCCCAAAAAAAAATCGTTACTATTTGCAACCGATTTAGCAACGGAATTCCGTTGTTAATTGTAATTGATTATAATCCGTTGCAAATTTGATTGTTATTTAATATTATAAATTTTTAATTTTAATATTTAAATTTAAATTTAAAATTTAAAATTTTAATATTATATATGGTTTATAAATTCTTATTGATACACAATTGTCATTAATAGATACTATAGATACATTATAATGATAGCAAAATGTATTATTCAAAAAAAAAATTACGGTGAAATAATGAATTGAGAGAAAATTATATTAATGAAAGTGAAAAATAAAAGTAAATAATAAAAGTGAAGAAAGTCACAGGAAAAGTGAGAAAATGAGAGAAATGATAGAAGAAAATGATATTAGAAAATGGAAGAAAATGAGAGGAAAAGTGAGAAAATGATGAGAGAATTGGAAAGAAAAAAAGGAAGAAATAAATGATAGAAAATGAAATAAAAAGGAAAAGAATGAAAGAAAAGGAAGAAAAATAATTAGAGATTTGGGAAGAAAATGAAAGAAGATAAAGAAAAATTTGAGATATGGGAAAAAAATAAAATAAAAGGGAAGAAATTGATGATAGAAAATCAATATAAAGTGAATAGAATGAAAGAAAAAGAAGAAAAAAAATTATAGAATTAGGAAGAAAATGAAAGAAGAGAAAAGAAAAAATTCTAATGGGGAGAAAAGAAAAAAAATAAATGAATGAGTGATATGAAGCAGGGAAATGAAGTGTACGAAGAAATATATACGCGAATTAACAATGGATTTAGTAATAAATTCATAATTCGTTGCTAAATTTAAATACTGGAATTTATTTTTTCCCCTAAAAAATAATAACAGATTATAAAATTCGTTGCTAATTAGCAACGGATTTATAATCCGTTACTGATTATAATTATATATACTTTTAAAATTTTAATGGTGGGATTTTTTCCTCGTAAAATTAGTAACAGATTTTAGATTCCGTTGCTAATTAGCAACGGATTTGAATTCTTTGCTAATTTAATAATAAAATTTTAAAAATTGTCGATAAAATTTATATAATTATTTTTTTTTAAATTTCATGAAAATAACAATGGATTATATACTCCATTGCTATTAGTAACGAATTTAAAAATTATTTACTAAATTTATATTCAAATATTTTTATAAATAATTGTTGACAAAATTAATATGATTATTTTTTTTTAATTTCATGAAAATAGCAACGGATTTTTAAATTTCTTGCTGAATTTATATTCAAATATTTTTACAATGTTGATTTGTAATAAATTTTAGCAATGAATGTAAATTCTTTTTTAATAGCAACGGATTTAGAAACAAAATGTTATTTTTGTTGCTAAAGTATTGCTCTATATAATTTTATTTCAAAATTGCAATGAAATAAAAAATTGATTGCAGAATATTAGCAACAGATTATAGTCCGTTATAAAATTTCGCTGCTAATTCACATTTTTCTTGTAGTGCTAAATTTTAATTATATATATATATATATAATGGTACGATTTATTTAATTATCTTAGTCAGAAGGCTTTAATTTTTTTTTTATTACTTTTGAAATTTGTATTTGTCCAAAATACCCTAATCTATCAATAACTTATATTAGGTATTTTTACCATATACTGCAAGCGATTGTTTTGTATGAGAAATTTAAATATCCAACAAATGACTTTTTAATAATATAAAATTTTCACTAATTTAATTTTTAATATTAATTTTTTTAAAAATAAAATTATTATAAATTATAAAATATTTAATATATGCACTTTAAAAACTAAAATAAATAAATAAATAAATAAATAAATAATTTAGTCGTCCTGCCAGACATATAATCCAACTTTCCAAACGTGTCCTTAGGTTTCACCATCAGACTGTGTTCATTTTGAAAAATTACTATTTAGCATTTTAATGAAACTATATTTTAAAATACACTATCTAATCCTTTTAAATTGTTTAATTACTTGTTCATTAAATAATAAAATTTAATATCAATCAAACTACTATTTAATTTATATATTTTGGTAAAATAAGTTGATTAGTTTATATAATTTGGTTTCATTAATTTTTTAGTTCATCTAGTTAGTTTTCCATACTCAAACTGTCTTGATTATCTCCTATTCATTTCTTTTTTCCTATGTTTTTTCTCTTTTATACACACGCCATTGTCTCTTTTATTCTTTCCATGTTTTTCATCTTTAAATTGAAAATGATATAAATTATTTACATAAAAAGATTAATCAATTCTCTTATATCTCCAGATAATCAAAACGATAATTCAGAAAATTTATTTTCCAATAAAAATAATACAAAAGTAATATCCAAGAAATTTTATGAAAATAGTTAAAATAATTTAAAAAAATATAAATTCAGATTTAATCTCTAAAAAATAAAATTTTTATTTTTACCTAAAAATAAAATTTTTAAAATATATAAAGCAACTAATTAATTTTATTAAAATAGAGAAATTTAATAGTAATATTTTTTAAAATATAAATATTAATTAATTAATTAATTTTAATAAAATAAAAAATTTAATTATCATTTAAATTAATTAATTAAAAAAATTTATTTAGATACTAAAGAATTTAATAAACACCAAATATATAAATTAAATAATATATTTTTTAAATATAATTAATAAATAATTAATTTTTTTAAAATACAATAATTAAATAATAATTTTGATTTTTCATCCATAGAAATCCATAAGTCCATGGCGATAAAAAAAAGGCAAAAAGAAAGGCCCCGCGTATCAGTCAGATGTCAAAGGTTGACCACTTCAACGTTTTCTACTTTCGGGTCAGAACCCCATTCCCTAGAGAAAAGGAAAAAGAATATTCTTTGGAAAAAATAATTCTGCTAATTATTTATATATTTATTTAAATTAAATCCTCAATTTAAATATTGAATTATCTTGTTTTATAAAAATATATTTTAATTAATAAAAAATTTATTAACATTAAATTATTGTGCATATACACCTTCATTTATAAAGTGTGAATTTATTTAAAATTTAAGATTTAATTATTTTTGTATAAATATTTAATTTATTATTTTTAGTATACAAAATATATTATATAATTTATTGATATATTGATTTTAAAAAAATTATTTTCTAAGGTCTCGCCCTCTGGGTGTTGCAGAACATTCCAAAAACCCACATGCCCAGTTTTTTTCTTTGACCACCCAATACTGTAGCTAGTGTCAACGGTACAATTTATAAATTGGACTTCATGGGTAGGCTGGAAAAAATTGTATTGAAAGAAAAACAAATTTCTTTGGAGAGAGCTTCTTCGCGTGGCCAAGTAGAAGTCGAGGAAAAATACTGAAATGGAAACGCAAGACAAAGGACTTTGAATGGTAAAGAAAATACTTGGAGCAACATTTTCTCAGTTTTGTCTAAAAATTGAATTGATCAAGTAATTGATAGTAGACGTATAGTTATATATAGAGCCTTTGTATTATTGAAGAAAATTAATTTTACATCAAGAGTTTATAATTAGGTATTTATACATACTTCTTAATTGTTAGAATAAATTTTAAATGTAAATAAATTTTTAAAATAAAATAAATCAAATGCGAAGATTCATTCAAAGTAGAACTTTGAATGTTCCAAATTTTAATATTCGCGGTCCCCGGTAGCTATGGTGATACCTTTGGTCAATCAATTTAATTGTCTCAAAAATTTTAAAAATATTAGGATTTGATAATAACACGGTAATTAATTTCAAAAAATTCTAATCTTTTGCACCAGCTTGGGTCACAATGTCTCCATCTTGATTGGTTTTCTCTACTGTCTGGTAAGAATCATCTTACATCCTTGGTCTAATTCACTTGACTTTGCAACAATCTTCCATTTGATTCGTCTTCACTTCCTCCTTTTACACGCTCTATGTGGGGAAGACTTTGATTCCTTGAAAGTTGACCTCTACTCTCAGCTGAAGCTGCCTCCTCCCATCAATATCAATCATTTCTTGGATAATTGAATTCATCTCGATCTTGTTGTTTGTATTCTCATCATGTCATTGAAGATGGTAATAGCATTTTGGGAACCAGATGGGTAGAAGAAGAGAGTTCTTTGTGAAAGTTGGATTTTTGAGCTTCTTCTTGTTTAGTTTTTTCCCATTTGCTTATTGTTCTGTAATTTATAACATAACTGCAACTAAACCACTCTCGCCAGAACAAACTCTTAACTCACCTCGCCAACTATTTGAGTTGGGTTTCTTTACTCCTAATAACAATTCCCATAATCAATATGTGGGAATATGGTTTAAGGAAGTTTCTCCTAAGACTGTGATTTGGGTGGCTAACAGAGAGAAGCCAGTTGCAAACTCCTCGTCAAGTCTCACAATTGGCAGCGATGGGAATCTGAGGCTTGTTGATGGGCAGCCGAACACTATCTGGTCAACCAATGTTTCCGGCCAATCGAATGGTTCAATTGTTGTACTTTCAGATGAGGGAAAGTTGGTTTTGAACAGTATAACAGGAGAGAAAATATGGGATAGCTCTCAGCATCCTACCGATTCTCTCTTTCCAGGCTCATGGTTGGTCTACAATGACACATCTGGGGAGAGACTTACTGTTACTTCCTGGAAAAGTGACCATGATCCATCTGTCGGGGATTTTACTGTTGGTGTGCCGCCGCAGACACCTCCACAAGCCTTTGTTTGGAAGGCATCAAAACCCCATTGGAGAAGTGGGCAGTGGGACAAATCAATGTTTATTGGGACACCAGAAATGGAAGCTGATTATCAAAGTGGAGTCATATTCGTAGAAGATATTCAGCCGGGGAGTATTTATCTCGCCTTAAGTATACTCAGGAACTGCAGTTATTCAATGCTTATTATTTCACCAACAGGAGTTTTGAGGTTCGTTTTTTGGGTGGAAGCAAGGTATGCTAAATGGGAGGCACCCGTTGCTCCCTGTGAAGTTTATGGAGCTTGTGGACCTTTCGGGGTTTGCGATAGATATGAAGCAAATCTAACTTGTAGATGTTTAAAAGGATTTGTGCCAAAGTCAGATGAGGAATGGAGCAAAGGAAACTGGACAGGAGGGTGTCTGAGGCGTACCGAATTAAGTTGCAGGGGAAACACAAGTTCCATTAACACACAAGGAGGAAAACCAGATAGATTCTTGAAGATTGGTGGTTTAAACTTCCAGATTTGTCTGAATTCTTGAAGGTATCTGATGAAATTGAGTGCCACCAGCGCTGCTTGAATAACTGTTCCTGCTCAGGTTATGCATATGTAAATCGGATTGGGTGTTTGGTTTGGACAGGAAACCTTCTGGATATGCATGAGTTACCCGATGGTGGAAAAGATCTTAATCTCCGCCTTGCACACATAGAATTGGATGAAAGTAGTTATACTTGAGCAACTTCTGTTAGGATTTTTGTTGCCTCCACGATCCATCTGATAATAATTGTTGTTATCTTTTTAGGTGATCAGAAGACTAAAGAAAATATCATTATCAGCGTTGTTACTGTTTCAAGTGTCGCTTTCGTTGATTTGATTTATGGCTTCAGGAAGTGGAGAGCCAACCGAAGGGCCATAAAGCCAATCTCAGAAAAAGTATATCATTAAACTGTGACCTTGGGTATAAATAACCCTTACAAGATAAGGTTTGTTATGATACAGCTATTGTAACAACACTTAACGTTTATCTCTACAAAAATACACCTCTATCTAATACACCCTCTCAAGTTGAACTATCGATATGGGAAGATAGTCAACTTGGTTCGTAATTGCTGAAAACGCAGTTTAGTCAACGGCTTTGTTAAAACATCAGCGATTTGATCCTTTGTAGAGATGTATCGAACCTGAATATCATTAGACTGAACTTTATCACGAACAAAATGTACATCTATCTGCACATGTTTCATTCTGCTGTGATAAACTGGATTTACCGTAAGGTTTGTAGCACCCAAGTTATCACTCCAAAGAACAGGGATTTTAGTTTGTACCCCCAATTCTTGTAGCAAGTTTCGAATCCAAAGTACCTCAGAAGTTGTGTTTGCAATGGCACGGTATTCTGCTTCGGTTGATGAACGCGAAACACTTTGCTGTTTATTGGACGCCCAGGAGACTAGATTCCGGCCAAGATAAATAGCAAATCCAGTCGTAGACTTGCGATCCTCTATGCTGCCCGCCCAATCAGAATCACTATATGCAGAGATTTCATAAACAGATGATGGTCGAAGAAGTAGGCCATATTCAGCTGTTCCCTGTAAATAACGAAGTACACGCTTCACCGCTTGCCAATGTTCCTCAGTTGGTCGATGCATATACTGTGCTAATCTATTTACTGTAAATGAAATCTCAGGCCGAGTGAAGAGAAGATACAATAAGCTGCCAATGGTACTTCGGTATAGCGTGGGATCTCCAAAACCAGAAGAAGAACATTGTAATCTGGAACTTGGTGCTTGCGGTGTAGTAACAGATTTGGAGTTTTCCATTTTGCATTTCTTCAATAAATCCAGAATATATTTTTGTTGAGTCAAGAGTAACGAACCATTCTGCCAATGCGCCTGTATTCCCAGGAAATAGTGTAGACGTCCCAAGTCTTTGAGCAAAAATTTCGACCTCAAGTGCTGCTGCAACTCCTTTTCCAACATTTCACTAGTTCCCGTCATGACCAAATCATCAACATATGTCAAGCAATAAAGCACATCACTGCCTCGCCGAAAAATAAATAGAGAGGTATCAAGCTTGGACTGCACGAAGCCAAAGTGAAGAAGAGCTTCTTTAAGACAGCTATTCCATTGACGCGGCGCTTGTTTTAAACCATACAGTGACCGTCGAAGTCTGCAAACATGGTTTGGCTTTGTATCATCAATAAAGCCTGGAGGCTGTTGCATGTAGACCGGTTCGTCTAATTGACCATGTAAAAAGGCATTAGAAACATCATATTGTTTAACAAACCATTTTTGAGAGACTGCAAGACTCAAGATCAATCTAACTGTCACTGGTTTAACAACTGGTGAGAAAGTTTCACCAAAATCTACACCAGGTCGTTGGTGAAACCCCTTTGCAACAAGCCGTGCCTTGTAGCGTTCCAAAGAACCATCTGAATTTTCCTTGACTTTAAACACCCATTTGCAGCCGATTACATTAGCATGTGGTGGTTTTTCAACAAGCTCCCAAGTCCCAAGCTGAATTAATGAGTTAATCTCATTATCAAGTGCCTCACGCCATTCTTTAAAGCGCTTTGCTTCTGTAACTGTGGCAGGTTGTAGAGGTGGTGTAATTGCTGACAATGTCCTGGGCTTTGAATGACCTGTCTTTGACCTTGTAAGCATAGGATGAGTATTCCCCAGTGGTGCAGGTAGAGGAAGAACTATAACCGACTGATCTGGTTGTACCATTGGAGACAGTTGCGTGTCTGACAAATTCGAAATAGGAGCAGGTAGGGGCTCTGAGTCTGAACCCGATGCAACAGAAATAATCTCAGTATTAGAAACAACATTCGGTTCACGTTGAGAAGACACTTTTGGAAGTAAATGTACTGGTGGTGGCCCAAGAATACCGCGGCTTGAGTGCACAGATTCAGGAACATTATTATCCTGTACTTTAAGAGATTTAAAAGGAAAATTATGCTCATCAAATACCACATGTCTGGATATATACAACCGTTTTGCCAAAAAATCATAGCACTTGTACCCCTTGTGCACCAAACTGTAGCCAAGAAAAATACATGGTGAAGACCTATTTTCCAGCTTATGTTTATTGTACGGACGCAAATAAGGATAGCAAAGACATCCAAAAGTACGAAGACTGGACAAATCAGGCAAAGCTCCAAACAATTTTTCATAAGGCGATTTATGTATTAAAGGAGTTACTATCCTATTAATCACATAAGTTGCAGTTTCAAAAGCAAAATCCCAGTAATCCAATGGTAAAGTAGCAAAATTCAACATAGCCAAACCAGTTTCCACAATGTGCCTATGCTTGCGCTCAGCACAACCATTTTGCTGTGGCGTATAAGGACAAGACAAACGCAGTGAAATCCCATTACCAGCCAAGTATGTAGCAAGAGACCGAAATTCGGCTCCCCAATCACATTGAAACATTTTTATTTTGCGATCAAAGAAAGTCTCAACAAATTTTCGAAACTTAATAAATGTAGACAGTACATCAGATTTTCGTTTGAGACAATATAACCATGAATATTTGCTGAAATGATCATAAAAAAGAACATAATAACGATTACCATTAATAGAAGGAACAGGGGAAGGACCCCATACATCAGAACAAATAAGTTCAAGTGGAGCAGACGCATTAAAAGTAGACAATGAAAATGGTAAACGATGTGATTTACTAACACAGCAAGATGAACATAGTTCTTTTTTATTGGAAGAAAAAATAATTTTATTATGCTTCAAGGTTGATAAAACAGCTCCATCATGAGCATGACCAAAGTAGAATGCCAAGACCGGAAAGAAATATGATGCATAGCAGCAGTCGGAAGACTAGATGCTGAAAGTTTATAAAGACCTTGTTCAACTGGGCTTTTGTGAAGAACCTTCCTCGTGGGGATATCCTTGATAAGAAAACAGTCAGGAAAGAACTCAAGTGAGACTTGATTATCATTTGTAAAATTTAGAACGGACAGCAAACTAAATGGAGATTGAGCAGAAAACAAAATATTGTTCAAACGAAAATCATGATTATTGTTCAATATTGTACTGCCTACATGTGAGATGGGAATTGTATTACCATTGCTTACTGTAACTTCATCTGGTCCTGTATATTCAGAATCAATCGTCAAGTTTCCAAGAGATCCTGTAAGATGGTGTGTAGCACCAGTATCAACAATCCAAGGCTGTGGCTGTGCACGATATCCCTGTGAACCTGAAGCAGCATTCCAAGCGTGAGCCGAACCAACAGGAACCGAAACTGTATGATAAGCTTGTGGTGGTGGCAAAACCGTTCGGCGTTGACTTGGACATTGTCTGGCAATATGACCCGAACCATTACAGTTATAACAAGTAGCAGAACTGAAAAACTGACCCTGAGATTGCTGTGGTTGAACAGTAGGCGTCTGATAATTCTGAAACCGACCACCACTCTTACCGCCTCGATTACCTCGACCACCACGCCTTCCACGACCATTCGAATTAGAAAACCCCATCGCAGGTTGCTGATTACGCGTTGTAAGCAACGCAGTCATTGGAGAACTAGAATTTTCATATTTTTTCTGCTGCAATTCTTCAGACAACAATAAACCATACAATTCGTCATAAGAGGGCATCTGCAGTTTCGCTTCAATGGAACGCACAAAAGGACGATAGTCCTGTCCCAACCCATCAAGAATCGCTCCAACAAGATCATCACTTGAAATCGGATTATTAAGTGCAAGAAGTTGATTACTAAGGGATTTTGCTCGCTGCATATAGACTTCAATCGAGTCTGTATTACGTTCCAAATGATGAATTGCGTGTTTTAAATGACGCACCTGGGCAGTATTCCCAGCCGCAAAACTCTGCTCTAATCGCATCCAAATCTCCAATGCAGATGTAGCACCAACTGAACTCGATAACAAAGATTCAGAAAGAGAAGCGTGAATCCAACTCATGACGATCTGATCCTCACGAAACCAGATAGTATAAGCTGGATTGGGATTAGAATCAGGCAGGGTAGGATTTGGTGGAACATAATTTTTGTCGATATGTTTATCAAGATTATAGCCACGCAATAATGGTAGCATCTGTGTCTTCCAAATAACATAATTGAGAGGAGTAAGCTTAACATGAATCTGATTGGAAACATTGGGAATAGTAGTCAAAGAATTTGAGATAATCGAAGAAGAAGAAGAAGAAGAAATAACAGCAGGAGAAGGAGACTCATCAAGAGCAGACTCTGTAGACATGATGAAAAACGAAAAAGAAAGAAAGAATTAACAAGAAAGGTGTTTAAACCCTAGGAGGGCTCTGATACCATAAAGCCAATCTCAGAAAAGGTATATCATTAAACTGTGACCTTGGGTATAAATAACCCTTACAAGATAAGGTTTGTTATGATACAGCTATTGTAACAACACTTAACGTTTATCTCTACAAAAATACACCTCTATCTAATAGGCCAGAACAAATGGTAAGAAACTGGAAGCTGCTACTTTGCTGATGTTAGTTGAACTAGACATGACTTGAACTGAATGTTATGGTTACTTATTGATATTAAAGAACCCCAAACCCAATGCTTTTGATTTGGCAGCTGCAGTTGACACTTCAAGAGGAAATTCACGACCAATCATGTGGAGAAGCCCTTTAGAAGATAAAGATTCAATAGAGTTGCCATTGTTTGACTTCGATAGCATATTAGTTGCGACCAACAACTTTGACTTGGAGAACAAACTCGGGCAAGGAGGCTACGGTCCAGTTTATAAGGTGAGTGCTTGCAATTTTTTCCCAAGGCAAAAATGTTTCACAACACTGAAGAAGTTAAAACATCCATTAAGGATTAATTAGTTGGGATCTTATAGGGAACCCTGCAAGGTGGGAAGGATGTGGCGATTAAAAGACTTTCTAGTAGCTCTAGTCAAGGCATAGTAGAGTTCAGGAATGAAATGATGTGGATCTCCAAACTCTAACACAGAAATCTTGTCAGACTCTTAGGTTGCTGCATTGAAAGATAAGAAAAAATACTAATTTATGAGTATATGGCCAACAAAAGCTTAGACACTTATCCATTTGGTTGGTTTTAGCATAATTTCAAATATTTTTTGTTGATTTCTTGTAATTATTCTGTAATGTGATGCATGGAAGTGGAACTTACAATATCCTTGAAATTTTTCTGTACATTGATCAAACCCAACAAGAAAGATAGAGCTTGATTGGAGTAGACGCTTTAACATTATAATCAGAGTCACTCGAGCACTTTTTTATCTCTAGCGTGATTCTTGTTTAAGGGTCATACATAATAATTAGAAGATGAGCAATATTCTTTTAGACGAGAAGAAGAATTCAAAAATATCAGATTTTGGATTGGCAAGGATTTTTGAAGGCACACAAGATCTAGGAAGCACTCACAGAGTTGTAGGAACAATGTAAGCAATTTATCTTACCAAAAACTTGAAATGTATATATATATATATATATATATATATATATATATATATATATATATATATATATATATATATATATATATATATATATATATCAAGCAAATCAATGTTGAGAGAAAAAGAAATAACATTTGCCATATTAGAAAATGTTTCTACTTTTCAAGAACATCCACCAAGAAAACCAAAAATACAAGTACTAAATACTGTGATTCTTCTATCAAATACAGATGTTATATGGCTTCAGAATATCTGTTGGGTGGTATATTTTCAGAGAAATCTGATGTGTTTAGCTTTGGAGTCTTGACTTTGGAAATTGTTAGTGGCAAGAAGGTTAATAGCAACCAATATGATGAACAACACATGAGTCTTCTAACTTATGTAAGATCAGTATTAAGAATCATCTCAATATGGTCTTTTTTTTTTTTTTAAAGAACTTGAAATTTGATGTGTCCCAACCGCAAGTGCACGGGTCGTTCAAGTAGTATAGAAAAAGATATCGTTCCCACGAGGAGTTGTGTTAATGATTGAATTTTTGATATAAAATAAAATATGTTAAAATTGTATTTTAATCAAATTAATAAAAGAAATTTATGAATTTGAAGCATAAGGTATGAAAATGCAAAACTAAATTTAAACAATGACTAATTTAATAATTTGCAAAATAAAGAAATTGATAATAATGAAAATTAATAAAATGAGATTAAACTAAACACTCAAAAGTAAAATTTCAAGCAATAATTGATGAAAGACGATTCTGGAGTTAAGGGTTCATATTTAAGTCATTTTGGGATTTTTCCTAGCTAGCCCAATCCATGAAATTTATGGGTTTAAAGGAGATTAATTCTAAAATCCTTTGAAAACTCTTTTGAGTGAGACAAAGCGTGCCTTAATTAACTTAATCCTACTTTCGTGGAGTTAAAATTAACCAAGACCCATTAGGTTCTTTAATCAATCTATTAAAACCCTCTTAACCCTTAGTCTATTTCTAGATCTAAGTTAATTAAGTCCAATTTCTTGATTAACTATCACTTGGTTTTCTCCTTTCGGTGCTTCAACCAAGGATTAAGAACATAACTTAATGGGGCTCTTCATTAAGCATGTGAATAAGCACACAAGAAATGGATTAAACCTCATAAATTCATTAAATTGGGACTAACTCAGTTCAAATCCACAAAAATAACTAAATATTACATCCCTTACTCCAGAATCAAAGTAAAACTACTCACTACCCATAATGTTTACAAGATATTCTTAGTTTGTATGGAAATAAAGCTTTAATCTAAGCTAGGAAATAAGAAACTAAACACTAGAAATGTAGGAAAAATGTAAGAAAAGAAAGAAATCTCCAAATCTGGTTGGAAATGGTGTGGAAAATGATTGTGTCTCTTCAGCTGCTCCTCTTTCTCCTCTTCCTTTCCTTTTTCTGCTCCTTTTTTAGTCCTCCCCCTCTCTAAAATGGGAAATGAGACTATTTATAGCATTTTCTGACATGGAGCCCTAAAATGGTGTGTTTTAGGAGAAATTTTCTGAGGGAATCTTCTGCCAGCTCATTAATGAAACCTTTGTGGGACTGCATAAGTGGACTGCATAAGTTATGCAGTCCCTTATGCAGTTTTCGGCTATTTTTGGTTCACTTATGCAAAACTGCATGACTTGGCGCATAGGTTATGCACATTTCCGTGAGATTGCATAAGGGAGGCGTGAATCTGCATAAGCTATGCACTCTCCTTATGCACAATTCGGCAGGTGTTGGAACAGTGTTTCTTCTCCTCATGCGGATCCGCATAGCTTATGCGGCAAGTTATGTGCAATTTTGTCAAAGCATATTTCCACTTGAAAACTTATTTTTGACATCTTTGGCTGTAGAAGTCACTCCTCAATGGCAAAATTTCTTTTCAGTCCTTCAAAAACACCATTTTTCCTACAAAACAAAGTAAAAATTATAAATTAATCCAAAATTGACAATTATGAAAAACTAACTAAATAACTAATGAAATTAGCTAAAAGTAACTAATAATCAAATAAAATGGCTATGAAATTAAACCTAAATGATTATGCAAAATGTATGCATCAAAATTTCATAAGAAAAATAATACAAATTGTTGTAGGCATGGACATTGTGGTCCGAAAGCAAGGGTATACAAATGATAGATGAAGCATTGGCAGACTCATTTTCATCATCAGGAGTAAGCAAATGTGTAAATGTTGGACTTCTATGCGTACAGGATAATGCTGCTGATAGACCAACCATGTCGGCCATAGTTTCTATGCTGACTAGTGAAAAATCAAAGCTTCCTGAACCAAAACAGCCCACATTTATGTTTCAAAGCGTCTCCAACAATAACCATTTTCAATCACAAAGCAAATCTACATGGTCTGTAAATAATGTCACCGAATCAATCATCGAACCCTGATAAAATTAATTGTAGCAGAAATAAACCATTAAATAAAAGAAAAAAAAAAGATTCAGCTTAGTGGTAATAACTAGGGGTGTCAATTTCGGTTTAGTTCGAGTTTTGCTTAGAAATAGGAACCAAACCAAAATTTCGATTTGGTTAGGCTCTTCATTGTTTTGATACCGGTTCAGTACAGTTCTCAGTTTTTTTGTTCTAGTTCGATTCGGTATGATTCCCATTTGATTCTCGATTCTTAAAACAATTTTATATAGTTATTTTCTTAAAAAGTCATACTTGATTAGCATTTAAGTTTTAAATTGGGTTATTAATACACAATATATCATATCATATATCTTTTAGTTATACCTAATTATATAATCTTTAATTATAAGGTGCATGAAAATTTATGATTAAATATATTATATAATATAATAATATAAGTATATCATATAATATACATTTTAACTATTTATTAATCATATAACATTTAACTATAAGATATAAATATAATTAACAATTATAAGGTAATTTAATGTATTTATAAATAAAATTATTAAGAAAATATAGAAAAATAAATATAATATTAGATTGTATTTAGTTCATAATTATATATATACATATATAAATATATATAATTATATTAAAAGTATATTATACATCTAAAAAAACATAAAAAAAACATATGTATAAATTTGGTTCTTAGTTCGGTTCTGGTTCAGTTCTTAATGAACAACTAGAACTGAAACAAAGTATCCAAATAAATTCGGTTTGGTACGGTTCTTATCGGTACGGTACTGTTCTTCGGTTTGGTTCGGTTCTCCCAAGAACTACGAACATTCCTAGTAATAACATCATTTATAGAATAATAAGGTATATCAAAATTGAGTTTCAATCAGAGTTAAATTAAAAATAAATAAATTAAAAAAAACCTCTAATTCACCATTCACTGATTGTAACATTTTTTTTTTTTTATAAACGCTGATTGTAACATTGACTCTTAGAGTATCATTAAATCTTTATGGAAATTATTTTCCATGCTCAAAGCATTGTATGAATGTGATATTTTGAATTTTGTTAATTAATATTACGTGAAATTGAATGATTTATGTCTTAGCTAGATGCTACTCTTGGGAATATATTTTCTAAATATTTTGGATTTAGGGTTTTAAATTTCTTTCAAATAATTAATTAGTTATATATTTCCATGAAATAATTTATTACATTTTACAGAACAAATTGCCCTAAAAAAATTTTTTCATGAACAAAATTTTAACTAATTATTTAAATTAAATCTAATGCTTGATATTAATAAAAAAATATATTTAATTAACACATGTCAATAATTAATTAATTTGTACAATTTATCCGATTAAGTGGAGTATTAGGCCTATAATTGTAATCATTCATCAAACTGTAGAGGTAGAGCTCGTCGGTCCATTTGTCTATGGGTTTTTCTTTTTCATCTGCATTTCCATTTGCTGAAGCCATGGAAATGCCAACATTTTCTTTTCTTTAGGTGCAGCTAAAATAATTTACACCTAAAAAAATTTTTTTAATTAAATATTTAGATTAAAAATTATGCATTCTGTACATTTTCATTTACTCTATATAAATATTAGTATAAATATTTCAAATATACATATAAGCATATATATTTCAATATAAATATTTAATTTAAGAATTTTAATCGTCAAGAGAAATTGCATAGTCTCTTGCAAGCCAATTTGGAGCTACATGTTATACTACTAGCTGTAGCAAGGATAATTAATTGGCAAGTTGATAGTGGCTGTACAAGCCATATGAGATTTGATGTTGAAATTTTTAAACATTTGTACAGAACCTACAAATCAATAGTCAAAATTGGAAATTGAGAGTATTTAGATGTGAAAGGAAGAGGTGTTGCAACAGTAGGAACACCCTCAAGTGCAAAATTTGTTTATGATGTGATCTTTGTACCTGCTATTAGCCAAAACCTGTGAAGTGTAACCCAAATGCTAGAGAAAAATTATAGTTTGCAATTAAAAACAAGTCATGCATCATACTTGATCCCTTTAGTTTTAAATTGATAACTATTACCATGGAAAACAAAAGTTTTCTAATAGATTGGAAGCAAAACCTTCTTACATGGTTATCGCAGTAATCTTTTTTATAAGGAGATTGAAAGAGCAGGATTCAAATTTGACACCTGTCAATTGAGTGATATGCTTTTAGTCATTAGATTAAATTAGACTAGAATATTTACTCTAATAAATTAAAATGAAAGAGAAGTCTAGTTACATATTAAATTTAATTAGTAATTTTTATCATGGGACCTATTAATTAAATATAGAATTAATTATAAAAAAATAATGAAAAAGTGATAATAAGGATTAAAATATATATATGAATAGGAGAGAAAGAGGGAAGCTCTCCTTTGGTTAAAGGAATATTCTATGGTTTATTTGATGGATTGGGACATATTCTTATTTTCTTTGGTCAACTGTTTTAACTTATATATCAATGAAATGAAAAGAAAGTATTGCATGAAGTGACATATCATATAAAGTTGAGGAAATACAACGTCAATTCCTTGAAAATGAAATTCAGTAATTAATTGTAGGTTCTATAACTAGAAACATAGAAACTATATTATTCCATATAAGGTAATAAGTAGTTAATCGATAATGGAAAATTCATAATATAAATGAAAAATCTAAATAATATAAGCCAAGCCTTTAAATCTGCTTCCCTGTTTTGTTCAAATTTTCTTTTGGTTTCCAAATTTGCCTGCGGATTAATAAAATCTATATTTGGAAAATTATGGGTGTTAAATGCTAATGATTTTTGGATATATACACATATAAATGGAAAACTTTTTTTTAATTTATTGAAACGGAGATATTATATATATATATATATATATTCAATCACAAGTAATATATAAATGCTTATTAATATTATTTTTTTTGAACATATGAGATCTTAAATTAACTTAAAATCATAGTTATTAAACCCAACCCAAAACTTGACTCGCTGAAATATTGAGCCGATGGATCATAGTTTCAATCAGTAGGCCAATGATTTAATCAATAAACCATTAAAAAATAAATTAAATATATATTAATTAAATAAAACACTTGTTAATATAAATTAAATTTTAATTTTAGAATCAATATTTCAATATTTAGTAGGTTATATTTATCTTCATAATACTTTTAAATTTTATATGAAAATATTTAAATTTTAAATATTTTTATTCTCAAAATTTATAATTCATATATAAAATAAAAAATATTTTTTATAAATAAATAATTATTTTCTTAATATTTATGAAATATTAATTACATATAAAAAAATAAAAACAAATGTATCATTTTATAAACTTACCTATATTACTACAAATTAGAAAGATAATAGCTAAATAAAATTTTATTTATTAATTAAATAAATTTTATTTTTTAAATATTAAAATATTAATAATGGATAGTTTTAAAATTTTTCAATTTAAAAAGTTTAAATCAGTTAGGTCAATGATTCATTGAATCAATGAATTATTGATTCAACTGCCAAGTCATTCAATTTTTTTCGAATCAATTCTTTATCTGATTTAATGATTTAATTTTTTTTAAATCAATTCTTTATCTGATTCAATGAGAGAACCAACTCAATTTTATGTCCGAGTCAATTCATTAAATCGACCCAAATTTTATAACACTGCTTAAAATAAAATAAAAAAAGGAGCCATTTTACGAATAGACTGCATATATATATATATATATATTAATGACAATTTAATTTATTTAACGGTCTTGATCAAAGTTGTAACACCCCAAAATTTTAAATTTTATGAGCATTATTGGTATTTTTGGTATTTTAATTTTATTTAAATTTTAGGAAATTTTTTTAGATTTTTCGGATTTTAAAAATCGGGTTCGATTTTCCGAAAATATAAGCTTTGATGATTTTTAAAAATTAATTTAAAGACCACGTGGCAAAAATAAAAATATATTTGGAGTCTACGTATTTTTCTGAGTTTTCTGAAATTTTTTCGGAATTTTTGGACCTCGTTTTCGGTCCTGAGGCAGAGTAAAAATTCAAAATTTTGTATCTTGAATCGGATCGACCGAATCGAACCGGATTGGACCGGTCGAATCGGACCGGCTCCCTTCCCTTTTTCTTCCTCCCGCGCGCGTCCCTTCTCTCTTCTCTCTTCCTCCCGTTTTCTCTCTCCGCCCGCCCGGCCACCACCTCCCCGCCACCCGATCGGCGTCGCCACCCGACCTCCCTAGCCGGTGCCGCTAAACGGCCGGAACCATGCGAATTCTCCTCGCACGCGCGGCGTTTCAGCTTCTCCGGCCAAAATCCGGCCGATCCGGCCACCAATTGGACCGGGTCTTGTGTCTAAAATTATCTACTCGATGAGAGCTTTCCATAGACACCAAGAACGCCGAAATCCATCGAGCGGTTTGTCCAATTTTTGCTCGGGAAGTTTTTAGCCAATTTCAACTTTTGGGCTAGATTTCTCGAAAACCGTGAATCCCACGAGAAAACCGAGGGTACCAGCACGCTCCACTCATCGAGAGCTTCGCGGCGACATAAATTTCAAATTTTTTCCGACACCGTTTTTCGGTGGGTCCCACGGAACTTCGCAGTGTTTTTCCGAGCCTTTAATGAGCTTAGAAAATTCTGAAAAATTTATGTACTAACTCCCGTGTTATGGGCTTCGTGTAGGTATCCTCAATTCGCTGAAATTCGACGCGATTGGCCAAGTCAGTGAATTTTCGGCCGATGCACCGTTCTGGAAAAGTCTCCGAATTGGATCGAGGTTTTGGCTAGCCCCCCATTGTCAGACATCCCGAGCGCGTTCCCGAAGTTGGAATCAGCAAAGGTAAACCCGAACCTTGCTTTTTCGTAATTTTCTAGTGCTTAAATAGGATTAAAAATCCATAAAATATTCGTGGTAGCTTAGAAAATTTTGATTCTTTTTGCAATAGCTTAGTAATATTGCTAAGGACCGCGGGGCAAAGTTTTAGAATTTTTAGAGCTTATTTGGACAGTTTTTGCAAAAATGGTCAATTATAGGGACTAAATTGAAATTTTACATATTGTGATGGATGATTGATTTGATGGGCCCAGGAGGGGCTGTGTGATGTGATTGAGTTGTGGACATATGGATTGTGAATATAGAAGTGTGTTTTGAGCCCTTTTGCAGGTTGGGTAGGTCCTAGGTATATGGGAGACTCTGCCGGATTTTCGGCACGACTTAGGACGTATTGGTCTTTTTCTTGATTTGTATTGAGTCATTTGTATTAAATAATTGTAATATAATTGTCAGGTGAGCCGGGACAGCCTTCTTCCTCCGCCCAGCCGCCACAGTGATTGTCGTAAAGTCTGTGAGTAAAATATTAATTTTAATTGTAATTTCGATATTATTATATGTTCAGCATGCCCATGCATCACTTATATGCATATATTTATGTAGTTAAACTCTAGGCACGAATTATGTTGCATTGATAACTGTTAAAGTGCCATGATGTTGTTGTGGTAATTTGGAGCAGTGTGCGTGCGTTGGTGTGCGTGTGATGTGGTGTGGACTATGGACAGGACGGGTAGTCAAGGCTTGAGTTCTTCGCTGGGACCCGATCCTTCGAGGGGTAGTCACGGCTTGAGTTCTTCGCTGGGACCCTCGATTTGGTTTATTAAGCGAAAGTCCGGCTTGAGTTCTTCGCTGGCACCAGGTTGGATTTAAGAGAGCTGTATAGGGGATCAGCTCCCATATATTATGATTGATGCTACAGGGTGCGTGAGTGCTCCAAATTACCTTTTTGATGTTATGATGTGAAAATTTTGTTGATGTTGCATTTCACTCTACAGGGTGCATTAGTTTTAGATAGTTATAGAGATTATGGTTAAAATTGATATTTTACTCTCTGAGTCGAACGCTCACTCCTGTTCAAAAATTTTTCCAGGCCACAGGAGGATATTTTTGAAGTTAACCTGCTTTCTCCCTCGCAGGTCGATTATTAATGTTTGTATAACTTGCTAAATCTTAGAATTTCCGCATGTGTTAGAAATATTTATTTGATTTGGGTCTGTAAACTAAATTTATTATTTTGGACCTGTAAACTTAATATTCTATGTATGTTGATGGATTGGATGAGGGAGCTGAGCTCCCATTTATTTTTATGCTGATGAGAATGTGGAGGGTGAGCTGAGCTCCCCAATTGAGTATTTATTGTGTTTACAGGTCGGGTGAGTCGAAAACTCCCCGTTGAAAAGTCCATTTTATGGCCGGACTCTGTCCGTTTGATTTCTTGAATTTGGGCTCAAATGGGCCTTAGAGTTGGGTTACTGAACAGTTAGGCTTACTACGGGCCTCGGGGGCTTTAGGCTGGCCCAGGTCCTAGTGCCGGTCTGGCCCATAGGTTGGGTCGTGACAGATGTGGTATCAGAGCTTAGGCTCCAGATTCTTAGGGAATGTTTGTCTAAAGTGTTGGGAAGAGTCTACTAGGAGTCACATGTGGAAAAATAGGGTCCACATTCGTCTTGCATTGTCGTCTTTGCTTCTAGTTTCTGCTTCATATAATTATGTATAAATATGAGTCAATAGAGCTGTGTAATGAGTAATTTTGAATTTTGTGGGCTAATGCTGCTGAATTTCAGGAAAATGCGTAGAAGCAGGAGAGCTGCCACTGCACCAGAGCCAGATGTGCCTGATGAGGTGTCAGCACAGGATGAGGAGCCTGCCCTGAGGAGGCGGGGTAGGAGGCCTAGAGCTGCTCAAGTAGAGGAGCAGCCACCCCCAGTACAGGATCAGTCCTTTATGGCACAGGGTCCCATGGACCCAATGGCAGCTACTCTAGCTGGGTTACAGAGAACCATCGACATGATGGCGCAGTATATGGTCCACCCTCCACAGCAGCAGCAGTCCACCGCACCAAGAGGGGAACCTTATAAACAGATAATTAATTTCAAGAAGTTGGTGCCTGGAACTTATGATGTGTCAGACGATGCATATCGGTTTTTAGATTCTCGCATGAGCAGAATGTAATTACAGTTGACTGATAGAAGACTGATAGAGTGTATGCAGCATGTCATGGGGCCTATGCCTAGACAATGGATGAATGACTACGTGTTACCCCGGATGGAGGGTTTGACATGGGCTCAGTTTGTGGAACTTTTTATCAATCGGTTTGTGCCAGAAAGCTTCAGAGATCAGAAGCAGTGGGCCTTTGAGGCCTTAAGACAGAATGGCAGGTCTGTAGATGAATATGCTACAGAATTTCTGGAATTGAGCAGATATGCCCCTGCAGCAGTAGCTACAGAAACTATGAAGGTGAAGAGATTCCTAAAGGGGCTTGACAGGAGGTATGCGAACCTGGCCATGATGTCTAATCAGTCTTTTGATGTGGTGGTTGATCGAGCAGCAGATTGAGATTAGCTATGTCATGATGACAATGGGAGAGCAAAGAAAACAGAGCGGAGGGTTCCTCGTGTGTCCTTCCATGGGTACTCCGGACGGTGGTGGCGAGTAATTACAGAGGAAAAAGAACGAACAAGAAGAGTGGTTATAGACACAAACCTCGAGGATGCACTGTGGTATGGATCCAGCGGTGGTCACGATTCAGTGGTACAGTTCCGGGTGCAGTTCAGAGTCTCCTTGGCACCTTGTGCACAAGTGTGGAAGAGGACATTCAGACCTTGTTTGATGGGATCAAGAGTATGCTTCAGTGTGGCCAACGGTCACTTTGCTAGGTAATGCCCCATGTTCGTGAGCCACGGATGGGGTCACAGGTTCTATTGCAAATGTTCCTCGCGATTGTATCCGGTGCTTCCAGATGGCGGCAAGCCGATCAGTAGCCAGGCCGAGGACAAGGGGGACGTGGATTTGGAGGCAGATCAGGAGGTAGAAGTCAGTATCAGGGTTCTGCCACTCAGGGTAGGGGTCAAGCTCGGGTTTTCACCCTGACCCACCAGGATGCTCAGGCTTCCAATGCAGTTGTGGCAGGTATTCTTCTGGTCTGTTCTTATGAGGCTCGTGTTTTGATAGATCCGGGTGCTACGCACTCATTTGTCTCCCCTGTGTTTGCCATGAGGTTGGGTAGAAACCCTACAACCTTAGGATGTCCTTTGTCGGTAGCTACCCCACTTAGTGACAACATAGATGTAGATATGGTTTTTCCGGGTAGCCCAGTAGTAGTGGATGGAAAGATCCTCCCAGCAGACTTGGTTCCTCTACCAGTAATGGATTTCGATGTAATCTTGGGGATGGATTGGTTGGCAACTCATTATGCCACTTTAGACTGCAGGAACAAAAAGGTGTATTTCCACATACCTGGTGTGGAAGAGTTTAGCTTTGATGGTGACAGGAGCGTGGCTCCATATAATTTGGTGTCAGCAATTAGTGCTAGAAAAATGTTGAGGCGTGGATGCCAAGGGTATTTGGCATTGGTGAGGGATACATCTGTAGAAGGTGTCAGCATGGAAAATATTTCTGTTGTCAGAGAATTTATGGATGTCTTCCCAGAGGAGCTTCCAGGGTTGCCACCAGGAAGGGAAATAGAGTTTTGCATTGATGTTGTGCCGGGTACAAATCCCATATCCATGCCACCTTACAGGATGGCACCAGCAGAATTGAAAGAGCTAAAGGAGCAACTACAGGAGCTTTTGGACAAGGGTTTTATACGTCCGAGCACTTCACCTTGGGGCGCTCCTGTTCTATTTGTGAGAAAGAAGGATGGGTCATTGAGGTTGTGTATCGACTACAGACAGCTGAACAAGGTGACTGTGAAGAACAAGTATCCACTTCCTCGGATCGATGATTTGTTTGATCAGCTCCAAGGAGCTAGATTCTTTTCCAAGATAGACCTGCGATCAGGCTACCATCAGTTGAGAATCAGGAATGAGGACGTGTCCAAAACGGCTTTCAGGACAAGATATGGTCATTATGAGTTCTTGGTGATGTCTTTTGGACTCACTAATGCACCAGCAGCCTTCATGGACTTGATGAACAGGGTGTTCAAGCCATTTTTGGACCGTTTTGTCATCGTATTCATAGATGACATTTTGGTATACTCTCGAATCGAGGAAGAGCACGTGTGGCACTTGAGGATGGTGTTGCAGACTTTGAGGAGCACGGCTATATGCCAAATTTTCGAAATGTGAATTTTGGCTAGAAAGCATCTCATTCTTGGGACACGTGGTTTCAAGTGAAGGTATTCAAGTGGATCCCAAGAAAATTGAAGTCAGAATCGATTGGCTTACGCCTACAATCCACCGAGGTGCGAAGTTTTCTGGTTTAGCCGCTACTATAGGCGTTTTGTACAAGATTTCTCCAGGATAGCGGCTCCCCTAACTAAGTTGACCAGGAAGAATGTTCCATTCATTTGGACAGATGACTGTGAGGTGAGTTTCCAGAAGCTTAAGGAGTGTCTAACCACTGCCCCTGTGTTGACACTACCTGTGAGTGGTGAAGGATACACCGTGTATTGTGACGCCTCCAGAGTTGGCCTAGGGTGTGTTTTGATGCAGAATGGAAAGGTAGTGGCTTATGCTTCAAGGCAGCTGAAGAGGCATGAGCAGAACTACCCCACCCATGATTTGGAAATGGCGGCTGTAGTCTTTGCACTTAAAATCTGGAGACACTACCTGTATGGTGAAGTGTGCGAGATATACACCGACCACAAGAGTTTAAAGTACATCTTCCAACAGAGGGATTTAAACTTGAGACAGAGGAGATGGATGGAGCTTCTGAAAGACTATGATTGCACCATCCAGTACCACCCTGGGAAGGCCAATGTAGTAGCAGATGCTTTGAGCAGAAAATCTTCTGGTAGTTTGGCGCACATTTCAGTAGAGAAGAGACCGTTGATTCGGGAGGTACATGAGTTGATGGATCAAGGTTTAATCCTAGATCTTTCAGATAAGGGGGTGTTGTTGGCTCATTTTTCAGTGAGGCCAGACTTGAGGGACAGAGTTAGAGTTTCCCAGCACAGAGACCAACAATTGATGAAGATCATAGAAAAAGTACAGCAAGGTGAAGGTGGTGAGTTTGGATTTGCCAATGATGGCGCCCTAGTGCAGGGTTCTAGGATATGTGTGCCCGATGTGGACAACCTCAGGAATGAAATCATGCGAGAGGCACACTACACACTGTACAATGTCCACCCAGGTTCCACCAAGATGTACCATGATGTGAAAGATAGCTATTGGTGGAATGGCATGAAGAGAGACATAGCAGACTTTGTGTCCAAGTGCTTGACTTGTCAGAAGGTGAAGTTTGAACATCAGAGACCGTCAGGGAAGCTGCAAGAGCTCTCTATCCCAGAATGGAAATGGGAAATGATCACTATGGATTTTGTGACTGGATTACCTCGTACCACGCGAGGATATGATTCGATATGGGTAATTGTAGACCGCTTGACCAAATCAGCTCACTTCTTACCTGTGAAGACTACATATTCTGTGGCACAGTATGCCCAGCTCTACATTCGAGAAATAGTCAGATTGCATGGAGTTCCGGCTTCCATAATATTTGACAGAGGGCCCCAGTTCACTTCTCGATTTTGGAGAAAGTTGCAGGAGGCACTTGGCACACAGTTGAACTTCAGTACGGCTTTCCACCCTCGCATGCACGGACAATTGAAAGGACAATCCAAACATCGAAGACATGCTTCGCATGAGTGTCTTGGATTTTGGAGGTCAATGGGATGAGCACTAGCTTTGGTGGAGTTTGCCTACAACAACGATTATCACTCCAAAGATAGGGATGGCACCCTATGAGGCATTATATGGAAGAAAGTGTAGGTCTCCTCTGTGTTGGACAGAAATGGGGGAAGCGAAGGTGCATGATGTAGACCTAGTGCAGTACACTTCAGAGGTAGTTACTTTAATCAGGGAACGACTGAGGACAGCTTTCAGTAGACAGAAGAGTTATGCAGACCCCAGACGGAGGGATGTGGAGTTTGCAGTGGGCGACTATGTATTCCTGAAGGTTTCTCCAATGAAGAGAGTCATGAGATTTGGAAAGAAGGGCAAGTTGGCACCTCGGTATATTGGACCTTTTGAGGTTACTGATAGAGTTGGAGCAGTTGCCTATCGGTTGGAGCTACCACCCAACCTTTCTCACGTTCATCCCGTGTTTCACATCTCCATGCTCAGGAAATACATTCCAGATCCTTCTCATGTACTGCAGCCGGATGTAATAGAACTAAAAGAGAACTTGACGTTTGAGAAGCAGCCTGTAGCCATAGTGGACTACCAAGTGAGACAGCTGAGATCAAAACAGATCCCTATGGTTAAGGTTTTGTGGAGGAGTCAGTCAGTGAAAGAGTGCACCTGGGAGTCAGAACGGGACATGCGTAGCAAGTACCCTTATTTGTTCAATATATAATCATGTGCTTTATTCTGCCTTGTGATAAATTTGAGGACGAATTTTCTGTAAGGGGGGGAGAATGTAACACCCCAAAATTTTAAATTTTATGAGCATTATTGGTATTTTTGGTATTTTAATTTTATTTAAATTTTAGGAAATTTTTTGAGATTTTTCGGATTTTAAAAATCGGGTTCGATTTTCCGAAAATATAAGCTTTGATGATTTTTAAAAATTAATTTAAAGACCACGTGGCAAAACTAAAAATATATTTGGAGTCTACATATTTTTCTGAGTTTTTTGAAATTTTTTCGGAATTTTTGGACCTCGTTTTCGGTCCCGAGGCAGAGTAAAAATTCAAAATTTTGTATCTTGAATCAGACCGGCCGAATCTAATCGGACCGGTCGAATCGGACCGGCTCCCTTCCCTTTTTCTTCCTCCCGCGCGCGTCCCTTCCCTCTTCTCTCTTCCTCCCGTTTTCTCTCTCCGCACGCCGCCGGCCACCTCCCACTGCCACCCTAGCCCGGCGCGCCACCCGACCTCCCCACCGGCCGCCTAAACTACTGGAAATCGCGCGCGAATTCCCTCCCTCGTGCGCGCGGCGTTTCGGCTTCTCCGGCCACCAATTGGACCGGGTCTTGTGTCTAAAATCATCTACTCGGCGAGAGCTTTCCATAGACACCAAGAACGCCGAAATCCATCTAGCGGTTTGTCCAATTTTTGCTCGGGAAGTTTTTAGCCCATTTAGACTTTTGGGCTAGATTTCTCGAAAACCGTGAATCCCACGAGAAAACCGAGGGTACCAGCACGCTCCACTCGTCGAGAGCTTCGTGGCGACATAAATTTTAAATTTTTCCGACACCGTTTTTCGGTGGGTCCCACGGAACTTCGCAGTGTTTTTCTGAGCCTTTAATGAGCTTAGAAAATTTTGAAAAATTTATGTACTAACTCCCGTGTTATGGGCTTCGTATAGGTATCCTCAATTCGCGGAAATTCGACGATTGGCCAGATGCAGAATTTCCTACGCATGCACTGCACGGAAAAGTCTCCGAATTAGATCGAGGTTTTGGCTAGCCCCCCATTGTCAGACGTCCCGAGCGCGTTCCCTAAGTCGGAATCGGCAAAGGTAAACCCGAACCTTGCTTTTTCGTAATTTTCTAGTGCTTAAATAGGATTAAAAATCCATAAAATATTCGTGGTAGCTTAGAAAATTTTGATTCTTTTTGCAATAGCTTAGTAATATTGCTAAAGACCGCGGGGCAAAGTTTTAGAATTTTTAGAGCTTATTTGGACAGTTTTTGCAAAAATGGTCAATTATAAAGACTAAATTGAAATTTTACATATTGTGATGGATGATTTATTTGATGGGCTCAGGAGGGGCTGTGTGATGTGATTGAGTTGTGGACATATGGATTGTGAATATAGAAGTGTGTTTTGAGCCCTTTTGCAGGTTGGGTAGGTCCTAGGTATAGGGGAGACTCTGCCGGATTTTCGGCACGACTTAGGACGTATTGGTCTTTTTCTTGATTTGTATCGAGTCATTTGTATTAAATAATTGTAATATAATTGTCAGGTGAGTCGGGACAGCCTTCTTCCTCCGCCCAACCGCCACAGTGATTGTCGTAAAGTCTGTGAGTAAAATATTAATTTTAATTGTAATTTCGATATTATTATATGTTCAGCATGCCCATGCATCACTTATATGCATATATTTATGTAGTTAAACTCTAGGCACGAATTATGTTGCATTGATAATCAAAAAGTGCCATGATGTTGTTGTGTGTAATTTGGAGCATGCGCGCGTGGTTGGTGTGTGTGTGTGATGGTGGTGACTATGACGGGACGGGGGGTCACGGCTTTCTTTTTGGGGACGATCCTGACTGATCCTTACAGGGGTAGTTCGACTTTCAGTCTTGACCGGGACCCTTTTTTTTTATTATTAACTTGAGTTCTTTTGAGTTCTTTTGGATTTGGAGGAGGTAAGAGAGAGGATATAGGGATATATATGATATATGATTGATGGATGCGTGAGTGCTGTGAGTGCTGTTTTTACCCTTTTGATGTTATGATGTGAAAATGTTGTTGTGTGTTGTTGCATTAGCATTAGATTAGATATTAGATAGAGATTATTATTAAAATTTTTATTTTTTCTAAAATTAGTCGAAAAAACTTTCAAAAAAAAATTTTTTTTTTTTTTTATTTTTTTTTTTTTTTTCGCTTTTTTCTTTTTTTTAATGTTTGTATAAATGTTATTTATTTAAATTTTAAAATTATTTTTTTATTTATTTTTTTTATTTTATTTTTTTTTTTTTTTTTTTTTTTATTATTTTATTTATTTAATATTCTATATGTTATGATGATGGATTTGATGGATTGAGCTCCATTTATTATTATTTTATTTATGAGAGGGTGGAGGAGAGGGAGGGGAGGTATTATATATTTGTTGTGTATTGATAGTGTGTGTTGAAAAAAAAAAAAGAAAAAAAGATTTTTTATGGTCATTTTATGGAATTTGATTTTTATTTTTGGGCTTTGATAATGCCCGAGTTGGGCCTTAGAGTTAGAGGCTTTTACTTAGGGCTCGGGGCTTTTAGCGCTGGGCTCTGTGTGTCCAGAGGGGGACAAGGTCTAGCCAATCAAGTTCCAAGAAAGAATTTATAGATTGATCATTTTACCAAGTCAAAAAAAAAAAAGAAACAAATTAAAAAAATTAATTAATTATTTTTTTATTTATTTATTTATTATTTTTATTATTATTATTATTTTCATTATCATTATTGAAAGCAAGGCATTAAATTCTTTTTTTTATTTTTTTTTTATATTTATATATATATATAAATATTTTTTTTTTATAAATTTAAAAATTTAAAAATTTAAAAAAAAAAAAAAAAAAAAAAAAAAAAAAAAAAAAAAAAAATAAAAAAATGAAAAAAAAAAAAAAAATTTTTAAATTTTTTTGAATTTTTATTTAAATTTTTTAAAAAATTATTGAATAAAAATTTATTTAATAAAATATTAAAATTAATAAATAAATAAAATTATATAATATTAATTAATATTTTAAATATTATATTATATTTATAATATATATATATAAATAAATATAATATAAAATAAAAAAATATAATTAAATAATAAAATATTAAAATTAAATATTAAATTATTAATTTTTTTATTATATTTTTTATTTTTTTTTTTTTATTATTTTTTATATTTTTTTTATTATATTATTTTTTATTTTTATATAAAAAATATTTCTATTTTTAAAATATTTAATTGCAAATTCACACATTATTTTTTTTTTAAATTTTTAATAAAATTAAAATTATATATTATATATAAAAATATAAATTAAATATATTAAATTTAAAATAAATTAAAAATAAAAAAAATATATATATATATTAAACAAAATAAAAATTTTTAAACCCACTCAGGTGCTCATTCTTTACACTGAAGTTTTGAGATACATTGATAAACTTGCAGTGTGATATGGTTATATCAAACAATTTTTAATAGAAATTTTTCACAATAATCTAACAAAAGAATCAAATTATAAAATAATCATTTAAAATAATAATTTTTATAAAAAAAAAATTAATTTAAGTTATAAACAAATAATTTTAATTTAAGTTCAATCACTATAAGATTTTTCTGGATTACAAACTGATTTGGAATGTAGAAAAATCCGTTTGTAAAATTATTCACAAATGGAAATTCCATTTGTATTATTATTGGATTGTCAATCCGTCTGTTTGTAATTTATAAGGAAAATAAAAATAATAATAAATTTTAAATCTGTCTGCGCTTTACAAATAGATTTTCAGTCCATTTGTATTTTACAAAAAAATAAAAAAATTTGTAAATAATAATAATAATCTATCATAAAAATAATTTACTATAAATATAATATTAAAAAATACTATACTAATGTTATTAAAAATAATTTACCTATAGAAATTGTAAATAATATTAATTTTTCATAGATATATTATAATAAAATTACTGTAAAATAATGTTATAAAAACTTATAGACAAAATAATATAATTTTATAAAATCACAATAATATTTTTCAAGAAACAAATTAAATTAGTTGAAAATTATTAAAAATATACTATTTATAACTAACATAATATTATTAATGATAAGAAAAAAAAATTAATAAATAAGAGAATAAGAAAATAAGAAAAAGATTAGTAAAAAATAAATATTATTTAAATTAAAAATATATAACTACCAAGTTAATTCAATTAATTTTGATTTTAAAAACTTTTTATGAAATTTTGAATTTAAATCTCCACACCAACACTTAAAAATTTTTTTTTTTTTAAATAATTAAACCGATTGAGTCAATCGGATCATATCGGATTGCTTCCTTATTTGATTCAATTACATAATCCGATCGATTTAGGGCCTAGTTTATCGATTCACTAGTCCAATCGATCAGTTCGATCCAAATTTAATAACTATAGTTTTAAAGACTTGGACCTTGGTGCTATTGCCAACTGCCAACTATCAAGTCTTTTGAATTTCCTTTTTAAGGATATCATGAATATAGAAAAAAAAAAATTATGCAAGACTTAATTTATCCTAAATCTAAAATATAAATATGTAAATTCCATTATATATGTTGCATTTTAAATTAATTAATGATGAAGTAAATTTGGAAAAACATTTTCTTATTAATATACTAAAATCTCAGTAAGAAAGTATATTGCAGGAAGTAATATTATATGAAATTTAGGAAATACAACTTTAATTCCTTGAAAATGAAATTCATTAATATTCAGTACTTAATTATAGGTTCTATAACTAGAAAAATATCGAAAATCATATACAGTCTTCCATATATATAACTTAAGAAGTTAATCCATAATGGAAATAAATCATGTATAAATGATAAATATAACCTGTTTTATCCAAATTTTTTCCCCCTCTTTTGGTTTTCAAATTTGCCTGCGGATTAATAATATCTAGTTTTGAAAAATTATGGATGTTATGAGATAAGTTGAAAATGATTAACGTTAATTTGATCTGGAAATAATGATTTTTGGATATCTTGTGGACAGTAAATATTCCTAATATGTGAGTAAAATCCTTGTTTTTGGATATCTGGGTAATAATGATTTTTTATGAATTTTTCATGATAAATAATGAATATATACATTTCATTTCAAAATAAATTTTAATATATTTATTAAAAAATATATTTATTTATTTTATAATGACACAATATTTTTTTAAAAAATATTTAATAATGCATGGAGATAAAAATTTTCTTCTCATTAATTACAAAATTCTAGATATGTCGTTACTTATTCATACTATAAAAAAACAATCAATTTTATAATTAGTTATTGTAATTGACTGAAATTAATTGCTATTAGTAATTAATTTTATAATCAATTCGTGATTTCATTTTTATTTTTTAATAAAATAATTAATTTTTAAAAATTTAGTAATTGATTTAAAAATCGATTGCTAAACTGATTGTTATTAATAAATGATTCATAATTAATTGCTAAAATATATTATTATTACCGACTGATTTATAATTGATTATTAAATCAGTTACTAATTAATATTAAAAAAATTTTAAATATATAATTAACAACTGATACGATCGATTGTTATTATTATTTTTTTAATAATACATATAAGTGAATCTCTCAGAGGAAATAATAAGGGTGGACCTCATTTTTATGTGAATGTAAAAACATACTTAACAAATGCATTGAATAATCCCTTGTGTGAAAGATTCCTTCTGCATAAATCTTCCTAATGATTTTTTTTTGGGAATAAAATTTGGTCATAGAAAAGTTCGGAAACAAGAAAAATTGAAAAACTAATGAAGATAGCTAGAGAAGCCACGGCCACCGACAGCAACTTTGTCAGGCAGTCAACTTCCAATGATTTTCAACTGGAAATATCATTTTCAAGCAGATGATATATATACATATAAATGGCAAACCTTTTTTTTTTATAATTTAATTTATTAAAATGGAGACTTAATTTTTGTATATAATATAATCATAATTAATTTATTTTAAATATATATATAATATATATAATATATATATATATATATATATATATATATATTTTTTTTTTAAAAAATTTTTTTTTTAAAAAAATTTAAAAAAAAATATTATATATTATATATATATATATATATATTATATATATATATTATATAATATATATATTACAAAATAATTATTTTTTTAAATATTAACTAGAAAAGTATTAAAAAAAAATAAAAAAATTAATAAAAATTTTTTTAATTATAAGAATAAAAAAAAAAAAAAATTTTTTTTTTTTTTTTCAACAAGTGATGATTTTTTTTTTAAAAAAAAATTTTCAATCAAAATCAAATAAAACAAAAATAGCTTTTTAGCTTTAATGATCAATAGTTTGTCTTTTTCTGATAAGCCAGATATTTATATTAAGAATTATAGTTTCTCTTATACATTGATCATGCTTGTGATAGTCAATATCGTCACTTATTTTCTTTTTCTCCAAACAATTAAAATTATGCTATACAAATCAATTTTACTATAAATATAAAGTTATACTTGTATCCAAAATTCTATTAAAAATTAAATATAATGAACTCAAAATTCTATTCCTCATCAACAAGATTCATGCCCTGATGGTTTTGGACGGATATATAGAAACCTAATTAATTATCTATCTTGCAATTTGCATAATTGCAAGGTCTGCATGCAAATTAATTAGTTTCTATAGCAAGGACTTTAAATAAAATGAATTTTATTTTAATATTATTAAAATCATTTCAATTTGTGTATTTTTTTATTCTAAATTTTTGTAAAAATTAGTAAAATATATATAATGTGGCTTATGCAATTCCACGTTTTTTCTCTGTTTTATTGGTTGATAAGTCATCACGAAAAAAATCTTACCTAAAAATTGTTATTGAGAAAATTATTTTTTAAAATATATTAAAAAATAATTTAAAATTAAATTTAATAAATTTTAATTATAAAAATATTAAAATAATATTTTTTAATAATATTTAAAATAACACTTTTATTTTAAAAAAAAAATTTCAACTCTCAAAATTCAATGCCGAATAGACGCTAATTATCAGTTCTCAGTTAGCTGATATCACCAAGCAGTGGAAGCCATTATTCGTCTGATAAATTTAGATTAAGTTTTTATTTATTTAATTTTTTTATTAAAAAAAATATTATTTAATTCGTCTGCTGGCTTCTTCTCAAATCACCAACTTGCCCACATCCTTCCAAGTAAAAAATTACCAAATGATTTGTCCATTGATGACGTGGCAATATGTAGACCGTTACCTCTCTCTTAACCTAAGTTTTGTGTATGATTTAATCTGAATGGTTGATGGATTAATGCTCACAGGTCAGCCGTCGATTTCCAATTCAGAAATACCCCATAAAGGAAAGTCAAAGTGCTGGTTGGTCATGACTAGATGCTGCGTCAGTGGGCCCTGAAACCCAGTTGTATTTAGATATGATATATCCACGTAAAGCTGAGTCAGGCCCCTTTCAGTTTCAGGGTTTAGCCCCTCCGTTGTGTTTTGAGTGCAATTAAGTTTAACCTCATGTACTCACTTGCAAAAAATAAAACTTTGGTTATACAAGAAAATTTAGAAATGGTGAGTTGGATTCTCACGTAATTATGGATGATTTTTTTTTTCAATTTTCAAAAATTATTTTTTAAAAAAATTTTAAATATGTGAATTAATAAAAAAATAATTTAATATTAATTTTTTATAAAATTCTAAAAAATAGGTTTTTAATAATACAAAATATTAGCGAAATGTATGGCTTATCTGCTGTCGGATAAACCTTTTACGGTACAATTCATGATTATCGGTTGATTAATCCAATACGTGGCAATAAGTTATTGGCTACAGGTTAGAAAACGTCACGTGTTTTGATTTTAAGGATGGAGCGGTTCTTTCGGATTTAAAATGGATTAGGAATGGAAAAAAAAAAAAACGTTAGATTTTCTGCTAAGGACTCCAAACCTTCCAATTCTCAAGGAAGGACTTGTTTTAGGGTAATATAAATATGCTATCCTACCAGAATCTCCTGCCACAGCCATTCTTTCGAGTTTCTATTTGTTCTTCATCTTCGTCGTTGCTCTTTATTTTTGTAATATTACGATTCCTCTATCTTTCACATTCTATTAAATATTTAGGATGACGATCCTCATCAATCAGCCTGAGCTTGGTAATTTACTCACTGTCTCATAATTTCTCATTTTTTTATCGCTTTCATTGTTTTTAATGTTTGATTTCTGTTCTGGCAATTAGGAATACAAGTGGAGGACCAGAGACACCAGCATGATGTGAAGGAGTTGGTTTTGGATGGTGGATTTCCTGTACCTGATAAAAAAGCTGTATCAGGCGATGGATTTGATGCACCAGAAATCAATTCATTTGGATATTCTTTCAGGTCCCAATTTTCCTAAAATTTCTTTAATAATATTTGATGGGTTCGTTCTCATTGAGGGAAATCTGACATGGAATGGTGCAAAAACGCTGCAGGGATTATCAAGCTGAAAGTGAAAGGCAAAAGACCGTCGAGGAATTTTATAGGCAGCAACACATCAACCAAACCTATGATTTTGTGAGCAAAATTTCAACACACATGTTTGTTTGGGTAGACTTATAGATTCATTCCAATTTTTTCTAATTACTGGGTTATGAAACATTATTAATATTTGTAATGCAGGTCAAGAAGATGCGAGAGGAATATAGCAAGCTGGATAAAGCTGTTATGAGCATTTGGGAATGCTGTGAGCTTCTTAACGAAGTGGTAGATGATAGTGACCCTGATCTTGATGAGCCCCAGATTCAGCACTTGTTGCAATCCGCTGAAGCTATTAGAAAAGACTACCCTAACGAAGATTGGCTGCATTTGACTGCTCTTATTCACGGTATACATGTACCTCATTGATTATTTCATGTGACTATTCTTAGATCTTTAGCAACAATTGACTTGTCCCACCAAACATTGCCCTAATGGATAAAATCAGCCTCCTTTACGTTAATGCAAATATGCAAAGTAACAACTAATGGTTGGTCGTTGATTTTGACAATGATTTTGATTTTCTTGGGGTATCAGATCTTGGAAAGGTTCTTCTTCTTCCCCAGTTTGGAGAACTTCCTCAATGGGCTGTTGTAGGTGAGTACTGCATATTGGCTGTATAAATTTGTGATTACTCTTTCTTTCCTTATGAATAGTACTTTAATGTTTTATTAATTTCTATATTGCAGGAGATACATTCCCTCTTGGCTGTGCTTTTGACAAGTCCAATGTTCATCACAAGGTATTTCTTCCGATAAAAAATTTAGTTAATCAGATGTAATTATTCTGTACACAATCCAATTAATTAGACTAAACAAATCTTGAACCTTTTGCAGTACTTCAAGGAGAATCTGGATACCAAGAATCCTGTGTACGGCACCAAGAATGGAATTTACAAGGAAGGATGTGGGCTGGACAATGTAATGATCTCATGGGGGCATGATGACTATATGTACTTGGTAATATTTTCTTCACTTTCATTCATGGATTTGTGAAACTTAAATATGAATCTTTTTTTTTTTTTTGGGGTTACAGAAAATGAAATCATTGACTATAAGGTAATTAATACTTTCTTTTTAAATCTACAGGTGGCCAAGGAAAATGGAACCACTCTACCACCTGCTGGATTGTTCATTATCCGATACCATTCTTTCTATCGTAAGTGCCGTTGCTTTGTTTTCTTTTAGATATTGTGAGGGATATTGAATCCAACTATAATATTGAATTTTAAATAATTTCATTTCCTGTGATAATCCAGCTTTGCACAAGGCAGGGGCATACACACACCTAATGAACAAGGAGGATCAAGAGAATTTGAAGTGGCTCCATATCTTCAAGTATAACTTAATTTTCTTCCCCTCTTCTCTTGATTCCTTTTCCTTTTAACCATATTAATTTGTCATTTCATTAACCTACATTCTTATAAATAAATGAAATGATTTGCAGCAAGTATGACCTCTACAGCAAGAGCAAGGTTCTTGTTGATGTTGATGCGGTGAAGCCATATTATCAATCTCTTATTGAGAAGGTGAGTATTGGTTTCTACATTTCCTTTGTTCTTACGTCGATCTTCTTCAGTTTCATTCATTAAATTGAAAGAATTAAATTTCTGTTTTCAGTATTTCCCCGCAAAGCTTAGATGGTAAACTACCAAGGAAGGGACGAAGGAACTGGAGCAGTCTGATGCTTGTGGGCAAAACATGCAATCATGTTTCGATTAATGTAAAAAAAATAAAAAAAAAAATAAAAAAATTACTGATTAAATAATTATCATATATGTAAATGCTTATCTATTCCCTCCACCTTGTCTCTTTCATACTTAATTCTGTATTTGCTGTAAGTTCTCCAAATTTTCCTTTCTCTCTGTCTCTAATATGCATGAGGCAAGTTGTTCCAGCCAACTTCTTAATTTATTTAATGGAAACAAATTAATGGGATAAGGGGTGACGTAAGACCAAATCAAAATTTTCCAAGTTTACATCTTTAATGGTTTCAAATCAGAATCAGCCTAATAACAGAATTATTTTTCTGACATTTTAAATTGGAACAAAATCAAATAACTGAATAAGTGATTTCATTGGAATTAATTATTAAATTCACTCAAATCAAAATGAAATCGAAATTGATTGAATCCTATGTCTGATTTAGAGTCTTTATTTCTATAGATTGAAACAATCAATTTTGATTTAAAATGGGATCAAAATCGGCCTGTGGAGAAAGACCAGTTGTGGCCTTTTCTATTTTTGAGAATTAAAGGAATAGTACAACTTGGCTATTCCTTCTGGAGTTTTGCACCCATTTGTATTTCTTTAATTGAATTTAATAAACTTCTCTATTTAAATTCAATGTGTCACCTTTCTTAGCGATGGAAGTTTCCTATTTTGGACGGATGCAAAAAATTTTTATATATTAAATTAAAAATTAAAACTTTAAATTATCATTTATAAGTGAAACTACATTATCAAAAAAATTGATAAAAAATTTTTAATTTTTTTATTAATAAATTTATTATTAGTTCAAATGTTTAGTATTAATTATTTTTTTAATTATCTCAATTTTCATATTAAAAATATAAAATATAAATAAATTTCATTAAAATTATATAGTAAAAACGTTTAAAATTTTCATTAAACTAAATTAACTAAGATTTTAGAAATTTAATGAAATTTCATAATGATTAAATGAAATATAGATAAAGAGAATAAAGGTCAAACTATATATTTTATTTATGAAAAAAATTATAAAAATCAAATTGAAGATTTTAATTCTTGTGATTTTGAATGTGGTGGATAAAAGAAAAATTCTCAAAATCAAAGATATATTAAAATAAAAAATTCAAATTTATTTCTAATTTTAAAAAAATATTTTAATTATTTAAAAATTTTAAGGATACTTTAAACTTTTTCTTTAAAAAAATTAAAAATATTAATTAAAGATTATTAAACATTATTTTATGTTAAATTTAAAATTTTTTAATTGTAAAAACTCTAACGTGCATTAAATAATTTCTTTAGTTTACTTTTTATAATAGTATAAAAGTTTTTTTTTTAAATAAATTTCAATTTTATTGCTAAGTAGACCGTAAAAATTGAACATATAATAATAATAATAATAATAATAATAATAATAATAATAATAATAATAATAATAATAAAAGAACGTTATAATAAGCACGCAAATCTAAGGCACACGCACAAATTGCACAATCATACAATATTGAAAAGAGAAGAAGAATCAATCAGAACTCTTAAACCCTAAGGTCTACGTCCACGGGTAAGATAAGAGAAAAAAAGTTTCACTATGATGAAAAGAGCAAGATACAATCAATCAGAACTCTTAAACCCTAACCCTAGTGTAATTGTGCAGAAAGTCATCATATCTGCTGGATTATCATGTGTAGAGACTTTCTGCACAACTATAGTCCCCTGAGATACAATGTCCCGAATGAAGTGATATCTGACATTAATGTGCTTAGTTCACTTATGATACATCTGATTCTTTGTGAGATATATTGCACTCTGGCTGTCACAAAACACCGTTGCCTTATTCTGTATCAACCCAAGATCACTCATCAAACCTTGTAACCATAAAACTTCCTTTAATGCCTCTGCTAAGGCTATATATTCAGCCTCTGTGGTAGACAAAGCAACTGTAGCTTGCAATGTCGTCTTCCAACTGATAGCACTTTCAGAAAGAGTAAATAAATAATCTGTTAAAGATCTCCTCTTGTCTAAGTCCCCTGCAAAATCTGAATCCACATAGCCAACAACTGAATCACTCATCTTGGCCTTGTCAAATGTCAGACCAACATCTGTAGTACCCTTCAAATACCTCAAAATCCATTTCACTGCCTGCCAATGCTCTTTCTCAGGACATGCCATGTATCTATTCGTAATACTAACTGCATGTGAAATGTCAGGTCGGGTGCATACCATAGCATACATGATGCTACCAACAGCACTCAAATAGAGAACACTGGACATGTGCTCCATCTCCTCATCTATTTTGGGTGACATGTCTGCAGATAACTTGAAATGGGCAGCAAATGGAATAGTCACTGGCTTAGAATTATTCATATTGAAATGCTTAAGCACTTTCTCAACATAGGCATGTTGAGACAAGAAAAGCTTCCCAACACTTCTATCCCTGGTAATTTCCATTCCCAATATCTTCTTTACAGCACCTAAATCTTTCATCTCAAACTCATCACTCAACTATTTTTTCAGAATGTTAATTTGTGATATGCTTTTAGCAGCAATAAGCACGTCATCCACATACAACAGCAAATAAACAAAGGAATCATCTGAAAGCTTCTTATGATACACACAACTGTCATATGAACTATGATTAAAGCCATTACGAATCATGAATATATCAAATCTTTTGTACCACTGCCTAGGAGACTGTTTCAGACCATATAAAGATTTTTTAAGTAAGCAAACATAATTTTTCATACCTAGAATGAGAAATCCCTCAGGCTGACTCATATAAATTTGCTCCTCCAACTCACCATGCAAAAATGCTATCTTCACATCTAGTTGCTCAAGCTCTAGATCATAAAGAGCAACCATAGCAAGTAAAACTCTGATAGAGCTGTGCTTCACAATTGGAGAAAAAACTTCATTAAAGTCAATTCCCTCCCTCTGAGTAAAGCCTTTTGCTACCAACTGTGCCTTATATCGAGGTGCTTCAACCCCTGGAGTGCCTTCCTTTTTCTTGAACATCCATTTACAACCTACCACTTTTTGTCCCTTAGGCAATGTTACAAGCTCCCAAGTCTGATTCTTGTGAAGAGATTCAATTTCTTCACTTATAGCACCGACCCACTGATCTGCATCTGAACACGAAATAGCTTCTCTATAATTGCTGGGTTCATGCACATCAACTGTCTTAGTAACTGACAAGGCAAATGCAACTAGATCTGCATATGCATATCTCTGCGGTGGTCTAATCTGTCTTCTCTCTCTACCAGTTGTAATGCTATATGGTTCCTATTGCTATTGCTCAGGTGCATCCTCTTGTTGATCAGGATCTTGCACCTCGTCCTCTGAATCACTGGACTGAACTGCTGAAGTATCAATATCAAGCTCCACCTATTCTTTGACACCGTGATCTGATTTTGCTATTGACTTCTCCCTCTGACTATCCAATGAAGCAGACTCATTAAATGTCACATCCCTGCTGATAATTAATCCTAGAGACTTTGGATCATTGCATCATAACCTGTAGCCTTTCACTCCAGATGCATACCCTAGAAATATACATTTTCTTGCCCTCGGCTCAAGTTTATCATCTCTCACATGAGCATAAGCAGGGCAACCAAATACTCTCAGCTGAGAGTAATCAGCAGGTGAATCGGACTAGATCTCAAAAGGAGTTTGCACTCAATAGCTATAGATGGAGATCTATTAACTAAGAAACAAGCTGTATTAATTGCTTCAGCCCAGAAATCCTTTCCCAATCCTAAATGTGAGAGCATATTTCATGCTTTGTCACAAAGTGTACTGTTCATGCGTTCTGCAATGCCATTTTGTTGTGGTGTTGTAACACTCATCACCCGTCTACAGTGTAGTTGAGTAAGGCGTGCTATATTCGGTGCTGGAGCACCCTATCCTGTCTTGTCGTATACAATATTAATTTAATTATATTATCTTATGTGTGAAATTTTTTTTTATCACATCTTATTTTTATGGAGACCTGAATGAAGTCTCCTCTATTTTATTAGTGCATGGCGGATTTCCTTATTTACCTGTTAAAAACATTTGATATCTATTTTATATTCTCATACATCATCTCGTTGCTCATATCCATTTCCATGCATTATATCATATCATAGCTCATAAAATTTTCAAGAAAATAAATTTCATTTCATTCATATAAACTTCATACATTCATATAAAATTTGTATACAATAATTTACAATTTATTTACATTCACAAAATGATGTACATAGTTTACTTACATACAATAACCAAAATGCAAAAACCTAAATATACATGAGCCCTACCAAATGGACTGCTGAGGTGACAATGATACTGTAGCAGATCTGGTCAAGATCCTAGCTAGAGTCTACTGCTGCTGCTGCGACTGCTGGTGGTAGTCTCCTGTACCTACGCGAGGAAATAATCCATCGCGCTAAGCATTTCTGCTTAGTGGTGCAATAATTGAAATAAAAATAACTAATAATTGAAATAATTATTCCATATAAAATTTACTAAAATTTTGAATTAATTACATATTTATGAAACTTTGGGAGCAAACAATTTATCGGGATCTTTTTATTCATATATTACATATTCAATCTTATTGTACTCATATTAGTACTTTCTTCATGTATTTATTTAAACTTTAAGTGTATTACACATATCTGTGCCCAAGTAACCTATGACAGACTATAAAGACTAGATACACAGGAGTATACAAGTTAAACATCCGTATGTCTAATATGTATACATCTATCATGTCAGGCACAAGGCCAGCAGACAGGCGTAAAGCCAGAAATAAAATCAGGCAAAATGGCCAACGGGCAGGCATAAAGCCAGTGAAACAATCATCTTAGACATATATTGTCTATCAATGATTATTCCTATGGGCAGTACTGCAATCTGTAGTCTCTAATTGATATACCAATTGATCCATACTATATAAATAAGTCTAGGTATACTTTGGGCAAATTAATGTTATTAAGTATTTATAGTTTCATATTATGTGCTAATTGTATTTAATAACATTTTTATGTTACTTATGATGGGAACATAAGTCCCACATGCATATTCATGTCACTTTTATGTTTAACAATTCAATTTGATTCACTTCATATCATATAACAAGTCATTTTATTAACTTTTCTCAAGGTCCAGATTTGATGTCTTAAGATCACCTAACAAATTGGTTAAGGTGTGGCCACTATTTGGCCACACTTCCTTCATGGAAATTGTTCCTCTATGTCTTGTCTTTGTTTTCCTTTTTGATTCATGTCATTTGAAGTTTTAGAACTCAATTTATATTTAAATAACCATAACTGGTTCATGGTCTCTTCCTGGGTCCAGATTCAGGCAGATTCTAGAGTAAATATTTGTATAATTAATTGGACATGTTACAGCCACTTTTAAGTCTATTGTTCTTCATAAACGTTGTTACCCTATGTCTTATGATTACTTAGAATTTTGAATTACAATTTTTCAGGTCTTGTAAAATTAATTATAGCAAGTTAACTGGCCTGAACTCAAGTACCCTGTGTTAACAGGATTCTAGGTTCAGGTCAGTGGCTTTAACTCCCATTTTAGGGTTCTTACACTCAAATTTTGAGAAAAGTTTTTAAATCAAAATTGAAGCCCTATCTCTTAGGTTTTCAGAACAGTTTGGCTCATCCTATTTGGGATTTTCTAGTGGGAGATATGCTATAAATACTATTCTGGGGTTAAGTAGTGGTTTAGTCAATTCCAGGTTTTGATGTGCTGAATTATTCAAGCAATTTGGCCCAGTTTCCTTGGGTTCTGGGTTTTGGTCAAAACATCAATATTGTGGATCTATATCTTATAAAAATTTTAGCATTGGTTTCATTATATTTGCAATTTTGTAGATCAAATTATGACATTTTTTTCAAAACTAGTCGGGTAGGCTTATGTCTAGTAATTTCTGGACAATATGGTTCTGGACAGTTTTTGTGTCCCAACTTAGGTCAGCAATTTGGTTTGGTTAGAGACATTTTTGGGCTCTGTGTTCTTCATGAAAGTTGTAGTCCTATGTCTAAGCTTTCCAATGGTATAAAATTCAGGTCATTTAGACCTGCCTAGATGGAGTTATGGCCAAATGAATGTGTACTGTTCATTTGGTCATTTTTCTGAGTTTAGGGTATGGTCAGCCATATTGGAATAGTAATTTGGTCAAGTTTTGGACAGAATTTGGGCATGGTATCTTCAAAAAAATGAGGCATTTTGACCTTAGTTTCATCTCTAATTGGCCTCATACCAATTGGAGCAACACAATTCAAGTTATGGTTGTCTAAACATTCTGGACTCATTAGTCCAGAAATCCTGCATGAAAACACACTCCCAATTTTCAATTTCTACCAAACTCCCAAGCTTTAACTACATTCATGGCACTTCAAATAGTCAACAAATAGCCTCAATAACATCAATTTCAAGCCATACACAAAGTTTCCAAAGTTAGGTAAAAAATCCTAACTTCTATACTCAATTTATATGCAATATATACCAAACTCATATCCAATCAATTTGTCTATCACATGTGCTCATAAATAACTCTAATAGACAATTAATTCAATCTAAAATCAACAAATCCTAACTCTTTTAATGGCCGCCGAAAATTAGGGTTACCCTTTTTTTTCATGATTTTCTTTTAATTTTATAAAATTTCAACTCATTTTTAACTAGAATTCAAAGTTTAATGAAGGAGGGAAGCATAATAGTGTACTAACCTTTAATAGTCACTTCTTAGACTTGTGGAAACCTTGGAATTTCCTCACTTCTTGGCAGCCGAACTCTTCCTCTTGGTGTAGGGATAAATTTTAGTGAAGGGTGTTTAGGGTTTTATGGGGAGAAAGCTTAGGGAATTCAAGCTTTAGCAAACAAAAATGGTGGGAGGCTTCTTGGAGCAAGGTTCGGCCATGAAGAGTGAGGAAGAAGAAGATGGGTGTTTTTAATTCATTTTGACTCCTTTTTATGTCTTCTTTATCCCTTAGTATGTGTTTGTTAATTTCCCATTAGTTAGGCTTTTTAATGATGTCATTGTGACATCATGCTTACCTCAAAATTTTTATTTCCTTTCCTTTTCTTTTCTTTTCTTTTCCCATTTCAATCGTATTTTTCATAATTTAATTTATTTTATGTTTTTTAATCTCTCTTATTTTAATTGACATTTAGGTCAAAATTCAACTTTGAAATTGAAATGACCAAAATGCCATTCGTTATACTGATCGGGTTATTTTTGGTCTGTACCGATAAATAAATTCTCCTAAATTTTCTTTGACATTACTAATGTCATTTATACCTCAGTAAGCCTTTAATTAAGTCCTAAAAATTATTTTCTAGGGTTTCTTGCCTGTCTAGGGTCAGCAACTGCCTTCGCCATTACTTCCCAGTACGGTTACCCATCGCCATGGCTCCGACTCATTTAACCCAGTTATACTTCGCTTCTTTTACTTTTCTTTAATTTTATCTAGTCTGTATTCAGTTAATTTATGTTTCCTTACTCTAGTTTGAGTGTAGTTCCAGACATCCTGGCTGTCCAAACAGACATTAGTCATCGAAACAGTAGAATGTACGGACTACCTAAAGTGAGGGCGTTATAGGTGTCCTTGTATAAGTGCGATGTCTCACTATACCTTCATTGCTGCAGAATGCATCGAACTCACGATTGCAAAATTCCAACCTGTTATCAGTTCTAAGACACTTGACCTTTTTTTCTGTCTACTTCTCAATCATCGTCTTCCACTTTGCAAAGGTTGAAAATGCCTCATTTTTTGTTTTCAGAAAATACACCCACACCATCCGAGAGTAATCATCAATCAAAGTCATGAAGTACTTGACACCGTTCTTGGAAGAGATTCTGTTAGGACCCCATAGATCTGAGTGGATATAATCCACCGTTCCTCTGGTCTTGCACACTGCCTTTTTGTCGAACTTCACCCTGGTCTATTTGCCAAACACACAGTGTTCACAAAAGTCCATAGATTCTGTTTTCTGCCCGTCCAACAAATCCCGCTTGCTTAACACAGATAATCCTCTTTCACTCATATGACCAAGACGCATATGCCACAATTGAGTCTGATTCTGATTATTGCTTTCGGATGCTACTGCAGCTTCTCCTGAAACTGTACTACCTTGAAGAAAATACAATCCTGAAACCAAACTGCTCTTCATGAGTACCATAGAGCCCTTGCACACTTTGAGAACTCCATTTTCTGCATGGTATCTGAATCCATGAGAGTCAAGTGTCCCAAGAGAAATTAGGTTCCTCTTTAGTCCTGGAACATGCCAACACTCTATAGTTCTGACAATGCCATCAAACATCCTCAATCTGATGTTACCAATTCCTTCAACAGATAATGCACGATCATTGCCCAGAAACACCTTGCCACTCATCTGTTTGTAAGTGACAAACCAATTTCTGTGTGGACACATGTTATAAGTAGCACCAGTATTAAGAATCCAAGAATTTTGTCCATGATCTGAACTCACAGATAAAATTTCTCCAGCACTGTCATCACCATCAGAATCAATAAAATTATCAACCACATTCGTAGAACTTTCTGGTTGCTTTTCCTTTTTATTTTTCAACTTGGGACAGTCTCTACTGTAGTGACTTTGCTCTCCGCACTCAAAACAGTTGGCCTTTTTCATTCTTAACTTAGATCTGGCCTTAGATTTCTTCCTGCTGGAAGAACCCTCCCTTGAATGTGTTCTTCCCCTGCTCACCAAACCTTCCCCCTTAAATCTTTCTCTATTATCTGGAAATTTCTTTTTCAACTCCTTCGATTTTAGAGAATTACTAACATCGTCTAGTGAAATACTATCTTTCCCATACAACAGAGTATCAACAAAAGTTTCATAGAAGGGTGGCAAAAAACATAACACAATAGGGGCCTAATATTCACTATCAATCTCAATATCAATATTCTTCAAATCTATAATGATTCAATTGAATTCATCTAGATGTTCTTTAATGGGCGTACCTTCGCTCATTCTCAAATTGTAAAGTCTTTTCTTCTGATACAGGTGGTTGGTCAGCGATTTGACAGAGTATAACTCCTCTAATTTCTTCCATGTCGCAGATGCTGAGCTTTCACCAGCAATCTTGCGTAGGACATTATCAGTTACGCTCATGAAAATCACACTCAAGGCTCTCTCCTTTAGATCAGCCTTCTCCACCTCTTTCATACCTTCTGGAAAGTTATCCTTGATTGCCTTCCATAGACCTTGTAGGATCAAGGAAGATTTAATTTTAATCTTCCATAGACTGAAACTCGATCCACCATCAAACTTCTCAATCTCATATTTCGTTGAAGATGACGCCATCTATAAACCCTAGGTTTTGCGCACAAAGCGTTGATACCAGTTTGTTATAACAAGCATGCAAATCTAAGGCATACACACAAATCGCACAATCACACAGTATTGAAAAGAGAAGAAGAATAACACAGAATTTAACGTGGTTCAACCGTAAGGTCTACGTCCACAGGTAAGACAAGAGAAAAAAAGTTTCACTATGATGAAAAGAGCAAGATATAATCAATCAGAACTCTCAAACCCTAACCCCAGTGTGTTTCCCAAATATCTCACAACTCTACCACAAATGGTAGAATATTACAATATTTATATTGATCCATACTGCGGGGGCGTTGCCCCCGCACCCCCAAGAAGATCAATGGTAGGCTTCGAGCCCGTGCCCTCCTCTACCACTATAAATCTCACTTTTTATCCCAATCAGGTCGCAACGCGAAAAATTTCAGGTCGGGTTACAATTAGAGTCTATGAAAAAATATATCCAAAATTCAAGCCACAAAAATAACAAAGAATTTGATCACAAATGCACAAAAGCTAAAATCTGTAACATTGCAAGATTTTCATATAAGATAATTAGTTGTATTCTCATACTATGCACGGATTATTATAAAAATGTATATTTTTTGATAAATTTATTAATAAAAATAATTAAAAATGAATGGTTTATAAAACTAAAATTTTAATTTTATTTACCTTATATTTTAATAAGTATATATTATTAAAATTGAATATAATTAACATAGTATATTTCTAATTTATGATTAATAATTATATAAAAATATTGATTTTTAATTTAAAAAATATACTAGTCGATTTAATCAAAATATAGAAATTAATAAAAAATTAAAAAATTTTAATTGGCCTAATTAAAATATAGAAAAAAAAAGAATAAAAATTCTTAGAAAAAGATAAATAAGAGACTAAACAATAATTAAAAATTAAATATTAAAAACCATAAAATTAAAAAAAATAGTAATATACAGTAAATGTAATTAATATAGTTATATTTCTAAATCATAATTTGTAATTATATACAAATAATTTTTTAATTTAGAAAATATAATAATTGGTCCAATCAAAATATAAAAAAATAAAGCAAAAACTCAAAAATTCTTTAAAAAAGTTAAATAAGGATGGTAAACAAAGAAAGGGTCGCCTTTCTTTGCTTTAACTTTAATATAGATACATAGAGGTTTTTTTTTTAGATTTTAAAATTATAAATTTATATTTAGAATAATTCATAATTTTATAAAATATAGTTTTTATAATTTTAAAAAACTTCTATTAATATTTTTCAATCAGGTAGTTGATTGTTCTTTTACCTTTAAAGGGTAGGGAGTGAAAATATCTTAAGTTAGAATTTCCACGCCTATTTATTTTAAATAATATTCACTTTTATAATGAGGGGAGAAGGTGATGACTATTTTATTTTCCTTGTTTAGTTCATTAATTATTGATTAATTATTATTTGGTTCATCTTATTTCCATTGAATAAAAAAATTTTTTCTAAAAAATCTTATTTATAACTCATTAAATCTATAATTATAATTTATCTTTAAAACATTCAAAAAATTTTAAAACCATTCACTTCCTTTAAACAATAAAAAAAATAAAATTTTTAATTAAAATCATAAATGGTTTTACTTCCAAGGACAATTTGACAAAAAAAATAGAACTTTTTCACTTGGCAATTATATTCAAACATTTTAATTTTAAATTATATATTTTAATTTTTTTATATAAAAAATTTGACAGTACATTAATATTACTAAGAATAACAAAATAAATATAATATAATATTTTCATAAGAGAAAAAAATATTCTATATAAAAATGATCTAAATAGAGTAGAATAAGCTTTTAAATAGTAACCGATTCTTTTTTATTTTAGCCTATATATCCCAACCTTAATAATAACAATTATATCCAAATCTCATAATTTTAAAATTAAATTTATTAATGATATACATTAATTATAAATTTTTATTTTTATTATCAATCATTACTGCAGGTGAATAAAATTCAAAATACTTAAAAGTTGATTTTGAGATTTTTGCAACGATTGCTCTCAATATGAAATTAGAATGAAACATTTGGTGTTTTCTATTCAATAAAGTTACTTTAAAAAAATTATTTTATCCTACTTTTTCTTAAACAATGCGTAAATATTGATATTTTTAGAACAAAGGATCTATTTAATATTATTATTCAAATTATAATTAAGAAAAATATTTAGATATAGTAATTGGAAATAATAAAAATTAATTTATAATTAACATTCATATATTTCTTACAGAGCCAAAGGATTAAAAACTGTGTTTTTTTAATTTTATTAATTTAATATGCAAAATTTTACATTAATTTAAATTTTAGTAAAATGGGCTTAAGTGAGCAGTTCAATTAACCAAATAATTCAAATATTTCCCTATTTCATTAATATTAGTCAATAGGAAAAATTGATAAAATTATTATTTTATTAATATATATATATATATATATATATATATATATATATATATATATATATATATATATATATATACTTTTGAAAGTTATATTTAAAATAATTTTTATAATTAATGAAATTGGATGATAATATATTTGATGAAATTCTATTGCACATAATTAATTAAAAATTCTATTATTAATAAAATTTTATAATATGATTTTAAATATTATAAAAAATCAATATTAAATTATAATATTAAAAATAAAAAAGCTACAAAGAAAAACTTGAGACCCGGAAAGGAGCTAGAAATGAGAAGGAATTAAAATCATAATTATTAAATTCGGCTCGAATATTGCCTCAATTGAGGGAATGAATTGACGAATTACTGATTTAATCGGTGAATCAATAGTCCAATAAGTGATTTATTAAAAAATTAATTAAATATTATATTTATTAATATAATTAAATAATTTTAATAAACTAAATTTTATTTTAAAATTAATATTTCAAAATTTATTAGATTACATTTACATATTCTTAATGATATTCTTAAAATTTATATAAAAATATTAAAAATGTTTAAATTTTAAATATTTTATTCTCAACATTTATAGTTAATATATAAAATAAAAATTTTATTATAATTAATAATTATCTTGTTAATGTTTATAAAATAGTAATTATATATTAAAAATAAAAATAAATGTATATTTTAATAAATTTTTTGTATTATTATAAATAAAAGAATAACAACTAAAAAATATATTATTCATTGACTAAATATAATAAATTTAATTTTAAAATTAAAATATTAATATAATTAATATTTTAAAAATTTAAATTAAAAAATTTTAAATCATCAAGTCATTAGACCAATGGAGCATGAATAATTTATTCTTTTCCAAGTTACCTTTTTATTTGATTTAGACTTCATTTGTATCATGAAATATATTTTATATATAAAAAATATTTTTTATAAAAAATATTATTTAAAAATTTTTTTATAAAAATATTTTTTATTATTTAATTATAATATTAAATTAATAATATTTATTTATTTTATATATACATTAACAACTTTACATTACATTTTGAAAAGATTTTCAAAGTTTAAAAAATAGAAAGTAATTTTTTTTTAAAAAAATAAAATTATTTTTTAAAAAAATAAATTAATTTTTTTATTAAAATAATATTTTTTTATTAAATATTAAAAAAATACGAAAAATATTTTTTTTATAAAAGAAACGGAGCCTTAACGAGAAAATTAGTTCAATTTTATGTCGGGTTACGGTTTATTGGGTTGACCCGATTTAACAACAATGCTTAAAGTAAAAACTATACACGTGGCGCTACGGACGGGTCTTAAACTGTCTCTCCAGTGCCATCCAAACAAACATTCCTTAAACTGCCTCCAACGGTCTTCACTCTCCTGAAATTCCAATTTTCAATTCTCAGAATTTCTAGGGTTTTATATCCATGTAATGACCATCATTCCCTTGCTTAAATGGTTCCTAATCCTTTATCATCTCTTGTTTTTGTCTTTTTTCTCAATGCTTTCATACCCATATACCCTTGTCTAGCTTTTACTGATCCTAACGATGAATTTTCCATCTTCGCCTCTGATATCGTTTCCTTTCACGGAGATTATTCTCCTCCGTCGCCGCTACCGCCGGCCCCGCCTCCTCACCCTCCGTCCCTGTCTTGCCAGGGGGGTCTTGGAGGAATTGGCTCTCTTGATACTGTTTGCAAGCTGGATTCTAGCTTGAATTTTACTGATGATGTTTATATAGAAGGAAACGGCACCTTAGATATACTTCCTGGTGTCGTTTTGAACTGTCCTATTGGAGGTTGTTCCATTCTAATTAATATGACTAAGGATTTTAGCTTAGGCCAAAACGCTACGATAATAGCGGGAACTGTTGCGGTTACTGCTTATAATGTGAGCTTAAGTGTGGGTTCGGTGATAAATGTGACTGGTTTGGCCGGGGATCCTCCGCCTCAGACCAGCGGGACGCCGTCAGGGGTGCAGGGGGCTGGCGAGGACCATGGGGGAAGAGGAGCGAGTTGTGTTTTGGATAATACGAAACTGCCGGACGATGTTTGGGGAGGGGACGCGTATTCGTGGTCGCACTTGCAGGAACCCTGGAGTAATGGGAGCAAAGGAGGGACCACGAGTAAGGAAGAGAATTACGGAGGGGAAGGGGGTGGGAGGATTGGCTTTGACGTGACCAGCTAGATTGATGTTGGGGGGAGTTTGTTGGCGGTGATGGTGGCATCAAAGCTGGAGGCGGGTCTGGTGGCAGCATTAATATCAAGGCCCACAGAATTTAAGTCCCTTTATTTATCTAAATTCAATTTGATGGGTTTGTCATTCTTCTTGTTGGATTATATTGCGCATATGTTTGTTTTGCACTTAGAGTAATGTTGCGTTTTACAAATTAGATTCTTGTGAAACATTTTGCCAGTAAATTGATATTTTCTTCTTTGTGATATCGGTTAATGGAGTTGGTGAAGCTTGTCCCGCTTTGTATCGTTTTATTCAAGTGTGTACTGGTAGTATTTTTCTTTTCCTTCATTTCCTTGCATGTAATTTGTACTTCTTGGCAGAATTACTGGCAGTGTCAGGTAACTTGATTCCCTATAGAGTTATGTTTCCAAGATGGTTGTGGTCAGTGTAGAGTTTCTTAAATCTTCAATGGCATACCTTATTGATAAGGATGTGGTGTCAACTGTCAAGTAATGGAAGCATTTGCAAGAGTAGAATAAAAGGACTGTAATTTGGTACAAAAACTGATTTTAAAATTTGAGATGTGCTGTGATAAGAGGTAAACTACGGGTTGATGAACTATGAAACAGGGGAGGTGTTCCTTCTTAATCCTGGACTCTCTGTATTAGATAGGTCACTGTCAGTGTGATATAGGAGATATTGATAAACCATCAACTATCGCTGTTTGTCGCATTATTTGGGACCTTAATTTTTACTGCTTTTTTCACTTTAGCAGGGATCTGGTTTTTGAATTCATTGTGAATTGTGTTATCCATAAGTGGCTAAAAAATCTTCCCAAGGAATAATTTTCTTCAATGAGGAACAGCACTGGAACTGGTAAGATAAGTGCTTCGGGGGGTAATGGATTTGCTGGTGGTGGTGGTGGGAGAGTTGCTATCAATGTTTTCAGCAGACATGATGATACAGACTTCTTTGTTCATGGTATGACTCAGACCATGTCTTCGTCTTTTTTGCATTATTATCATCATCATCATCATTATTCTTGTAGAACCTAAGACATTGGGCTTTCTTCGTGCTTTTGTGGAAATTGTGATAGTATAACAGCAAAGAAAGAAGGGATTTTTTTTATGCATATATTTTAGTGCTAACATTTATTTTGATTTGTTTTATGCTCATTGTGGATGAAAATAAAGCGTCTGGCTGTTGGTTGAAAGGGGTTCTTTCTGTAATTTGAACTTTTGGCACATGGGAAACTATACCATCTGACCTTGGCTTGTATATTTCCAGCATACTATATTTGTCAAATTTCTTGTTAATATTATCCCTTTAGAGTAAGAACAGGGAAGGGGATGATGGATGGCTTCTAGTCTTCCTTCTGAAATTATAATTTGAGGTTTGAAAACAAAAGTTATGTTACCTGATTTTAGACATCCAGAAGAGAACTTCCATGTGTTGTGAAGATTTCTATTCTTTAACGTGATTTCCTGGAATCTCCTTAGTTCTCATAGTGAATGGTTATTTGGACTCTCCCATTGATGCTCTGTCCCATGATGAGGTGACCAATACGTTTTGGTCTAAAGCATATATTTACAATCTTATGTTTTTTGAACTAAAATACCTCTTCATCTTCAAATTTTCGTGATATATTGTTGTTCTATTGATTTTGTGCTGTTTTTATCTACCAGCAAGTTTAACGATATGGCCCTTGTTCCCTCAACCCACCTGGTTTCTTCCCTTCTCTTGTTGTCACTGCAAAGGAGTCTTGACACTGTTTTTTACAATTATTTGATCATACATTGCATTGTCATTCCCATCATGAGCTTTGTTTACAGGTGGAAGGAGTTTTGGTTGTACTGCAAACTCAGGTGCTGCAGGGACATATTATGATGCTGTTCCTCGAAGTCTTATGGTTAGCAATAACAACATGCCCACCAGTACTGACACACTTCTGTTGGAGTTCCCCAAACAGCCACTTTGGACGAATGTTTATATTCAGAATCATGCCAAGGCTTCTGTTCCATTATTTTGGAGTAGTGTTCAAGTTATTGACAACTAATTTCTTGTTTCATTTCCATGAACATATTATAATTACATAAACCTTGAGCGAAGTAGTTGTTAAAGAGCTCTTCACAGGATAAAGCAATGTGTGAAAAGAGTGGTGAGTTTAACATACATAAAAACACAAAACAAAAAGATAAGGAAAGGTGAGGTTAGAAATTTTTATGGAATTTAGTGTTGTAGGTGATATTTTGATGCTTTTGCATGTTTATACATAATATTGACTGGATGGCTGTGCCTTGTTTTGCTTTTCTAAGTCACCCAATTTTCAACAGCCTTACTCAATAGCTGCTTTTGTATTTGGAGGTCTCAAAATGTCCTGGACAGCTATTTTCTACTCCTTCTATGTGATTATTACTACCTAATATTCTGGGTCATAGTTAACTTATTTATAGTCTATCCTTTTTATGGTCGAATTGCATGATAATCCTTCAAAATATTCTCTCTATCCTTCTATTAAACTTTCACTTATATTCCTTTTCAATTTTCATACTTTTCAAGCTCATTTGCTATGCTGATGTTTTATCTACAGGTTCAAGGACAAATTAGTTTATCATGTGGTGCAGTTTTGAGCTTTGGCCTTGCGCGTTATGCCTCATCAGAGTTTGAGTTGATGGCAGAAGAACTTCTAATGGGCGACTCTGTTGTTAAGGCAAGTGTCAAACACTTTCTGCCGCCATCTTTCCTTATTGTTGACATACTTCTATTTATTTAATTGCTATAAATTTCCTGTATCGCAATGAAATGATCAGCATAAAAGGTTGTTATTTTTCTGTTTGTAGTACTGATAGTTTGTACTTTTGAATTAGATATATGGAGCTCTTCGCATGTCTGTTAAAATACACTTGATGTGGAATTCCAAAATGCTTATAGATGGGGATGGTGATGCAATTGTAGCAACATCTTTGCTGGAGGCCATCAATTTAGTTGTTCTCAAGGTACTTCACCTTCAAAATCTTCCTTCGTAACCAGAAATCCTGATTATGTTGTTCACTATCTAGAATAATGATAACGTGTCTTTCCTTAGGAATCCTCTGTGATACATTCTAATGCAAATTTGGGAGTTCATAGGCAATGCTTTTTGAATTTGTCTGGACCAGGAGACATGATTGAATCACAACGCCTGATTTTATCATTATTTTTCAGTATAAATGTAAGCCGAAGGATACTATTGTGCTTTGGTATGCACATGTTTTCTTTTAAGACTAAATGTAAAATTTTTTATAGTTGTAAATTTCAGTTTATCTTATTAATTAGCTTATGTTGTTGATGATTGCCTGGAACTTTGAATTAGCTTGCCTCTCATTTGTTGTTCATGCTCTTCATATTTTGAAATTCATCAACTTGATTACAGCTCCATTTGGTTAAAACTTAAAAGTTATCAACTAATGTTATTAACTAGCTAGAGATAGAGATGATATGATTCTTTATCTCCATTCTCCTTAATACTTTTAAGTTGGATAGAGATACAGAATTGATCAATTTTTAAGTTCATTTTTTTTTAATACTCATGCCATTAATCTTCTCTTCACAACATTAAGGTTGGACCCGGCTCTGTTCTTCGAGGTCCGTTGGAGAATGCCAGTGAGAATGATATGTAAGTCTGTCATAAAGAGCTGATAGTGAAACACTGCCGCTGTTTATTTGGTATGATATTTATTTTTTACTCATAATAGGGCACCGCGGCTCTACTGTGATCTTCAAGACTGCCCTATGGAACTAATTCATCCTCCTGAAGATTGTAATGTGAACTCTTCACTGTCCTTCACTCTTCAGGTGTTCCTTTTGCCAGATTGAGCACTAAGGACTTTTCTTGGTCAGATTAGTGGATGATTAACTGTAGTGTGATAGACTCTTTTTGTGTTTCTTAGAAACAGTTGGCTCATCTTGCTACTGCAGATTTGTTGAGTTGAAGATGTTATCATTGAAGGCATGATAACAGGATCTGTAGTTCATTTTCACTGGGTTAGAAATGTAGTTGTTCAGTCTTCCGGAGCAATCAGTGCATCTGGTCTGGGTACAGCATCTACTTCTTTCCTACTAAAAAGGAATGGCACTAGAAGTGATACTACTGACATGGGACTGAAGCAATGAGAAATGGAGAATTTTTTCAAAGATTTTTTTCCCTCATTCTACAATCTTATATTTGAGCTAGGATTATGGTGCACTCGAGGAGTACATTTTATTTTTTATTGAAGCTTGATCTGAACTTTATGTAGGCTGCACAGGTGGCTTGGGCAAAGGAAAAGTTTCTGACAATGATCTTGGTGGGGGTGCTGGGCATGGTGGCAAAGGCGGGGATGGATATTATAATGGCACTTCTGTTGAGGGAGGTGTTACATATGGAGATGCTGGATTGCCTTGTGAACTTGGTAGCGGTAGTGGAAATAGAAATCTATCAGGGGTAACAGCAGGTGGTGGTATAATAGGTAAGTTTGCAGATTATGATAAGCAGGTAACTTTTTAACTTGTTATAATTCTCTATACATGATTCTGAAGCTATTGAAAATTGCATGAACTGGAGAACTCTACTTTTGTGGAAATTATAGCTAGTATTTAGCTCACCTTTGAGGACAGTGGTTATAAGTGGTCTGCCATTTGCATGCTCTTTATTCTTCCTCCAATTATTGCAGTGGTTATGAGTGGTTGATGGTTTATTGTATAATTTCTTAGCTGCATATGTTCTTTAATTTGCATATGATACAAATTAATGGTTAGTTTCATTAGTTAGATTTTGGATATCATTTAAATTTAATGTTCCTTCTTCTGCCCCTACTTTTGGGAGCATTTGGTTTTATTACTTTGCCTCATTGAGGATTTGTGGATCATTGTTTTATCTCCTCTTGAACAGTGATGGGTTCTGTGGAGCATGCGCTGTCTAGGTTGTCTGTTTACGGTTCACTTAGAGCTGATGGAGAAAGCTTTGGGGAGGACATCAAGAAAAAGAATTCTAGGATGACATCGTACGTAGGTCCTGAAGGTGGTTTTGGTGGAACCATTCTTTTATTTATTCATACATTGGCACTTGGTAATTCATCTACTATCTCAACCATTGGAGGGCATGGCAGTCCTGATGGGGGTGGTGGTGGAGGTGGCGGAAGGGTCCACTTTCATTGGTCAGATATTCCAGTTGGAGATGAATATCTGCCAATTGCAACTGCAAATGGAAGCATGCAGACTAGGTTTGTATTAAGCAGTGTATTTACCATACAGTAGTTCTGATTATTTAATCTCCTCACAATTATAAATTATACTTAAAACTGAATGTTTTGGTGGTTCTAATTTATATACGCTCATGCATTCCTACTTGGTTGTTATAAAAATGCTCATGGATGGATTATTTTGAAATCTGTTGATTTTAAGCTTTTTGTTTTCCTAATGGCAGGGGAGGATTGGGTAGAGGTCAGGGTCATGCTGGTGGAAATGGGACTGTTACTGGAAAGGCCTGTCCAAAAGGGCTTTATGGTTTATTTTGTGAGGTATTTTTTCAAATTCATCTTATCAATTTCATTTTCATGTGTGTCATTTGAATATTTTGTACATTTAATGGCCTTATGCTTGTAGAATTTCTAGAACCACTAGCCATGATATATTTTAAAATCTCATTCTGCTTGCCTATATTGAGAACCCCATTTAGCAAGGTGTATTTGTACATCTCTTAATTGAAAATTCATAGTTAAATCTATAAAATAATCAGTCAGGGTTCTTACTGTTTATTGATTCCATTTATAATGCTTCCTTGTTAATGGATTAGTCAAAGATGCCTAGCTTTTGGTTAATTGCTTCAAATTGCTCTACAGGAATGCCCTGTTGGGACTTTCAAGAATGTTAGTGGATCTGATAAAGCGCTTTGTCATAATTGCCCATTGTATGAGCTTCCAAGTCGCGTTATATATCTTGCTGTTCAAAGTACTTAAAAAATTTACTCTTTGGGGCTTTTCTGTAATCTTAAGGTGACTATTATTTTTGTGAATGCTGTTTCATCCCTCACATCCCCCTTCTCTAAAACCACACACATACAGGCAGAGATATGCAATTTCCTGAAAAAGGTTACTTCCTAGTGTCTTGAATATGTATTTGGCAGTGATTGAATTTTACTTGCCCCAAATGTTGAAAGTTTTATAGCATATTATGGTTTGCAGTTTTCACCTGTGTGTGTGTGTAACTGTGTGTGTCACAATCAAATATTTAACAGATGGTGTCACTGAAAGACCTTGTCCATACAAGTGCATTTCTGACAGATATCACATGCCAAACTGTTATACGGCTCTCGAAGAGTTGGTATATACTTTTGGCTGTCCATGGTTATTCAGTTTTATTCTCTTAGGTCTTCTTATCCTGTTAGCTTTAGTGCTTAGTGTTGCACGGATGAAATATGCTGCTGATGATGAATTACCTTCTCTTGTGCCTCCTCAACGTGAATCTCGAATAGATCACTCCTTTCCATTCCTGGAGTCATTGAATGAGGTTAGATGTTTTCCAAACATTGGTTTATTTTTTATCAGTATGCCAGATGAAAAGCTCACTGCTGTTCTTTACTTATGATCTGAGATGATGATCCTGTTGTCTTTCAGGTATTAGAAACAAATAGAACCGAAGAATCCCAGAGTCACGTGCATAGGATGTATTTTATGGGTCCAAATACTTTCAGTGAGCCTTGTCATCTACCTCACTGTCCTCCTGAACAAGTGATTGAAATTGTGTAAGCTTTCTCTCTGTCTAGTGAATTTGATAGTTAGAACTGGTGACTATCTATTATAGTTGTATTTACCTCTCTGTATCTGTTGTATATGGGAAGTTGAAGTCTATTAATTTTGCTCATAGGCTTATATCAATAGTTATCTTTGTATGGATTTTTTTAAAATATGACAACTGCATGACAGATATGAGGATGTATTCAATAGATTCGTGGATGACGTTAATGGTTTGGCTGCTTATCAGTGGTGGGAAGGATCAATCTACAGCATTCTCTCTGTTCTTGCATATCCACTAGCATGGTCCTGGCTACAGCAGCGTCGCAAAAGGAAATTACAACAACTCCGCGATTTTGTTCGATCAGAATATGATCATGCTTGCTTATGCTCTTGCCGCTCATGTGCTCTCTATGAAGGGCTTAAGGTTTGTTTAGATGCATTCTGAATGTGATTTTAAATGTTCCTTTCTTTTCTTCACTAGGAAGGACTTCTGTTCTTCAATATCAATGGGTTTTTGACAATTTGAGTGTCTCTTATATATGGTTTTGAGTCATGAACTGCATGTTTCAAGGAGCCTTCTTTACACAAATGGGGAAAGGGGAAAGATGAACTAATGATTAATTGGCTTTGATTTACTCTTTCACGCAGCAGTTCTCTGGAGCATATGTTGATCTACGTCTAATATTGATCTCATTGTCAGCAACAGCTTTTGCATTGATGTATATGATGCCATGCTGCAGGTGGCTGCAACTTCTGATCTAATGGTTGCATATGTGTATTTTTTCCTTGGTGGAGATGAAAAGAGAGCTGATATCCCTCCCTGTCTACATCAAAGGTTTCCCATGTCTTTAGTTTTTGGAGGAGATGGAAGTTATATGTCTCCTTTCTCCCTTCACAGTGACAATATTCTCACCAGCCTCCTGAGCCAGGTTTGCTATTTTTCATATATCAAGAGCAATTGTTTTATTGAATTCATAAGTTATCCCTTCTCCCAGCACATGCGCGCTCATGCACATTAATATTCTTTTTCTTGTGTTTTTCTGTTGGAATGATTGCATATAATTTTTTTGTTTTTCTTTTTTCCAGTCTGTTCCTCCAACCATTTGGTATCGTTTAGTGGCTGGACTGAATGCTCAATTACGCTTGGTTCGATGTGGAAACTTAAAGATTACTTTTGGTCATGCTATTAGCTGGCTTGAAACACATGCAAATCCAGCTTTAAGTACATATGGTGTACATGTTGATCTTGCATGGTTTCAGCCTACATCTTCTGGGCATTGCCAGTTTGGGCTTGTCATAGGTGCTTCTGAGAATGAGGGTGTTTCTCTATCAACTGAAGGTCAAGATGGATCTTTGTTACCTGGGAGACAGTCATGGTAAAACTTTCTTTTTAATTCTTTTGGTGCCACATCTGTATTCATTTTAGCTTATATTTTCTCCCTCTGTAATTTACAGTTTGCCTAGAGTGCATGGAGATAGGCGACTGGAGTGCCAGAAAGTAAGTGAACAGATAATGAAACGCAGAGGGACTTTTGGAGGCATTTTGGATTCAAAGAATTTACAAACAATAAAATTAAGGAGGACCATATGTTATCCTTTTGCTTTCATCTTTCATAATTCTAAACCTGTTGGTCATCAGGTAATTCAAATGCTTGTAATGTAATCTTGGCATGTGCTGATCATTTTTTTTTCCAATAGTCAGATTCCAGATGAACATCTATGATGCTTTTCTGATTCTCTCTGTTGTTGTCACAGGATCTTGTTTGTCTGTTCATCTCTATACTTTTACTAGCGGATATTAGCTTAGTCCTGCTAACTTTGCTCCAGATGTATTCTATTTCACTGCTTAATTTCCTGTTAGTTTTATTTATCCTTCCTCTGGGTATACTGTTTCCATTTCCAGCTGGAATCAATGCCTTGTTTAGTCAATGGACCTTGGCGATCAGCTGCTCTGGCACGTGTATATGCTTTGTGGAACATAACATCCTTAATCAATGTTGTAAGTTGTTCTCAAGACATTTCTTGAATACCCAATGTACCTTGCTTAACTTGAAATTGATGAAAATGCAGACACAAAAGCTGGACTAAATGCAAATCAGTTTTATTTGTAATAATTTCAATGTGAAAATATGCATTCTTTTTGGCAATTTATCACAAAACTGATAAGCAGTTCTGGAAGCTGCCGCCTTCCCTTGTTCATCTTCTTGAAATTCAACGACATATCTCGTATCAAAATATCTAGATTCTTTAGAAAGGTTCCTTTTATGAAATTCTGAGTGATTAGTGGCATTTGCCCAATTTTTAGTATCTAGCAGCACAAGCCCTTTCTACTTTTATGTTTATTTATGCTGCTTTATTTACTTTTAACCAGTATGTCCTTTTGGTTTTTGCCCTTTTCATGTCTTTTTTTATAGAAAGGTGTACAGCCACCTGTAGGTTCATTTTCTGAAATTCTTGATTATATTTCTCATTTGTAACAGGTAAGTGACTTTGTATGTGGATTTGTCCATTATAAGATCCAATCAAGTAAAAAACATTTGAGCTTTCAGTCCTGGAATTTCAGTGTGTGAGTTCCAAGTTGGTTTTGTTACTGTCGATACAGTTTCGATATTTATATTTTATAGCTAGTTTAGTGCTGAGTATGGGCAGTTAGTGAGGATTTGAGTTGTGCATGTGTTTTTGGCATGGTGCAGGGATGAAAGTGAATGGTGGATGCTTCCTTCTGGATTGTTGCTGTGTAAAATAATCGAAGCACGACTTATCAATTGCCATGTAGCTAACCAAGAAATTCAAGATCAATGTTTATATAGTAATGACCCAGAAGTATTCTGGCAATGATGATGGCATCCATCCATTAAATAGGTATAGACTTCTTTTTATACACCTTTCCTAGAATGTGTTTATCCAGCTTTGGAAACCTAAAAAAACAGAGGAAAAAAAGATAGATATGTAGTCTATTAAGTGAAGCATAGAAGAAATTGGAATAGAACTATTTAGTCCTTGTTTATATGTGGGAAATCATTATTTCTGCAATTTATCGAAAGTGGGTTTCCCTACTTAAATATGTGCTCGTTGCCAATGTCTCTGTTGGTTAGTCCACTGAATAGCTCACAATTTTACTGTATAGGTTAGTTTTAGTGAAAATTACATTGAATGTCAATGCTTGTATTACAGATTATGCATTAATGATATATTGATAGTGTACCTTTGGGATGTTAATGCAACTTCATATCTTTCCTTTTTTTTTATTTTATTAAAATTAATAATTATTGCATAGATTACAATTTAATTCATGAGGTTAAATAATAATTACAACTTTGTCTTTGAAACAAAGCAATTTTGTTATTAAAATTCAGCAAAACTTATAATTTAGTCGTTTTATTTTATTTTTTTTTCCAATTAACAGTTGATTATAAAAAAAAATATCAAAATGACTTTAACTTTATATTTTCTAAATGAAACTATATGATTTCTAAGATTTTATATCATAAATAAAATAATTTCTTGATAAATTATTTTATTTATAAATTTGAATTTTAAAAATTAAACTATTTAATTTACAAAATATTTAGAATCAATGGCATTTCGGTAATTTTGTTATTATAATTAGATGGATAATAAATGACAAAATTGAAGTGTTTTTTTTATTAAATTTCAGATACATGTCGAATCTAAAGTTTAAATCATAGTTTTTCATCATTATAATATCTTTCATAAAAAAAATATATATATATTCTTTTTGTTTCTCTACTTCGCGATGGGACAAAGAGTCGGCTAAGACCGCCTGTTTTCTGGTTCCATTGCAATAACATGCGACACCTTACGAGAAGGTCCCACGTAGAATATTCTTTAAGCACTGTTTAACACTATTTTAATTTATATATTTTAATTAAATTAATTATTTAATCTTTTATTTTAAAAAATATATCATTTAATTATTTATTTTTAATTTAATAAAATTTTATTTATTATACAAATTGAATTACAATTTAATCTCTCTATATAAAGATTAATTAATTAATTTTATTAAAATAAAAAAATTAACTAATTATTTAATTAATATTAAAATTTATTAATTAGTAAAAAATTTAACAGAATAATAAAAAGAAAATAGATAATTTTTTTCAAATATAGGATCTAGTTTCATTAAAATTTGCAAAATAAATAATAATTTTTTTTAATTCAATAAATTATAATGATCATTATTATTTTTCTTCATCAAATGGCCCATCCAGTAGATAAAAAAAAAATGGAAATTATTATTATATTCATGAACTGAAAACGCGTCACCCTTAATTTTCCATTTTCGACAGCAACTTAAGTCTAATTGGTGATGATGGTTTATGTCTGCTTTTATTCAAGAGTTCAAACGTTGTAACTCAAATGCTTTATTGTTTTTCTTATTTTGCGTGTGATTTTCAGCTACTAAATAACGTGGTTGAGTGTATTCAAACAAAATCAAACCCCTTATAAGATAATCTATTTCTCTGTCACAAACGTTTCTATTCCTCCGATCCACTTTTATTTGTCCTTTTTTTTTAAATTTATTTTATTTTTATTTATCATTTTTTTAAAAGTTATTCTATTCAAACTTATCTATCACTTTAAAAATAAATTAAGATGCATTAATTTTTTTAATCTTATTTTTATTAAGTATAATAATTATTTTTATAATTTTTTATAATTCATTTTATCACTTTTCTCTCTCTAGGGTAATTTAATCAAATTATATAAAATTTTATTATAATTAGATAATTTAATTATTTTTTAATCATTGTATAAAAATCTTAAATAACAAATAAAATGAATGAGAATAGTATTTTTTTTTTTCAATTTTACATACTAACACATTCTTTTTTTAATTAAGTACTTAAATTAAAAAATATTTTATTATAATTTAAGTGATTTAAAAATCTCAAATAATAAATAAAAATAATCTTAGGGGGTAATTTATTGCATTTGAGTTGGCTTGGATGATTAGGAGGAAAACGTATCTAGTCGATATTACGTGTTAAATTCTATAATGCAAACAAACTGTATGCATCTCTCAAGTGGGCTGCGTACATTAAATATATTTCCACCAAAGATTACCCCAATTAATAAATTGGTGTTAGCAGGCGTGCCCATTCGGAATATTCAATGAGTTTGAACCTTCAGATTTTTTAATTGATTGTGGATGTACGTGTGAATTTATAAATATTGTCAAAATTTTTTTCGGTCAGTAATTATTTGAGAGTAAATATTAATATAATAAGTCTTATACTTTAGTTTGGATGTACAACAAAAGGAAAAAAATAAATTAATATTTTTATTTTTTTAATTAAATTTCATTTTTTTAATAACACGAGAGTTTTTTTTTGTCTTCTTTTTCATAAGATAAAAAAAATATTTAGTGAGTAATATTAAAAGAAATTAAATATTTAAATTAAATATAATTAAAATACTAATTATTGTATTTACCATGCGTATGCGTGCGCGTGGCCAAGTGGTAAAGGTGGGGAGTAACGTCAGACTCAGAAGTGATCTGGGGTTTTTGGGGTTTCATAGTTGACATTTTTGGCTGCGAAGGTGGAATTATTAATAATTTTAATTATTAATTATAATAAAATTTATATAAAATATTTATAATTAATAATTATAATAAAATTCTTGCATACGTAACAATTGTATTTTAAAAAGGTTAGCTCAAAACGAACGTAACCAAAATAAAAGATTCCACCTTGGCATGGAACCCACATGTATGACCTATGAGACCAATGAGAATAGTTTCTGTCATCCTCCGCTACCATCCTTCATAATAATTAACTATGGCAATTTCTCTCTTTCCTACTACTCCAACAAAGAACCTAGCGCTCCAACTGCTCTGCATCTGTTTCCTCTCTGGCCTCTTCTGTGAAAGCCACAAACAAGAGGAATCATGGAGCGACAAAGCCTACAATTTCATCTTTTGGGCAGTAATCAAACATCAAATTATAAGGACAAGTCTTGGAGGAGCAAGGCTCTTTGCTTCTTTCTTTGTTTCTTTACCATCTCAAGTCAGTTTCTCTTCTAATCTCTTCATCTTTGCTTTTTGGGTCTTTCTGTCTCATAAGTTCAGAAGCTGGGTATGTTTTAAATAGTTAGATTTTCCATGAAAAATACTCTGTGTTCTGCCCTGGAAATAATCATGAGAGGACCAAAGTAATTTTTTTTTTTCAGAGCCACTGGTAGCCAGCGTATGGGTTGCATATACAAAGTACTATAATCAATGCATTACCAGGCTGGGAAAGGTTAAAACTTTTTTAACCTCTCGATTTTTTATGAAATCCAATCCCAGCTTAAATTAGTCTGGCGTTCCCATTTAAAACAAATATATATCACTGATGCTTAACGTTATAACGTGGCTTGAATTTTGGATTTATTCTAGGGTTTGAATTGTTACTCAATTCAGAAAGATTTCATATTTAAGTAGGTAAATTTATTGGGATTAGAGTTTAAATAATTTTTAATGATTGTAACTTTTTTTTTTTTGGTTATAATGGAATTTTCTGTCATGTCTTATTGGAAAATGGAGATTTTATAATCAAATTACGTGAAATTTTGTGTTATTATTATTATTATTATTTTTTAATTATATTTATACAAATATGTGCGAGTATTTTAACTTTTAATAATTATATCATAAAGTGGAATGTTAAAATTGGGGAGATTGTTGTGTGTTCTCAGTGCATGTGGTATAAAGATACCATTCCTATAATTATTCTCTTCCATTTGCTATGAAGATGTCTCCTATGATGATGGTTGGTGATCAAATTCTGTAATAGAAATGTATAAACCTCAATACCATTTTATGGCTTTACAGCCTTCGCCTTTTCTTCCAAAGCAAGTTCCACTTGTTATAAAGTTAGGATTTTTCTTTTAATTAATAAAGTTAGGAGGGCGTTGTATCATAATGCTTTACAGTCAATTACCAGATTATTTATTAAACTAGTGAAATGTTAATGCTCATGCAAGAAGATTCATTTTAATTCTAAGATTTATGTTCGAACTGTAGTTGTAGGCCTTATAATTGGAGGCAATTTAACTACCTGGGTATTACGAGGAGAAAACAACTTCAATGAGAGGATTAGAGTTAATGATGCTGAAATTGTGGAGTCAGAGCAAGGAGTTGTCGCTGCTGATGATGGCCGATGTTCTGAAATCGGTGCATCAATGCTTAGACAAGGTGGGCATGCTGTTGATTCTTCAGTGGCAACAGCATTGTGTGTTGGAGTTGTTAATCCAATGGCGAGTGGAATAGGAGGTGGAGCTTTCATGATTGTCAGGTCATCATCGACTTCGAAAACTCAAGCTTTTGACATGAGGGAAACTGCTCCCTTAGCTGCTTCAAAGGTTCATAGTTCTCTCTTTCAGCTGACATATACAAGTTCTGATATTTCTTGGGTTGGGGTGCCATGCTAAGGGGACTGATTATATCAAATGTAGAAAGTTCGACAATTTTGCTTTATCTCATGGCTATTTTAATGTAATTGTCCACAACCAGAATATGTATGCAAACAACATTCAAAACAAGTATTCAGGTCCACTGTCAATTGGAGTTCCTGGTGAGATTGCTGGCCTTCATGAAGCTTGGTTACAGCATGGACGTTTGGCTTGGAGGAATTTATTCCAACCTGCCATAAAGCTTTCCAGAGATGGTTTTATCATTGCTCCTTATCTCGGATTGGCAATAGCTTATGGTGCAGAAAAAATTATGAATGATCCTGGATTGCGGAAAGTGTTTGCACCAAATGGGAAGTTGTTACAAGCTGGTGATAGATGTTATAATGTGGAGCTAGCCCGGAGCCTGGAGGCAATAGCAGAACAAGGACCACAAGCCTTCTATAATGGCACTGTTGGTGAGCAGTTGGTGAAGGATGTAATAAAGGCTGGTGGGATATTAACAATGGAGGATTTAAGGAGTTACAAGGTAGAAATAATGGATGCAATGGCTGCAAAAGTGATGGGCTACACCGTGTATGGAATGCCACCTCCTTCAAGTGGAACAGTTGGATTGTCTATGGTGGGTCATATTCTTTCTTTCCCTTTTCATTTTTTTTCCGTAATGTTCTTGTTAGGGTTCAACTCTAATTCAACCTCTGAATGCAAGATTGAAAACAGATCTAGAGAATAGAAGTAGATGAAAAGAGATTTTAAACTTAGATAAGAAAAGAAAAGAGTAGTATCAGAGAGAGAAAAGTTTGTTATTGATTCATTAATGGAATGAATGAATACAGATGAGGATCTTTCCTTTTATACAGCAGTTACACAACTACAGCAGTTACACAACTAACTGTGACCAATTAACAAATTCAATTCTTCCTTCTAACTTCCTCAACAACATTTCCCTCCAAAACATTCTCTAGTAGATTATGCTGCCTAACATTATTATTTCTCTTCATCCTTCTATAATATGTAACAATACACCCCCCCCCCCCCCAAAGACAATCTTCTTGTCCCCAAGAAGATTTGAAGTCAGGAAATTGGCTCTGGATAAAAGACTGATCTTCCCATGTAGCTTCCTCCTCAGGCAAATGAAGCCATTTAATGAGGCCTTGAAGGACCTACTGCTGTTGCCTAGTTACAGTTCTTGTCTTCAACACCCTCTCAAGAGCTACCACAATCTTGAAATGTGGGAAGATCTTGGACTACAACAGTACCTTCACCTACTTTTCTCTTTAAGAGTGACACGTGAAAAACAGGATGAATGGATGTTGTGGGAGGTAACTTCAATTTATAAGCAACAGAACCCACTTTAGCCTCCACCTGGAATGGACCATAGAACCTTGCTGCTAGCTTGAAATTCTTTCTTAGAGCCACTGATGTTTGTCTGTAGGGCTGCAACTTAAGGTAAACCCAGTCCCCCACTTCAAAAGTCCTCTCATACCTCTTTTTATCTGCATACTGTTTCATCCTATTCTGAGCCATTAGTAGATTCTCCCTAATTAGCTGAGACATGTGTTGCCTATCCTTCACAAAGTCAACAACAGCACCTACAACAGTATTATTCAAAGGCAGAAATGTCAAGGGAGCTGGCTTGTAACCATAGAGAGCCTCAAATGGAGTCATTTTCAAGGAAGAATGATGGCTAGTATTATATCACCACTCGGCCAATGGTAACCACTTGGCCCAAGAACGTGGTTGTTGATAACAAATACACCTCAAGTACCCTTCCAAAATTTGGTTTAGCCTTTCAGACTGACCATCTAATTGGGGACGGTATGCTGAAGTATAAGCCAATTTGGTCCCCAACAACCTGAATAGTTCCTTCCAAAAAGAACTAGTAAAAATCTTATCTCTATCAGAGATAATAGTAATAGGACAGCCATGTAATTTGAAGACAAAATCTAAGAATAATTTGGCGATCAGAAGCAGAAAAGGAATGCCAAAGTGGCAAAAAGTGAGCATACTTAGTAAATTTGCAAATGACCACAAGAATGGTATCTTTGCCTTTAGACTTTGGCAACTGCTCCACAAAGTCCATAGTGATGTGCTACCAAGCTTGATGAGGAACAGGCAAGGGCTGTAACAGCCCAGGGGTGGCACAAGTCTCAACCTTACAACTGGCATAAACATCACAACTTCTGACCCACTCCACTACTGCCTTAAGCATCCCAGGCCAAAAGAAATGCCTGCTAAGTCTCATTGCAGTAGCATTAATTCCTAAGTGTCCTCCTAAGTGTGAGTTGTGATAGAGAGCTAATAAATGCTCCCTCAAATGTCCTGTTCTGCCCACATAAAGTCTGTCTTTGTAAAACAACAGTCCATCTTTCAAAGAGTACCCAGGATGTGCATTTGCATCAATAGAAAGGTGAGAAATTAAGTCAGTAGCTTGCTTATTAGTAGCATAGCTATGAATTAATTGTCACATTCAAGTAAGCTGCAGAGAAGAAGAATGCAAGGCCCGTAAAGTAGCTTCCAAAGGTGCAGGTCTCCTAGACAGGGCATCTGCCACCTTATTATCCACCCCTCTTTTGTATAGGATTCTGTATTGCAGACAAAGCAATTTAGAAACCCCTCGAAGTTGCAAGTTAGTATGCAACCTCTGCTCTAACAAGTGTTTGATACTTTCATGATCAGTCTTTATGAAAAAGGGTCCCTGCTGCAAGTAATATCTCCATTTTGACATAGCAAATGTTATAGCCAATAATTCCCTTTCATAAACTAATAAAGATCTTGTCCTAGGACCAAATGCCTTAGAAATAAAGGCAAGTGGATGCCCATCCTGCTGCAGCACAGCTCCCATACCCATACCACTAGCATCAGTCTCCACTATGAAAGGTTTTGTAAAAATTGGCAAGGCTAACACAGGAGCTTGGGACATAGCAGCCCTAAGTTGCTCAAAGGCCTGTTGTGCTTTCTCATCCCACTGAAATGCATCTTTTTTTAGTAAATCAGTAAGGGGCTTGCTAATTATTCCATTATGAGGAACAAATTTCCTATAGTAGCCAGTTAATCCCAAGAAACTCCTGAGTTCTTTTACTGATTTGGGAGTAGGCCAAGATACCATGGCTTGTATCTTAGTAGGATCAGTTGCTACACCAAAAGAACACTTGCTAAGCTTAGCATATAACTACTGTTGTTGCAGTATTTTAAACACTTCTTCTAGGTGCTACAAATGCTCTTTCCATGAAGAACTATATATCAAAATGTCATCAAAGATTACCAAAACAAGCTTACTCAGCAAAGGCTAAAAAATGTGGTTCATAAGAGCTTGAAATGTGGCTGGAGCATTTGTCAACCCAAAAGGCATGACAATAAACTCATAGTGCCCATGATGTGTTCTAAAGGCTGTCTTATGAACATCTGAGGGATTCATTCTAATTTGATGGTATCCAGCTTTCAAATCAATCTTAGAAAAGATTGAAGCACCATGAAGCTCATCTAGAAGATCATCTATAATAGGAATTGGAAATTTATCTTTAATGGTGAGATCATTCAATCTTCTGTAATCAACACAAAACCTGCATGAGCTATCTTTTTTCTTAACAAGCAACACTGGAGAAGCATAAGGGCTATTACTCGGCTGTATGACTCCACTCCCTAACATTTCTTTCACCAATTTTTCTATTTTAGTCTTTTAAAAGTGTGGATACCTATATGGCCTGATATTAACAGGCTGAGCAGATGGTAGTAACGGAATTGAGTGATTGTGGCTTCAAAAAGGTGGCAACACTTTAGGATCCTCAAATATACAATGGAATTTGTCCAATAATAGTTGCAAATCCATAGGATAAGTAGTAGAGGATGAATTAGTTGCCATGGCAGTACTTTCAGTAATAGGCCCCTGCAGTGGAGAAATTTGTAGACAAAATAATGGGGTTTGAAAGCCTCCTCCCTTCTTATGAACTAGCTTACCACAGCTCATACAATTCAAAAGTGTTTGCTGTGGAGTACCATCTGTGATTCCTTATAATGTAATCATTGTACCAGCCCTGTGGAAACTGATTGAGGAACTCTCAAAGTCAAATAAAATTGGATTAAAAGTTTTCAGCCAATCAACTCCAAGTATCATATCAAAGCTCCCCATATCCAGCAACCTGAAGTCAAAACAGAAAGAATAATGATGAATTTTCCAGTTAAAATTAGGACTGATACAAGTGCTGGAAATTCTTCTACCATCAGCTACTGTTACTGCAAAAGCAGTCACATCTACCACAGGCACCTTCAAATCCCTTGCTACTTTAACATCTAAGAAGCTATGAGTGCTGCCAAAGTCAATTAAAATCAATAACTCCCTATTCTTATGCTTCCCTAACACCCTTATAGTTTTTATCCCCTATCTACCCTCAATAGCATGTACAGAAAGGGTTATCTCATCTACAACTCCACTTCCATCCCCTTCCATAACATCATGCCACACTTCTTCCCCATCTTCCATATCCTACCCTTGCATTTGAAATGCAGATTCCTCATATTCACAAGATTTAATAGCCATCACAGATTTTTATTGCTTACATTGATGATCAGGAAAGTACTTATCTCCACATTTAAAGCAGGGCCTTAGTTGTCTAATATTGTTGGAATTAGGTGCAGTATTAGTATTTGGTCTAGTAGCAGTTTGGTTGACAGAAGCTTGACTGGTTGCAAGTACTAGTTTTTGGGTGGAGATGGGCTGTTTCAGGTTATTATTTTGATTAGAATTGGGTGGTTTGGGTGCATAAGGAAAATTTTGATAAGTTGGGGCAGATTTGTAAGGAAAAGATGATGATGATGGAACAAAGGAAGTTCTAGTACTGTTCTGGGAGGTTCTAGTGAAAGAATTAGGTTTCTTACTACAATTAAGTAGCTGTTCTTGAAATTTGGCAATTTTAAAAGCATGGGCAAGGCTAGTAGGTCTCATCATTCTCACCATGGGTCTAATGTCATCTCTCAATCCTCCAATGAAACCAGAAAGGAAATAGGCTTCTCCCAAACTAGGCATCACCCTTTCCAACCTTATTCTAATATCCTCAAACTTATCCAAGTATTCTTCAATAGATCTCTTTTGTCTCATCTTCATAAATTCTTCCACAATATCCTCTAACCCGTCCTCTCTAAATCTTTCACACAATTCCCTTTCAAAATCATCCCAAGCATGAGATCCATCCCCCTTCATCCAATTGTGATACCAGGCATCAGCCCTATCTATTAAAAACAAGCTAGCAATTCCTACCATTTGATCTTTAGGTACTCTATACACTTCAAAGTATTTGATACATTTTCTAATCCAAGCCCTAGGTTCCTTCGCATCAAATGTCACTAATTTGACTTTAGGCAAGATCTTTGACATACCTTCATTGTCTGTTGTAGATCTAGCACTATTATCTTCTTTCTGTAGCTGATTCCCATTCTCTTTTGGTTTGGGCAGACTTCCCTTCCCTCCGAGAGCAGTAGTTACAGATCCAGCTACTTCATTTTCTCCTGAATTATTTCCCTTACTTTTATCCATCATAACAACTGCAAACAAGGATCGCATCTCCTCCAAGATCTTGTCTGCATTTTGCTTAATTTCTCCTCTCAATTCTTCCTTATCCTTCTTCGATACCTCCTGCATAACCCTAATATGTTCCTCCAATTCAGCTATTTTAGCTTAATTAGTTGAATCCTGAGTAACTACTCCAGATCTGGTCATCATGCGACTACCAAAATCACAATTGCAGATCTAATCCCTTCGTAACCTTGCTCTGATACCAAATTGTTAGGGTTCAACCCTAATTCAACCTCTGAATGCAAGATTGAGAATAGATCTAGAGAATAGAAGTAGATGAGAAGAGAATTTAGACTTAGATGAGAAGAGAAAAGAGTAGAATCAGAGAGAGAAAAGTCTATTATTGATTCATTAATGGAATGAATGAATACAGATGAGGATCTTTCCCTTTATACAGCAGTTACACAACTAACTGTGACCAATTAACAAATTCAGTTCTTCCTTCTAACTTCCTCAACAACATTTCCCTCTAAAACATTCTCTACTAGATTATTCTACCTAACATTATTATTTCTCTTCTTCCTTCTGTAATATGTAACAGTTCATTGTGGAAGAATAGGACTCATCAGTAAGCTGACTTTTGAATCAAGGATCATGCATTGTGTTATGGCTGTAATCCTTTTTGTAATGGAACTTCTGAAGAGTGTAGGTCAAGTTCATCTAAACTCTGACATGAAACAGGTCTTGAACATCTTTGATAGCTATGGAACTTCAGTTGCTGCAAAGGGGAACCTTGGTGTACATCGCTTGATTGAAGCATTGAAACACATGTTTGCTGTGCGAATGAATTTGGGAGACCCTAAGTTTGTAGACATTAAGAAATATGTATCCGAAATGCTTTCTCCATCTTATGCCAAGCAAATTCGGACAATGATAGTAGATGATACTACTTTTCCTCCAGAATATTATATGAACAGGTAGGTATTTTAGTGTTCCCTTTCTTCTAATATTATTACTGGGATCATGTGTCGACGAGTAATAGTTCTGAAGCGTTTAGTCCTAAATTTGCAGGTGGAGTCAGCTTAGAGATCATGGAACTAGCCATTTCTGCATTGTTGATGCAGAGAGAAATGCTGTATCTATGACAACTACCATAAATTATGGTTTTGGAGCTGGAATGCTCTCTCCTTCTACTGGTATTGTGCTAAATGATGAGATGGGCGACTTCTCTGCTCCCACAGAGATAACCCCTGACACTCTTCCTCCTGCTCCGGCAAATTTTATTGAAGCCAACAAGAGACCCTTATCTTCCATGACACCCATCGTTGTTACCAAGGTAGCTTTTTTATACAATTGACACTTTCTTATCAGTTTGTTCTCTATTATCCAGTTAGAGTTTCTTGCAACACAAAAGCAATAGTTGTATCCTCTTTCAATTTAACATTTTACTCTGTAAACTTGGCAGAATGATCAGCTGGTAGGGGTCTTAGGAGGTAGTGGAGGAATGGACATCATTCCAGCAGTAGTACAAGTTTTTATTAACCATTTTATCTTGGGAATGGAACCTTTAACTGCAGTTCAGAGTCCAAGGGTCTACCATAAGGTTTCTAACTTAAAATTTGTTACTCTTTTTATTCCATTTTTTAGATATTTCTTTTTTTAACTTTTGGTAGCATTATAGTGTCATCTAATATTTGAATGGACAGTTGATTTATCCTTGATTTTGTGCAGTTAATGCCTAATATTGTTAAGTATGAGAACTGGACCGTGATCGATGGCGATCACATAGAGATTGCTGAGGAAACGAAGCTCTTTTTGACAGAGAAGGGTCACAAACTGGAGGGTAAGGCAGCCGGAGCTATGGTCCAGCTTGTTGTTCAAAGCCTCCAAAAACCTGTTGAAATGGGTCGTAAGAATGGAAGAGATTCTAATAATGGCCAAATTTTCCATGGGACACTCACAGCAGTAAGCGATCCAAGAAAGGATGGGAGACCAGCAGCAGTTTGATGGAAATATCCTAAGGTGAGGGCCAATGACAGAATGTACAAGCTAGTGTGTGCAACGATATTGTTTATAGAGATTGGTCCATTTATATAAAATAAAAATTGTGAAATCATTAGCTGATGATGGTAAGTAACCTCACTAATTTGTTAGCACAGAAATTCAGTGTGAAGAAGTGCTAGTTTAACACAAGAAATTCCTATTGCCAGTAAAAGAATTTCTGCATCGCTATCACATTGTCAGCACTAGCATAATAGCAATGAAACATATAGGTCGACTGCAGAAAGAAAAAGAAATCCAGATTGCATGTACGTACATGCCTGCGCATCACAGATCATCATTTTTTGAACATAAGCTGTAGGCAAAGCGCAAAGCAAAGGTTCCTTTCTCCAATAGCAAGGTAAAGGAACCAGGGGCATTTGATGTATGACTGCCAATTAGACTATGCCTTTACTAAACTAAGCAAGGTTCTTCTTTAAGCATGTCATGAAATCATTAAACAGAATGGTTAACCCACCAAGTTAAAAGAGAATTAGAATATGTAGAGAAATGTATATATCAACACCGAGCAATTTCGAGTTTTTCATTTAAAAGGGGAAAAAATTTTAGGCATTTATGAGCTTACTGTACAAATGTCAATAACATAAATAACAATGCAAACCCATCTCAAATCCCAGAACAAATAATAGTGCCTAATCAATCTTTTCATGATGTTTTGTCCATCAGTTGTATTGGTGCCAGAATATTAGACTTGCTTGTCTCAACAACACAACCATTCATGACCATCTCCTCAAGCATGAAATGTGCCTTTTCTAAATGGAACATGATGTCTAGCTCACACTGGATCAAAGAAATAAATTATGAGCTAATGGTAACAACATGGAGGAAGATTGAGAGGGAAATTTGGTAATACATAAGAATAAATGAGGAGTTACCACATTGCCAAAATGGCGGTCCATGGTTTCAACTAAGAGATGTATGAATTCCAAAATTGCAAGCTCATTCTGTGAAAAGCAACAAGAGTGAATATTGAGGAATTAATTAAGATGAACTAGAGGTTAAGTTTGGATAAGCAAACTTAAAGAACCCAACAGTACTCGTTATCAATAACTCTACAAAACAGAAGGAATTCCTGAGTGCTCTTTTATAACCCATGTCATCCATTTGCTTCCAGAATGATACATTCCTAAATATTCCCTAAAGCAATTCATATTATACTATGTCATGAAGAAATCTCGAGTCATTTCATTTGTCATACAGAATAGAATGAATGGTTTATTCTGTTAAAAAAAGAATGACTGCCAGTATTATTGCCTACGAGATTGAAGTGTTACAATCTAAACAGAGTAATCACTACAATGTTCAACGCAAATAAAGATTTATAAATTAAAGAAAGCAAAATTAGCCTTCTCAATGCAATAATAAATGCCACTTTCAAGGTTCTCCTAGCAAAATAATATTAAATTCAAAAAAAAAAAAAGAGAGAGAGAGAGAGGGGAACTTACTTCATCATTGTCGACGCCAACCAGGAAAAATAATGATGCGTAGCGCCTGTAAACAATTTTGTAATTGCGATGCTCGACAAAAGAACACTGTTGTTAGATATCCAAAACGATAACATCAGTCAGTGACATGAAAGTTTTTCAAGACAAGTTCTAAAATATATAAACCCTAACCAAGAAAAATCAAAATCCTAAGCTAATTACAGAGAATTTATTTATTTATTTTTAACCTGGGAATGCAGAGACATCTTCAACTATTCCTTTTGAATAGAGTTTGAAATTGGATTAACGAGGATTGGCAGCGCAATTTACCATCTATTGTATGATACTGTTAATCAAGTTAATTAACTCTTTAAAAAATATAAAGGAAGAAAAGGGTTGCAAATCAGAAGAGGAAGAAGTATTATGATCTGAGGAAATGGAGATCTGGGGTTTATTGATTGAATTGGATAGAGCATATGCAGCTAATTTAAATGTAAATAGAAAGAAAGAAAACCTGTTGCTCGGTGCGTGCAAGACATTTGCGGACGATTTCGCCCTCAAGGGCACGGCGTTCTTCAAGGGTCAACCACTCGTAGTATTGGGCTAGACGCGTCTGCCCTTGCTTGTTCACCATCAATATGAATCTGATCCCCATTCTTCTTCTTCTTCTTCTTCTCCTTCTTCTTCTGTCTTAACGACCTAATGAGGATCCACCCTTGGTAATGCTTTATGAATATTTCTGAAGGATAATGTCATTGTAGGCATGGCACGATGGACGACAGGTCGCTTGATGAAATACAATTTTTAGGTTTTACCATCCTGCAACAATTTCTTTCTTTATATATAAATATATATATATATATATATATATATATATATATATATATATATATATATATATAATATTCTAAATTTCAGTAAGTAAAATTCGCCTGAAAATAGAGGTATCTGCTGTAATTTCTAAACGACCGACAATAATTCATGTCGTTGATATAAACGACACATTATTATGGTGGACAAATCTTCAAAGATGGTAATAAGAGCACGTTGGATTGAGCGACTGGAATATAATTTCAAGTGTAGACTCTCAATCAATAAACCTTTTGAAATATATTTTCTAAAGTTAGAAATAATTAATCCTAATTTTAATGGATCCTTCCTTTACTATCTCTTTGTTTGGTTTCAATATTCACTTCTAATTTTTATTTAAAAAATATATATATTTTTTAATTTTACTTAAAAATTAATAATTAATTATTTAATAAAATTATTTAAAATTAAATTTTAAATAATATAAAATTTTAATTAAAAAATATTTAAAAATAACTTAATTTATCATTGAATATTATGATTATTAAAATGAAGATTATTTTGATATTTTAAAAAATTATTAAAATAATATAATTTTTTATTATATTAAAATATAATTTTAAAATAAGTAAATAAATTATAAATAAAAATACTTCACTTATAATTTTTAATTTATAAATTAAATTAAATACTAATTTACTTATTATTTTTTTTTAAATAAATTTAATCACTTATACAAAACAAGCTCTAAAATTTATTGTAATCAATTTTTACACATCTTACCAGCGCCCATTTCAGATTGAGTTACTTGTTCCCGGAAATATTCCTACCCTTTTTTCTCTAGGCCGGTTCAAAATTGTACTTGAACCAATTTAAATAGTAATTGATGAAAATTAATTTTAAATCAGATCGAAATCCGATTAGCTCAGTTCCAAACTAAATTGATTTTTTTTCTTTAAAAGTTTTTTTTTTTTAAATTACCCATTAAATTTGAGGAAAATTAAAATAGAATCAAAACATGGAGCGACCATGGACCGTCCCTTGCCACCCCTAGTCTAACGTCATTGTTGAGAGTTGCTTCACAAGAACGAGCTCCAGTCTATATAAATATTAGAAATAACTCACTTTCAGATCTTTGCTCTTTCCTGAAAGCAATTTCAGAAATCAAAAATGCAAAAAGCATAATATCCTGTGAAAAGAAGGCTTTGGACAGGCTCTGAAGGCTGAGCGACAACTGATAACCAATACCTGTAGAAACCAGCCGAAAAAAAAAAAAGAAAAAAATTCCGATATGAACTCAGTGTACACCAGGTGGAAAGACATGATATTCCAACTAAAAGGATGACTAAAGAATACTCGGATCAATGACTAGAAACATGTAGATACAATTTCACACCAGTTTTCTGTGATTCCGAAGCTTACGTTACTCTCTTGAAATTAAGACCCATCCGTTTGCCTCCATCTTGACCTGTAAAAGACACGACATCACTCAAAAGAATTAGCAAGTTGCAACACAAGAAGCCTCCATAGTCCATAATCAAAAAAATCAATTCTGTTTTTGTATTTTTTTTGGTTGGTGATTCAAAATAAAACAAACCCAACCCCATTTTTGTTGCTTATTCTAGCAACATTTCAAGTGTTTGCCATCTCGGGGGATTTGCTAATGCTATCAGCGGCCATGACCCGATAAAGTGGTTTGTTTTTGCAGCCAAATCTTTACAATGGGATCCTCACCACCATCTTCTCTACTTTGCTTGGCTGCAGAGTTCTGGATTTTGATTAGTCGAATGTTACGGGCTCCTATTTTATTAGATGACATGTCGTTTTATCTTGGAATGCTGTCCGCCTGGATTTTGGACAGTTGTCCATGATAAGATGGGAATTGTAGTCAAATTTTGCATCATCATTGGATGGGAGCCAAAGTGGGTTTAAACCAATTGTTATGGAGGAATGCAGGAGTGCCAGTCAGCAACAGTTTGGTTGCTAAAGAAAACTCTAGTCAGATTACCTTTAAAACAATTAATAACTTATATTTTTTTTAATCTTTTGATGAACATACAAGGAACCAGAAAAAGGGTAAAGAAAAGAAATAATGATTATCCTCAAACACTCGAAGGCCAATTAATGCATTGGAGAAAGTTTAAACTTCAACCTGACTAGCGTTACTCGCTTGGCTTGATCCTCCTTATATTTTTTTTTCCTGAGAGCTGTGGCAGCAGAGACTCAAAGTTGAACCATCTTTTTCTCAGAAGTCTACTTTCTGGGTTTGTGTTTCTCTATCATACGAGGATCTGAAATACTTTTCTTTTTTGTCTGAGCATCGGATCCACGTTTCTCTAATCCAGGCTCATCGGATCCACATTTCTCTTGTGCATTGGTATCCATCTGTAAAAATTACAAATGTTTACCCTGACTTGCTATCCAGAGAAACCCGATTCCTGGAAGCACATGTTTCTACTTTTACAATATGACGTTAACTTGCCAGAATATAATGCAGATTGTTAAATGATCCAAAGTTGATGAGGCATGAAACATGTTCAGCCTTGAGTTTCAGGCCCCATTATCAACTCACTCGATTTAAAGTCAACTGTTCTGCAGCAACTGTCATAGAAGAAAATGACCACAGCATTTTTTGAACTATCCACATCTTTTTCATACCCACCACACACACTGCCACCACAACATTTGATGAGGTCTTCAGGTGCTGTTTTGCTTCTCATTTTCATGCCATATTAGGAATTAAATGACAAAATAAAAGTTGTAATAATTTAAATCAAGTCATCATACAATACAGTGCATTGAGTTAATTTTTCTCATTCAACTTTGCCATTATTCATGACCAAAACTATTTTATCTCAGCAAAGAATACTACCATTTCCAGGTACCCTGAAATAAACCGAAGGGCAGAACTCACTCATAATATCATTAATCTAACATAACCAAGATACATGGTAGGCAATGCAATGATAGTAACAATCTTATAGACTATTATGGTTTCAATCTCAATCACATGTAGCTGACCTCTTTCTTTGCCACAATATCGCTGGCACAATTCCCATTATCCATTAACCGGTTTTCCGGTTCTTCCTCCTCCTTGACTTTGGCAATATCCTCTTTCTTGTCTTCAATGCAATCTTTAGCACTCCAAAAACTAGGCTGATTTGTTGAAGACAGAAGCCTAGCCCACATCCTATCTGTTATAACTACCTTGTTCTGCTTCTCAATGATTCGCTGTGGAACATCCAAGCAACATATTTAGCAAAAAAATATCTTAATGTTCTACCCATTGTTGAGGGCTATGTCCCTCAAATTAGTCTATTTTTCAGCAGAGACAGAAACAGTTAATGATGGCAAGTGAAAACAAGAATGGAACAAGTGAGCACATTAGTGACAGCTACAGGGAGGAAAGAAGTTGGGCAAAGAGTATTGAAGAATTTGGGTTAAAGCAAACACAGCAAAAGATGAGGGGGAGAGGAAGTTATAAGAGTGGTTAAAAGATCAGAAATAACAACTGAACAGCAAAAAGGATATCACCACTACAATACTATAGAACTCCTAAAGATTTCATAATTCTAATCTACACAGATTCTCCTAGGCCTAGACTAAGACACAAAAATAACACGTTGGAGGGATTAACTCACATAAAAGGGTATGTAAGTTTGTCTGCCATTAACAAGACCACTTGTAAAGCCAGTGTATCCAGCCATTGCTCCATGCACAACACTTTGAGCAAGAAGTGTGCAGTACACATTGTCAGATGCATTGCCTGGAATAGCACGGATCATGTATGTAGGATCTGCCAGAAAGGGTTAGAAAAGCAATGATTAGTTTTCCAAGTCACAAAAAGCTTTGCTTTTGCAAAATAAGTTCTTCAGTTGAACGATGATATTTCAACCTATATATTTGAGGTTTATAGTCATCTTCTTCTGCTTTGAAAAATAATCCTGCAAAAGGTAGAGAGAAACAAATTAACTTAACAAATGGAAGTGTTGTACTTGACATCAAGGCAGAAGTTGAACAAATACCTTGATCCTCTGTGATATCCACAAACCAACATCTTGGAGAAGTTTGTTTCCTGAAGCATCCTGCTGAGTTGATTGGATGGTCTGAGAAAGCAACTCTTGCCCAGCACCTTCAGCTATCACAATAACCATGTGGCCATTTTCTTTGAGTCGTTTCTCTATGTAATCAAAAAGACCACCTTCCCCTTCAAGATAAAAGGGTGACTCTGGTATCAAGCAACAATCGACATCTCGGCTTGCAAGAGTAGCATACATTGCAATAAATCCTGCACCACATGACCAATCAGATTCCCACATTAAACAAAAAAATACTAAAAACCTAGTTTCAATTAAAGAAAGAGCTGGGAAAAGCTGAACAGAGTCATTAACAAGGATAACAAAATGCAAGGTCCATCTGCAATACCAGGCTCTTAAAATCAGACAAAAAAATCATAGTTACTTGAGATAGTGACAAGGAAGAGCCATTTAAGAGCAAAGCTAACTTAACCTAAGTCAAATAAGTAAGGTAAGCCAATACTACAATCCGAATGACATTCAGATTTTACAAATACAAGATGAAGATTAATACTCTAATTAAACTTTTAGATCAATCCACAGAACTTGATCAGGTACAAATACATTCCCATTTAATAAGATTCATCTTCGTACTGTCCGATGAAATCTTTTAACACATTTACAAAGTACAACTAAACCAAGAAAGGGCTTCTTTGATCAAGTCCAAATGCCAATATCAGTATGTTTACAAAATTTAAAGAAAAAATCACCCAGATACTGCATGCCAAATGATTCAAAGTGTTGCATATTAGTAGTTTTTCACACAACTTGCGAAAAAAATACATGGGTGCAGGCAGAGTGACAATCAAAATTTATAGATTGCTAGGAGTTGAGAAGACCTCGAATTACATGTTTTGACCAGTTGATTTGCAAGCATAAAGCAATGTTCAACATCTCTATGTAAATCCACTACATGTTCACTAATTAACCTACTTTAAGAGCTTAAAGTTGCGGATAAAAATATATAGGAGCTTACCACTATTACGACCCATTAACTTCACAAGACCAATACCATTCTCGATACTCTCAGCTTCAACATGTGCTGCATTAATAGCACGTTGAGCTTCCTCAACAGCAGTGTCAAAACCAAAGGATTTGTCAATAACCTGTGATGTATAAAAAGTATAAACAATTTTGAGAATGTCTTATGATACAGAATAAATATGTGATGCATAATAGCTTGTTATAAAAGGTGCACTGTTTAACTAAGTAGTAATCCAGAAGTTTGGCTAGTCCAATAGACATACTGGAATGTCATTATCAATGGTTTTGGGAATTCCAGCAACTGCAACTTTGAGACCTCTTCTTCTAATTTCCTGCAATATCAGAGTATTAAACACTTCATAACAAAAAAGAAAAAGGAAGACAAGAAACAAAAAAGGAAAGAAAATAAGAAACAAAGATACAATCCATTCTAGTTTCAACTAAGGGATTAATAATTTGGTTGCAAGTATTCCCTTGCCTCATTGTCCTCTTTTATGTTTAGTCATGTGCACGTTTAGTTTTTGTATCCTCCTTCAGTAATTGTTTTCCATACCCAAGGTTTTTATTCTTCTAATGCATCTAAAAATCATGAGCAGCAAGACCCCACTAAGGAACATAAAAATAAGTCACCTCAAATATCACTGATGCCCCTTTTTGAGTTCCATCCCCTCCGATTATGTAAACCTGAGTTGCAAAAAAACTATTAGCAAACATCCACTGATTGGCAGGTAGATAACCCCTGAAATATGAAAAACCAAATAAACAAATAATATAATTCACACACCTGATTAATTCCTCGATCCTGAATGCTATCAACTATCTTTGCAGTGTCATGGCCGCCTCGTGATGTCCCAAGGATGGTCCCACCACGTTTATGAATATCATTTACAACTTTAGGTGTCAGGTTAATGGTATTTCGAGCATAAAATCCCCTGTAACCACCCTGCAGATTCCATTAACTTGTCAAAATGATGCCAATGGGTATGCTAGCATTAAGATGTTATTTTCACAGAAAAAAATGAAGGAATTAACAAACAAACAAGAAAAATTAAATTAAAAACCCAAAACTTATTAACTTACACTTGACAAATACAAATTTATATTTTGGCACGTCTTCTGAACAAAATAAAAGTATTGATTTCATAATGTAGATAACAAGTTGGATAGCACTTCAATCTTTTATTCGGCCACTTGGCCACTCCAATTAGGAAATGTTTGAACATGTATCATTATGGGATACAATTAAAGATTAAGAATTGCAATTTAAATCATTCCAACCATGTTTCCAGCACCATTTGCAGATAAAATTTAGAAAGAAAAGGAAGAAAAAATAAATAAATAAATAAAGCCATGATAACAGAGTAAGAGAGAAGGCACATGCAAATAAAAACTGTAGCTGAACAAACATTGGATCAGAGGCCATGTAATTACTTACATCAATTCCCAGCACTCTCTTCACGCCATACATATGGTGCAAACCACATACTAGTTCCCTAATCACAGTGTTGAGTCCAGGGCAGAGACCCCCACATGTTACAATGCAAGCATGAACTTCATCTGATTCAAAATAAACCTGAGAAATATCCAACAAATTTCGTATGTAGATGTATACAGTGTTTCAATACTCTGCATTATGCATAAGACACAAAAAGAAAATACCTTTTGGCGTGGTCCAGCGCGTCGGAAATGTATCCCTCTTGGACCATCCTTGTGCACAACAATCTAAAAAGAAGGGAAGACAAAATTACAACAAAAGGATTACATTCTACTTTTCTAGAATTTTAGCTCATCTCCTATAGCCCCATATGTTAAATTATGTCCAACTCTTAACAAACTTATGGTATTTAAGGTTCAACCAACAGCTAACTCCATAAAGCCAATCATAAATATTGATATAGAACAAACCACAACTGCACCCGAACATGTTATCGCTAAAAGAACCCAGTCATTGAGACAACTACTTCAGCAAAAACAGATTCATTCTCCTTAATGAAGTACCACATCTATAATGCAATTTCTCTAAATAACTTCATTCTATAGAGAATAATGCGTGCAGAACATGCACACTGCATATCTTTATCCATGAAAATTAAGGGAAAGCTGACCTTTTGAGGAACAGTGTCATCCACATGGACAAAGTATTGCCTGAAGAAACAGCAAATCATTATGTTGATCAAGAATTCAATGCTTAACAACATTACTTGAAATAATGTGCAGATAGAGGTTGCATAAACAGCAAAAGACAAAGTGAGGGAAGGTGAATCAACTTACTTAACAACCGAGTATGCCGGATTGTCTTGTAGAGGATTGGAATAAGTCTACAGCAAAACCAGAAATAATAACAAATTCAAGTCACGGTTTACATGTAGAATCAAAAGACAATTAGTCAGGTAAATGAAACAAACAGAGGAAAAACATCAAGTCAATCCATATTCCACTAATCACTGATGATCAGAATTAGATGTGGTCTTGACTTCAAAAATTGTGGATTAAATTTAACTGCATCCCCCAAACTAACACAGCAACTTAACAAGCCAGACATATATTAAAGAGCAACAAATTAAAAACCCAGGTACGAATTTCATAGCAGTACAAAAAATAAATACAAATAAATAAAAGAGCACGAAAAAAGCAAAGACAGAGAAAGCAACAGGTGTAAATGGATCCCAAAACAGAATCTCTCCTTTATCTAGTTTGGTGGCTGATAAAACGCAGCAATCATTGAATGACAAAAATCCGACTACATTTAGATCATAACTAGCTGACTTAAACTCATAATTTTCAGGAAGCCCAGAAAATCCAAGCTTTCACTTTCCCTTCCTTTACCGCCCATTTGTCAGAAATCAAACAGCAAAAAGATCAAGCAATCAACCAAGACGTACGTAAAAAATACGTACACAAAACCCCACATATAAATACGGTTATTATATACTTGTATAGAAAAACGTACAGGAAGATCAGGAATGTAATCCGTCAAGTGAGGAACATCTTCAAGAACGTAACCGAAATCACCGTTCACGATCTTCGGCTTGATGTTGCCGTTGCCGTTGCCGTTAACGTTAGACATAGAGGCTCTGGAGAATCCGATCATAGAGAAAGCGGAATCTGAACCTGAATCCGAAGTCGGAGCACTAAAACAGATCGAAGAAGAGAGATTCCGGGAAGTAGTAATCGCCGATTTAGAAGATTCCAAGAAACGAGGTTTCAAACAGGAGATTGATGAGGAATTAGAAGAGAAAATAGAATCCATACACCGAAAGGGAAACGCAAGAATTTGAATTTACGGACACGGAGACACCCATACTTATAGGAGCCACTGTTGACCAAATGAAAACAAACGACCACAAAAGCGAAAAGAATAAAATAAAAAAATACAGACAAAAGAAGAAGCAGCGGAGGCGCTACAAGTTTGCGTTCTGGTTTCCGATCGCTGGTTTTGAAAGGTATATATAAGCAGTCAAAAAACAGGTGGCCATCACTCGTTTACTTTTAGCAAGTGGTTTTGAAGAGAGAGAGAGAGTGAGAAGAAGGAATGGTCGCGTTTGGAAATTTACAAGTTCTAGATTCTCAATCGCGAAATAAATTAAAATATAAGAGAAATTTCGGTTCCGCACAGCGAAGTGTCGTGGGAGGGCAAGATCAATTATTGGAGTCATTGGCCGTTTGATGCTCCAATCGACTCGGGCCGACAAGAGCTTGATGGGTATTAACCGAAAAAGTAACGGTTTTTCGTTTTATAGGTTAAAATTCAGGGGATGGATCGACCCAGATTTTCGGGGTTGGATTTGGACTGGTGAAAATGGGTCGGGCGTTGTCTTTATCGTAAAGAACGGAACAAATGCATGTCGGTTATTTTTTTTATTAATTTGCGGGCTGGAATAAATAAAGGGCTAACGTCCAAAGTAATGACGGTCTCGTTTGATTGGCTAAGGGTATTTAAATAAATAAATAAATATATATATATATTTTATCAACTTATATAATTATAATATTATAATATTTTAATTTTTAAATATAATATAAAATTTTTTAACTTTTAAATTTTATATAATTTTCTATTATTAATTTTTTAATCTGATATTGACGTAAATAGAATTAATATAATATTTAATTAATATTTTTTTTTATATAAATTATAAAATTATTTTTTGTCTATAAATTTTTTTTTATAAATAATAAAAAAATTTAATTTATATATATCTTGAAATAAATAAAAAAATGACTAAGCATTATATTATAATTATTCACATCAATATTTAACTGGAAAATCTATTATTTAAAGTTATAGAAATTTTATTATGTAAATTTTAAAAATTGAAGATGTTTATATTATATTTTTAAATTAAAAAATTATAATATTATAATTATATAAATTTAAAAATAATTATTAAAATTTATCAAAAAAAAATGATAAAACTTCGAAAGTGCAAAAAAAAAAAAAAGTCTTTGTTTAGTTTGCTTTATTAAATTAACTTCTAAAAGGGTATGGTATTACTTCCCTTATATAACCAAAGTTACTAATACATATTTAATAAATTACACTTTCTTCATTAAGTATAATATAATTTAAAAATTTATCTTTTAATTTATTACACTTTAAATTATTTTACTCATTTTATTGTCTTTTGAAATTTAGAATTATACTAATTTATAATAAGTTAATTTATATAATAAACACAATCATATCTTACTTTCCAAAAAGTTTATTTCTTGAAAGTATACTTCATATGCTTCATAGTAAGTAAAGTATTTTGAATTAAACAATACTTAAGACTTCATGTTTTGTTTGAGAATTTTTTTTTTTTTTTTTTTGTCTTTTTAGAAACTACTTATGTAGAATCTTTACATCGCTACATGAATGCATGATCATCATACTTAAGAATTAATTACAAGATAGTAATGGAACTGATGAATCCAAAATTTAGAACTTTTAACATTGGGGTTTTATGAGCATATGCCTTGATTATTGCTGTGGCATACTCTATGGTATATTCTATGGCTATGAGCATATATATATATATATAATGTACTTTTATGATACAGATAGCGAAAGAGAAAAAAATCAAAGATTTCACATAATACGTTTAATCAAAAAATTAATATAATTCTCTTAATAGGAAAATAACAAGAAAATGAGTTAGATTTTAAAAGATTAAATCTATGAGACTTAAGGAATGATGAAAGGAATAAAAAAAAAAAGAGAAAAATAATATTATTTTATATTGTATTAACCTTTTTTTTCAATTTTTTTTAACTGTTTAAACTTTTTAAAAATTAATAAAATAATAAAGAAGCAACCCATAATAAATATATTTTTATTATTTTATTTTCATTATCATACAAGGATAAAATATAAAGTAATTTTATTTAGTACCTATTTAATACCCGCAAGATTACTTCCTTTTATATTTTAAGAAAAAAATAATTTTACATTTAACTTGTATATATAATATATAATGATAATTCCTAAAAATATCCTCTTATTTTGCATATTTTTTTTAATTTACTTAATTCTAATTATTATTTAAATTCAAATTTTACAACCCTAAAAATAATTTAAATTTATTTAGTAATTTATCTTTAATATTACAAAGCGAATATAATTTGTGAAACAATTAAATATTATTTTAAGTTTTTTTTATATATCCACCTAATTAAAAATTGACCAATCATTTTGATAATGAGGTCTACTATAAAATGTAGAATATCCCATTATTAAACGCAATTTCTTAATTTTTAATTAAGAAATTTATTTTTTTTTTAATATCACTATAAATATAATTTTCAACAGTCAAACACAGCATTAAAAGCAAAAATTACTGTGTAGTCAAATGCTTTCTTTTAATCAAAAATTTTCTATTAAAAATGGAAAATTTTGAAATAAATTTCAATTGTCATATTTGATTAAATTGAAATTAAATTAAAATTAGATTAAAAAGTTTCTAATTTTCTTTGATTATCAATTTTGATTTAATTGATTCAGTTTTATTCACATGTGTGAGCACGAAGAGTATTATTTTTTTCAATTAAAAAAAAAGATAAAGAGTAATATATTATCTAAAATAATTCTTAAATGAATGTTTGGTGATATATAATAATTAATAGATACTCAAATATATACATTAAAATATTTAATAAATTTTTAAAAATAAAATTAATTATTGATAAATAATTAATATAATATTAAATCAGCTCAATTTTTAAAATTCGTTAGCACGTAATATTTTTTTATTTTATCATATTACCTTTTTTAAATTTTATTAATTATAAAAGTTGTGTTTTTAAAATAGTATTCTATATTGATAAATTATTTAAAATTATAATAAATGATAAATAAATATAAAATATTATAAATATAGTAACTATAATGTTCATTTTTACATTTACTTAAAAAATTATAATGTTTTTAATATATTATATAATAAATTAATAATTATATGTATTTTAATAATAAAAATAAATAATATGATATATATTTTTATTAGTCATTTTACACATAACGATAATAGTTAAATATAATTGTACGAAATATTTAGAATATATTAATTATAATTAGCTATCAATTATGTTAGCTGTTTAAACTAAATAAAAAGTTTTAATTGAAGTTTAATATAATAAGAATTATAATTTTTAATCAAAATTTCTTAATTTTTTGATTTAGACAAAAATAAGAAATTTAATTTTTATTTTTTGGACTAAATAATTTAATCTAAAAATTAAGAAATTTAATCTTTTATTTTTTTAATTTTTAAGTAAAATTGGGATTAAATTAAAACATTTGAGTTCATTTAAATAAAAAATTGAAAAAAAAAATCCCATAAAGACTAGGTTGAAATTCGACTTTAAGCTGCCTAAGAATTGTCCCCAAGCCCCGCATTATTGACTTGGATACAATGTAAGAAACACTTAAGACGATCAGTTTCCCCCCACCTTCGTAATCTTTTAATTAAGCAAGCACAACAACCTGGTGCATTAAAAAACTGCTTAATGGCCCTCATGCCCTACAATGGAAGTTTCGGCATGCCCTCCTTGACATGTATAGTTCTTTTTATAAAATGGCTGCCCAGTGCCCATATACATTCATCCAGCGACAAGGCATCCACTGAATCAAACGTAATGTAAACCATTACAATCAGCCAATTGATAGAGAAACCAAACAGCATTATTAGATTAAGTGGATTAATTAATTAATTAATTACGTTGGCAGCTTGGATTGATTTCTTTCTCATCAAGTGCGATTTCATACAACAATGGCTTCAGCACGCACATTAAGGGTAGGCCAATCTGACATCAAATGCCGCAAGACGAGCATGTTTGCATGTGACGAGTTGGGACCAAGTTAAATTTTCATATTTCAGAATTAATTAAACATGGTTTCAGGAAAATCTACATAAACAATTGTACCTGAAAGCGACCATCCTCTGAACTTCAAGAAAACTGCGTCAACCAGGGCTTGTAATAAAGTTAAGATAACGTATGATACTAACATGATAGTATCTGTTGAGAAAAAAAAAATTAATGTTTAATAAATTATAATATTATAAAGAAATGGAATTGCGGATTTGAAGGAAAATAACAAATTTAAAAGCTATGATCAATACCTATGCCATTTCTTGTGAACCAAATAGGGAAGCAAAACGATGGGTCCTAATACCAAGTAAATCTTGGCCGACCATGCATGAGACTTTGGAACAGATCCCAACTACCTATTATGAAAGCATATGACTGAGTACTGAACAGTGCAACATTCCTGTGGGCAGACAGAATCCATGTGCTGTAAATGGGGCGTCTTTCTTACCTTCAACCTCCAAATGGTCAAAAAAGCTCGGAAGGCAGACGTGAATGCATTAGCACTAGCATATCAATTGTGGGTAAACTGTTAGGATCATTGGCAAATTCAATCTTTAACGTGTTTTTTAGAGCAGATTTTACTGTTTAGGATTTCTGTCTGACTTTGTATATCCTAGAGGAATTTTCCATTAACCCACTGGCAACATAATGACAGCAGGAATGGCCAGACAATTGCCAGCCATCGATTGCTGCAGCCTTCATCACTGTCCTTGCAATGTAAGCTATAATGGATCTGGTACTCTTGGGCTTAAGTTTGTATAGCTCACTGCTCGGCTTGCAATCCTAATGGGCTACACCCAATAACACACCAGAACTAAAACCACCGGCCCAATTAAATCAAGCGACTACTAGGTCCATCTAGAAACCATAATCATGAGTGCGTATCAATCAATTCAATGACGGAGAACCAATAATCGGACGGTCCTGGTTATTCTTTCATGTCCACTGTACCACAGGTCAAAAAATCACAGCTCTCTAGCTCCAGTACTGAGTGCAGAGAAAGAAACACCGTAAGACTTCTCATCTCGGTCTAAAACCAGGGCGTCCTTCCCGCACAATCTAGGGTTTCACAAACAATTATCAGCCATGTACAGAGCTGCAGCTTCACATGTTAGGGCTTTCAAGGTTAGTATCTTCTTGGCTCACTTAAACCCTTGATTTTAATCTTTCTCGTATCCTGATCAGCACTGTTGTTAATTTATTCGCTGCTTGGTATAATTACTTCTTGTTTAATCTGTGGTTACTTAGCTGCTAGATCGGCTCATAATTCAGTCAATGGTCTTTTGTTTGATTGGGAGCGTTCTGTTTGGTTGCTCAAAATGTGAGAAAAGGATAAAGAAAGAAATGAGTTTAGGGTTTCTAATGGGAGCTTTAACTGCATGGGATATATGAAAGACGATAATTTAACTGAGCTTGAGGATACAATTGTTAATTTGGCTTGGTTTGGGCTTAGCTTCTGTCTTCCTGGAATTGGGAAAGGATATTCTAACACTATGTTTGGATAATGCTTTGTTATGGTTTCATATTATATGGTATGATTACTCTACTTGTTTAATTGTTCCTAAAAAAATGATGGTTTTGGGTTGTCACAGCTCTTCAAACCGCCAAATTGGGGGTTTGGGATGGATTAGAGTGTTTGTATTCCCATTTTATCCTGTTATATATTTATAAGGTATGTTTTAATGATTAATTAAAAATAAATAAATTGTGTCTTTAATTATTATTATGATAACATTATTTATAAATTAATATTTTATTTAAATAAATATCTTTAAACTATTTATATATTTAAAAAGTAATAAAGCGTATTTTTATAATTTTTATATTTATATTACCGTATCACATCATATAAGAAAAGGTTATTAAATCATCTTGTACCATACCATCTTTTGAAGCATGTTAACAATGAAAACCATGCCATATAATACAATACAATACGATATATTAATTAACTACGCCACACTCAATCCAAACAGGCAGTAATGTTTCGTACATGTTTGGCAGCATGGTGGATGGATTGACTTGAATTTTGGTTTTGTGGAATGATAATAACTGTTGTTACTACTTACTAGAGAATTCTTTGTTTGATTCTGGATTAGGATTTACTTGCTGTCTGTTTTCTTGGTGAAATGAAGAAGTTTGCCACAACTTTAATTATCTGTTAGCATTATTTTTTTTTCCTTTTTTTCTTATATGAACTCTGTGTGCACAGGGCCATAGAATCAGTAAGTTGCCTGCAAGATTTGCAAGTTCAAGTGCTGCTGCTTTGCAATCATCTTCTTCAGGTGGTCTCTTCAGCTGGCTAACTGGTGAAAAGTCCAAGTCTTTGCCTTCTCTGGAATTCCCCCTTCCAGGAGTTGAACTCCCACCCACATTGCCTGATTATGTTGAACCTGGAAAAACCAAGATTACAACACTCTCAAATGGCGTGAAAATTGCCTCTGAAATATCACTGGTTTGTATGCATATACGATTTCTCACACCCCCCCCCCCCCTCTCATATTCTGTAGTCTTAGAGATATTTCTTGAATGTAACGATTGTTGTTCTTGTTGCTTCTTTGCTTTATTAAGGGTGATACTCTTTGATTGTTTTGAGTGCCAGAATCCTGCAGCATCAGTAGGGTTGTATGTTAACTGTGGTTCAATATACGAGTCTCCAGCCTCATTGGGGATCACACATTTACTGGAGCGGATGGCATTCAAAAGCACAAGAAACCGCAGCCATTTGCGTATTGTGCGTGAAGTTGAGGCAATTGGGGGCAATGTGCAAGCCTCAGCATCTAGGGAGCAGATGGGATACACCTATGATGCTTTAAAGACCTATATTCCAGAGATGGTAGAATTGCTTATTGATTGTGTGAGGAATCCTGTCTTCCTTGATTGGGAGGTCAATGAGCAGGTAAATCTTCATCATTTTGCTATCCCTGTGCTGCAAATTTAATTGCAATTGTGTATATGCAAAGCTTATAGAAATGATATATATATATATATATATATATATTTATCTCTTGCAGCTTCAGAAGGTCAAAGCAGAGATTAGTGAAGCTTCTGCCAATCCTCAAGGATTGCTTATGGAAGCAATTCATTCTGCTGGGTTTTCTGGTCCATTAGCTAATCCTCTTTTGGCACCTGAATCTGCAATAAGTAGATTGAATGGTACAATCTTGGAGGAATTTGTAGCAGTAAGTTTAAGGAACTCTATGCTTAATGTGAACTTTGTTTCTTATGCTGATCATGTCTTCTAAGAATATAATGATTCTCTCTTTCTGTAAGTCTTCTGTGATCTCAGTTGATGTTTTCTTTGAGAAATGCAGGAAAATTTTACTGCTTCTCGGATGGTGCTTGCGGCTTCTGGTGTTGAACATCAGGAACTGGTGTCCATTGCGGAGCCCCTTTTAGCTGACCTACCTGAAGCTAGTAATACTGGAGTGCCCAAATCTGTTTACACAGGAGGTGATTTTCGCTGTCAAGCAGATTCAGGGGTACGTATCAAGATGTTTCATAGAAATTTTCTTACGTGCCTTATCCATCCATTGAGGAATAATTAACTCTGACTTCCCATTGAAGGACCAAAGAATCCATTTTGCTCTCGCATTTGAATTTCCTCATGGTTGGTCTGATGACTCCAATGCCATGTCCTTGACTGTTCTTCAGGTTCAAAATTTGATTACTCTATTAGTTCTGGTTGCCATTGTTGATGGATTGCTTCTATTCTATTTGTACTGTGATTTTGCATCCAATTTTTCATATTCATAGGCAACAATAAATTATAAGACAAATTGTACTATAGATGCTGATGGGCGGAGGTGGATCCTTTTCAACTGGTGGCCCTGGAAAAGGAATGTACTCAAGGCTATGTAAGTTTCTCTTGGCATGCTTGATCTCTTGTGAGTTGTGACCTTAGCTAAGATTGTACCCAAATGCAGGAACATATCTACATTGTGCTACAACCTCTTTCTCCTTTTGTCCTTCTTGTTTCCTTCTTTTTCCCTCCTTCCTGGGATGGAATACGAGCACATGAATTTTTTGGCTATTACATTTGTAGAGTGAAGTAAACAGGATTTTTATTTATATCAATGGGATATACTATTTCCTCATTGGTTGTACCATTTTATTCTATTTCTTTTGTATCCCAATTTTTAAAATTTTCATATTTATATTTGTTTGGTATCTGCAGATCTTCGAGTCCTGAATGAATATCCACAAATTCAATCCTTCACAGCATTCAGCAACATTTATGATCGTACTGGCATATTTGGTATCCAAGCCACCACTGTAAGCTGCTTCATAGAATCTTCAAAACACGCTTATGTTTTGGAAATTTCTCTAATTCTTTTTTTTTTCCAAAAGCTCTCAGCACTTTGTGGCTATTATATTGTATGAAAATTACAAGTCATCAGCTTCTTTTTTTTTTTTTAAATAAATAAGTATTAGCTAAATCAAATGTAGCAATCAGTCATTATAAAAGTTTGATGGTCTTGTAGAATTTTGTACTCTTGAGGTGCCAGGTGAGTTTGAAAAGGTCACACCACAGCGGCAAGGAAAATGTTTCTCATTCTAGTGTAGATATAGAGGGTCTACTATTGGTAGAGAAATACAAATGTATACAGACATAATTGAGAAACGAATTTGAAGTTTGGACTAAAAGAAGGCAATTGCTGTATAGTGAATAGTGATAGTAGATGCTCAAGGCATGGGCATCAATAGAGATGATATAGTTCAGTAAAGGAAGACTTGGGAGATGCATCAATCATAAAGGCTTATTTAAAAGTTATAATTCTGAGGTAGGTTGCTTTAGTGTGGTCGTTTTGGAGACCTTTCTGATATCCCTCAATTGTCTGTTAATTTGCTTTTTCTTTTAAAGTTAATGTGGCTGGAGTGATAGTGTGATTGGAATTGAAGTATAGGCCTTGAACTTTCATTTTATAATGAAACATGTGTGCATCAGAAGGTATATTGATTAGAAATACCTATTTAAGTTGATAAGGTTTTGCTAGGGTGCAGGAAGAATGCCTGACATAATCTTGGTTTTGTTGTGTCTTTTGAATTGGGGGAAAATGGGGGAAGGTGCTGAATTTTATCATTGTTTTTCATTTATTGTATTGGCCTAAAATACAAGCAGCATATTGTTAAATGTTAAACTTTATGCTTTAAGCAAAGGCAATTTCATTGACTAAGAGAACAAATTGTGTGGCTAATTGTTTCCCCTTTTGTGGACCTTAAAGGTCTAATATATGTCACTGCCCATTTTAAATATGCTTATGCTTGTGGATGCAGAGTTCTGATTTTGCATCAAAAGCCATAGATGTAGCAGTTAATGAGCTAATTGCAGTTGCTTCACCTGGTGCAGGTGTGATTCTGCATCTTTATCTTTGCAACTCCTCTTGTGCAAAATTTGATTTGGTATATAGTGCCACTTGAGTGTTTTTCACTTCTTGCTTCCTGTAGTTGACCCAGTACAGCTAGATCGTGCAAAACAGTCAACAAAGTCTGCAATTTTGATGAATTTGGAATCTAGAGTACGTAATTGTTTTCTTTCATTTATTGGTATCAAGTATGCATTTGAGCAGTAGTAAGGGGTTATTATCGTGCCAAGGTTTTCTTGAGTCTTAGTTGCTTATGTTTAAGGTGTATTTTGCAGATGATTGCTTCAGAAGATATAGGTAGACAGATTTTGACATATGGTGAGAGGTATGACCTGAGTCATGACAATCTCTGTTGATGGTGACTTGAGCTCATCTTTTGATAGATTATTGGCTAAACATCACTTCCTCTGTATATTTATTGGCATTTATCTGGCATCTTGTTGCATGTAGTCAGTGGCATCTCATTTATAGTAGAGTCTATAACTGGGCCTTGGCCTGATTAACAATTTAGATTATCTTATCACTACTTATTCTGTCTTTCATGTTTGCCTTTTATGGTGTCTCATCTTGTTGTATGATCTTTTCTTTAATAAAAATGTTCGTCATATAGGAAACCTTTGGAGCATTTCTTGAAGATTGTAGATTCAATTACATTGCAAGATATTACTAAAATTGCGCAAAAGCTGATTTCTTCCCCTCTCACAATGGCATCATACGGAGATGGTATTTCTCAGTTAGAATTCTTTAATATTTCTTTCTTAGCTGTCCTTCTTATGATTTATATTTGTTTCAATAACATTCTGCAGTTATCAATGTCCCAACCTATGATTCAGTCAGCTGCAAGTTCAAGTTGAAATGAAAAAGATTTTTTTTGTTTTTGCCTACAAACTGGGCTGTCTATATTGATGTGCATCAGCAAAACTTAAAAAGTTTTTTTTACAGCAAGCTTCAGTTGAAATAAGGAAATCTCAGACATCCCACCTTAATAAATTGGTGATCCTTGGCAGGCAACATTATGTGATGGTGGCAATTTGGCACAATAGGTTTTGCTTCCTTATTCGATGGTGTATTTTATGTTTAACAGTCGCTGAAAATGATAATTATATTCTTTTGTAGTTTACCAATTGGCTAAAGCAAATTGGAACCTCATTAATTGGTTATTCACGACCCCAAAGCCATTCTTCATTAAACTTAATGGCCATTCGGCTATGCTATTTTAATAAAACCTCTAATAGCTTATGATGGCTGTTGATTGCAATTTGTGTTCAACTTGCCATTTGATGGTGCTGCTGCCACTCGCTTTCTGGCAGCTTGTGTATGATTCTGATTAGTGTAAGAGGGAATCCCCCGGCCCCGCTTTCTGCTTAATGATCATGACTTATTGGGTTTGCCTGGACGAAATTAATGCCCTTGATGGAAACCGGAAATTTTCTGTCACTTAACAAATGTATTCATTCTTTATATTGAAGCATGCAGCCGTTCTTACCTTGTTCTAGTTTTGCCCTGAAAATATCAATGCCTTTGCGAGGATAAATTTCCTGAATTTCCTATTGCAATTGTCTTCCTTCATCAATAATTTATTTTACAGGGCAGCCCTGTAGCATCTTTCTATTGCATGAATTGTTGGATTTTGATTTATATGGTAAGAAAATGGGCGGTAAATTTTCTTACCAAAAGGGACAAGAAATGGTATTAGCTACTCCGTTAGATTTTCTTTCATTGCTAAGAGATCAGTAGTGATGAATTGAGCAAAGGGAGTAGAGGGCGGATATGATTCATTATAGTTATTTTTCGTTTTGCTCTGAATGTAGGTCAAAACAGCTATTAGAGTAGAACATAAGCAGTGGTTAGTATTAGATAGACCTAACACCATACTTCCTGCTGTAGAATTAGTCCTAGCATGGAGTCATACCCAACTCACATGACTTATCTTCCATGACCAATTGCTCTCTCTCCCAAACAATTGAAGTTGGTTACCTGCATTCATTCCATTGTCATTTCTTTTCATTTTTTTTCCTTTTCCCCCCATTTTTCTTGTTCACCCTTTTCTGGTATATTATTCTTTCACAAGTTTTTTTACGTGCCTCAGGTCTTTTCTTTCTCCTCATTACTAACTACTTTCAGTTATTGAGTATGGATTAAATATTTTGGGTTAAGTGGTTGCAAGATTTGATCTTATGATTTTTTTTTTATCGAGAGATAAGACACACACAGCTCAATGATGGAAATGGACACTTGTTAAAATCATGGCAATTTTAATAAGGTTCTTATTTCTATATAAGTGACATACGCACGCTGTCTACAATCGATGTGAAATCCCAAAGGACCTTAATTGATGGGTCGGAATGCTTGATTTCTCATTGATAACTTAACATGCTAGCTTTAATATGGGCTAAGCAATACACAAACCTCTTTAATTATTTAAAATTGCATGTCAATTTATCATTTAATTGACACCTACTCCAATTAGAAAACTACCTTCCTCGTGTAAACGAAAACCAATTGAATTTTCAGTATCCACACCATGCACAAGCTACTTCTATGGTTGCTTTCCAGTTCTATTATCTAGAGATAATAATGAATTTTATCAAACAGGATTAACTCGACTGATAAACAGGATCCAAATCGAGATGGATACCATGTCTACCCCATCCCCACCTAGCTAAGGCACCGACAAAGTGTTGGCCTTATTTGCTGTTTCCACACGAGGTTTTCAAGCACAACTATTCAAGAGTGGATTTATACCCATAAAACTATCATGTGGTAGCCTGTCTTCACACATGAAAATGAAGCAGCATAATCGATTAAAAATTTCACCTTCACAATAGGATGGTGTCATTGTGGCTATCAAAGAAAAAAAAATTAGTGGCTAAAGTCCTGAAGTATGCAGAGTTAATCAGCCTAATTATTAAAAACAAATAAATCAAACGATGGAACCATACTTAATTTATAATAAGATTGATATGGTAATGAATGGGAATCAAACTCGAGACTTCACATCTTTAAAAATAACTTTAATATCATTGAGGTAAAACCGATTAGTGTATCAATTGGTTAAGTTAAATCATAGTTATCTTAAAAATAACAAAATCTAGTTTTGGCAGTGACAGCAGAGGAAAAAAGAAATGAGCGAAAAGAACCTAGACTAAGAAATGAAACCTTCAGATGGGAAATGCTACCCTAAGCAATTATATCTTAGAATTTGCTAATCAATTTCTGTTCTCATCTGATTTTATCATAAAGTTTAGCATATAACTCTATAGATCAGCAGCAAGACCTTTTCCAATCCCCCAATAATTTATCTAAATACTAAAATGAAATTCAAACAAGAGCAAATTGTTTCCTATGCAAGAGATAATCTGATACACAGATTATATTATTAATTTTTTTCCCAGAAAAAGATGCTTCCAATTGCATATCCTGAAAGGGTTAAGAAATTAATAGATCATATTCATGCATATATATATATATATATATATTGAGAAGAGACAGCCAAATTATGTATGAGAATATATAAAAGCTAGAAAATGAAATAATTGCAAAATATACACTTAAAAGCATATGGAATCAAGAGCATAAATAAAAAAAGCAGCAGCAGCAGCAGATGGGTTCTATTTTGCCAAATTAGTCAAAGGTCAACCAATAGGATAATCTCACCCTTTCTTCTATATCTTCTCATTCCTTTGGATAAAAAGAGAAGCCTAATTATCAAAGCCTGTTCACTACTTGCACAATTTTTTTGGCCTTCCATATAATATGGGATATATTATTTTTTAATAATTTTCCCAAAAAAAAAAAAATCAGATAAAGGAGCAATCATTGCCATCAAACCATTTCTGGTCCCTTCATCATTTACTCTTGACTGCCCAAAAGAATGTTATAAACATGAATGCTAACACCATCATCTGATCCAAGATACTTTAGGGATACACAAAGATTTCTATCATGGGCCCATATAAAAAAAATTATAATTTGTAGGTAATTTTTAAGCTCTTCTTGTGTTGATCCTGTGTAAGCTTAATGCACTATAGATTTCCCTTGAATAGAAATTACAAAAGAAAGAAAGGAGACCATAAAGAAATGGTTCGGTTTATATTGTCGTTGTTGCTTTCATTGAAAAGGATATTAAAAAAAATAATAAATTTATTATATTTTAATTATGTAAAAAGTTCAAAATAATTAAATAAAAATTTTCAATAATATTTGAAAAATATTTTTAAAAAAATTAATTTCTTTGGCTTTTCAACTTCAACATTAAAACAGGAGAGAGAGCTAAGGGAATAGTGTGTATATACATTTGAAGACAGGCAAGTGTCTACAATACATACATGGGCGTGTCTTCTTCTGCGTGAAGTTTCGTGGATTTTTTTTTCCTTAACAATATATATATATATATATATATATATATATATATATATAGTTGCCTTTTATTATATGATTTTATAATAGTTCTAATAAGAAGGGGTGGTGGTGGTCCATCAATTACACTGCTCATTTGCCTTGCATATCAAGCAACCTGCAATTCCTCTCTCTCCCTCTCTCTCTCTGTCTGCAACATTCATGGCCAAAAGAATCATGATCAGCACTCCAGCTCAAAACCCATGTGAGTTCCTAGCATCTTTTCTTTGTTTTTCCCCTTCGAAATCCCTCTACCTGTCTTCCTATGTTATTTTTTTTTTCTCTCCACAATCCCTTCCCTTTCTCTAAAAATAAAAAAAAAATTAAAACTTTACTGTTTTAACTATAATCTATCTGTTATGCCCAAGAAAATTAACAAGAATTTAACTGTGAGTCCGTGACTTGCCCAATACCTTCTCTCATACTCAAAGTTTACTGCCACGTATATATATATGTACGCACACTGGAGAAGGTTTTTCATCCAGAAATCAAGTTCTCAGCTTTTTTACTTATTTATACCCTTTTATCCATCTAAATACATACTATTTATTTTTTTCCCTTTGTGATTAAATTAATAAATAACTATTTCAAGGACATGGGGTTTCTTCTTGATATATGCTTTTGAATGTGCGCCTTAAGTAACAGCTGTGAAGGCCGTTTCTTGCCTTTTGCTTTAGTAGTCAAGGCCCTCAAAACAAAGGGAGGTGTGGCTGTCGGTGTGTGGGAGAGAGAAGCCTTATGCTTTAGGATAAACAATCTAATTTTTTGTTTTCTAACTTTCTATCCTGTTTTCTCTTTCTTTCTCTCTCTATATCTGTCCTTTCTCTCTCATAAACCGCTTACATGCACTACTTAAACTTGCAAGGGCTTAAAGGCGAGTGTTTAGGCTTGAGAGTACCTTTTTCTTTCTTAGCTTCAGTTAAAGTTAGAGATTAGAGAGAGGGATTTCTGGTGTTTTCCATGGTTAAAGCAGGTTTTATAGCTCAATCCTACTGTGACAGTTTCCTCTTTTCCTCCTCCTTGTTCTAGCTTCTCTCTTCTATCCCTTGCACGAGTTTTTTTCCTTCTTTCTTTTTTTCTTTACGGTACATGTTTGTTTTCTTCTTTATTTTGCAGTTTTGGTCCTATTTCTCATCTGGGTTTTGCTTAATTTTTTGGTTTGAGCTTAGCTTTGTTCATGCGTAAACTACATACTTATTGATATCCATGGTAATTTGTATTTGGTTTCTTGTTTTCTTGGTTGAATCATCTCTAAGTGTTTGAAGCTTTGTTCTTTGATATCCATCTCAAAAAAAAAAAAAAAATTGCTTTCAAGTTATCAAAAGGCCTAATCCAATATTCCCACATCAATATACTGTGTTTTCTCTTAGTTCACATATCATCTGATCTCCAATTCATGATTTCTGGTATATATAGATAGCTAACCGGGATATGAATGGGGGGCTACAGTATAAAGTTGCTAATTTCGTAGAAGATTCCAAGACTTTGAAAGAAAGAAGCAAATAGCATCAGCTGCAGCAATGAATAAGAGTAATTTGACCTCCATCAGCAGTTCTGATCTCATCGATGCAAAGCTTGAAGAGCATCAGCTGTGTGGATCCAAGCAGTGCCCCGGTTGTGGACACAAGCTTGAAGGAAAGCCGGTACGGAAAATAATCCCTCATAATATTCTTAGCTTCAAATAGATTTTTAAACAAAAGGAGAATAAAGCGAGTTATGCTTGATGTTTTATTCATCAGTCTTTCTTCTTAATTTCTTTCTTTCTTCTTCTTTTTTTTTTTTTTTTTTTTTTCTCTTAGTAATATCTTTTGAGCAAAAACCAAATTCGGTTAAACTAAGGCTTTAGCTTTCTTCGCTCCCTGGCTCTCTCCGCTCCATCTTTTTTTAAGAGGGATGGATTTATTTATTTTTATTAACTTTTGCTTTCATTTTAACTTGGAGTTGAATGGAGTTTGCAGGATTGGTTAGGTCTACCAGCAGGAGTGAAATTTGATCCAACAGACCAAGAACTGATAGAACACCTTGAAGCAAAGGTAGAAGCCAAAGACATGAAGTCTCACCCTTTGATAGATGAGTTCATCCCCACTATTGAAGGAGAAGATGGGATTTGTTATACCCATCCTGAGAAACTTCCAGGTCAAATATTTCAATATATGCCATATCGTTCATCTCCTCCTCTCTCTCTCTCTCTCTCTCTCTCTCGTGGATAATTGCTTCCATGATTGTTCAATCTTGTTAGGTTTTACTGTTTCACATTAGAGTTTAAAAAAAAAAAAAAAGCTGAAACTCATCAATGAGATATTTTCAGGGTTTTGTTATGACTTTTGAAGAACACTATTTGTGTCACAGTTTGTTACACCTAGTGAAGCCTAACTTTGATTTTGGTAAATATTGTTTCACATTTTTCTTGCAGGAGTTACAAGAGATGGCTTGAGCAGGCATTTCTTCCATAGACCTTCCAAGGCTTACACAACTGGAACAAGAAAGAGAAGAAAAATTCAAACCGAATGCGACTTGCAAGGTGGAGAGACAAGATGGCATAAAACAGGCAAGACAAGGCCAGTCATGGTGAATGGCAAACAAAAAGGGTGCAAGAAAATCCTAGTCCTCTATACAAATTTTGGAAAAAATCGAAAGCCTGAAAAAACTAATTGGGTCATGCACCAATACCACCTTGGTCAGAATGAAGAAGAGAAAGAAGGAGAACTTGTGGTTTCAAAGATCTTTTATCAAACGCAGCCAAGGCAATGCAATTGGACTGATAGAAGTGCAACTACTGGTGAAGGAAGCAGTGATCCCAACAGCAGAAGAGACAGTGGTAGTGGGAGTTGCTCTTCAAAAGAATTAATTCCACATAGAGATGAAATAACTGGAGCTGGGGTTGCTGCTGCATTATCAACTTACACTGCCATGGATATCCAACAATTAAAATCAGATTTTGGGTTCCCCCCATTCAGGAAAAGCTTCGATGAGGTAACATTTTCATTCATCTATTCAATTCCCATGCATCATCATCATCTTCTTCTTCTTCTTCTTCTTCTCAATCATCCAACAACCACTGAACAAAAGAATAAATCAATACCAAACTTATATATATGAATGTCTAGCACATTTGTCAGCTTCATGACAAATTGGGATTAGCGTAATTTTCTTCCACTTAGAAATATTATTCAAGTTTTTCGGTTTCAGCATCATGAAATCAGTCATATATGACAAGATAAAAGTGTAGGGAGGAATAAGAAAGGTTCTAGAGTAAATCACTTTTCTCATATTCATTGCTTGCAAATTGAGCATGAAAAACTCTATGGACCTCACTTGATTATCTTTGTCAGCTAACTAATGGAACTTTCTTTTACCTCCCCAAAAGTGGTAAATAGCATTAAAATGGAACCAATATTCAAAACTGATAGAAAAACACAAAGACTTGAAAAAGAGCTAAAAGCGAAATTAAATCAAGGGGGTCTGAAAATGGACTGGCTAGCAAACTACTATTTCATGGAGGGTGTGTCCATTTCAGGTGGGGATAGGAGAGGCTTCAACGGCAAGGGAAACCCCAGTACCAGGCACATGTGATGAGATTCGCGAGCACCATCAGAGGCCACATCATATGGTCCATGATCATCATCAACAACAGCCGCAACACCACCATGTCCACCATCAGATTGCTAACACAGCCTTCCACATCAGCAGGCCTTCACATCCCATCTCCGCCATCATCTCTCCTCCACCCCTCCATCACACATCCATCATTCTTGAAGAAGACCCCTATCATGTCTCCAGATTAATGCTTCAAAACGAAATCCAGGTAATTACTCAGGCTAACCCCATATCCTCCTGTACTTCCAATATTCTTGTAGGTATATGATATAGCTTTTGTTGGATGCTCTTCATAAAAAGAGAAAAAGAGGAGGGGGGGGGGGGGGTGGTGTGTGTGTGACAGTGACCTGCAGGTCCAGGTGATTTGTTCATCAGGAACGTAGAAAATAAATCTCTACAAAGTCAAAAGAGTTTGACCTAGTGCAGGAAGGATAGGGAGGTTGGTAGCCTGATGATGGCGAGAATCCAGCTACCGACACCCTCTCTCTCTCTCTCTCTATCTCTCTCTCTACATGCCCATCATAAAGTGTCATTTGAGTTATTTATTCATTTATTTAATAATTTTGACACTTTGGGTGAAACGCTGAGTTTCACAGCGTTTCACCCAAGCTCAACCGATTCTGCCTCGTTCCTTGTGACTCAGTGCTGCTTTGTTTGTCAGCTAAATTAGACACAATAAACTTTCCTTTCACTTTTAAAGACGTGATGATTGAGATTTAGCATTTTTTTTTAGTTGGTATCTTTTGAACGAATGAATACATGCAGCAGCAGCAGCAGCACCATCACCACCAACAGCAGCAGCAGCAGCAGCAGCATAAACTGGGAGGAAGGTCTGCATCTGGTCTAGAAGAACTCATTATGAGTTGCACCTCGACTGATATTAAAGAAGTGAGTATGACCTTTTTGACCCTGAAATCCATGAGCCCTTGTTTGTTCTAATTCCAACTAGGAAGCTAAGAAAGGAAAGATTAGAAAAGATGAGGAAGGATTAAAAAGAAGAAAGAAAAACCAGTTTCTTTATTATACGAGTATTTTAAATTAAAGATACAAACAAGAAACCTTTTCTTTTTCTCTTTATCCCTTTTATTTTTCTTTTTTATTTCCATGTTTAATTTGGAGGTTTTATTATGATGTATACAGTATCAGTAAAGAAATAAAGACATATCATATATAGACTAGTGAGTATCTTTTTGTTACCTCACTGGAAAGAGGGCATTATGCTGAAGAATTAGAAAAGTATAGTGCATATTGAAAATGAAAACACAATAGGATATAGCCTGGCTGCTTTCTTGAATGTATACTTTTAATTTTTTTTTCAATTTTTTTATTTTTGTTCAAACGAGGCAGATTGTAAGCATTTCTCCTATTTTGGTCTTAATTAATTAATTAATTTGATATATAGATGACAGAAAAGGCACCCCAAGAGTTTAGCAAAGCATAATCTGAAATCACAGGCTATCAATCTTTGAACCTAAACAGTTAGAATCTTTCTTTTTTTTTCCTTTATTTTTGTAATAATAAAAATAGTAAAACTAAAGCTGAAACTTAATTAAATTCCTCATGTTTTTGTCTGAATTAGATGCTATAATACCATAAACACCTTTTTTTTTTCCTCATAATAAATGTAATTATGTGACAATTAACAGGATTAAAAATCATTGCAAAAAAGAAGTTTCCAAATACTTTTTTTTTTTTTTTAATTTCTGAAAGGTAGATGATAGCAACATGAAAACTTTTATCATGCGTGTCCTCCCAAGGAAAGCACGGTATCAGACAGTCTGATTGTGGAGGAAATCAAATGGACAAAAGAGGCAACTTCATTGGTTTGTTGTTCTTAAGTGAAAATTATCTGTACAAACCCTAACCCCATTTTTCACATTCTTTGCACTTTTCTTGGTTGCAGGAGTCATCCATTGCAAACCCACAAGAGGCTGAATGGCTGAAGTACTCTTCCTTCTGGCCAGACCCTGACAACCAGGATCATCATGGGTAGGAGCAAAAATAATAGAGAATAAACAAAAACCCTACAGACAACATCATTAGCATCATCATAAGTACTTGAAACCTCCCAAGTTCTTTTCAAGAAGAGGCCAAGAAACCATCTATATGGTTTGCTCTTTTTCCTTCCTTTCTCTTGGGGGACCTGCCTAAGGTTCTAAACTTCTAAGGGCTCTTAACTGAACTAACTGTACAACAGTCCAAGTTGGAAAGAAAGAAGAAAGAATAAAAGGAAAAAGAAAGAAAGAAAAACAAAGAAAGAGAAGAGAAACCAAGAAAGGCTGCTCTCTACTGACAATGGAAGGAGAACCAGGGACCAAAGGAAAATCTTCCTGCATGAAAATCATAACCATTATGATTACAATATCATCTTTATGGATATATTTTATTATTTTATTATTTTAAGACATCTGTATAAGTTCTTTTATTGTTCTTTGAAAAGAAAAATACCCAATGGTTTGTGCAAATTGCAGGAGAAAACCTTTGTTAATTTGTCGTGCTTAGTCACTTTTTAGTAAAATACGAATAGGAATTTATATGATTTCTCTTTTTGGAAAGGAAAATGTGCTATACAGAATTGTTTATCTCATTGTTGCCTTACTTTTTCTACTACTTCTGATATTCAAGGTAAATTTGAAGGAGGCTGGACATCATTCTTCTTTGCAGTTATTGTTTAATCTATATATGAATCTTTACATGGTTTTTATAGAAGTTAGCAACAATGCACTACCACGTGCCTTGCTTTAGCTAGTTTAATTTATTGATTCATTGGCTTTCCTAGATCGCAAGATCAAAGGAGACCATGGATTTGTGAATGCATATATACATGACCATATATCATCAGCCACTCCTAGAAGAAGAAAGTGCAACCAGGCTAAAGCAAAGGAGGAGGAGAAGGAGAAGGTGAAGGAGAAGAAGAAAAGAAAGAAGTAGAGGCAGCTACCATTCAATATTAAGTAGAAAAGATTTTTAGCAATGATAACAACTTTTTGTTCACCTCTATGCTTACCTATGTATACATTATTTGATATAAATAGAACATGAGATTCATCACTTACAATGTAAGCACACTTGGAAAGATATAAATAGTACATATTTAGTTGTGGAAAATTATGGTAGTTTTTTAAAAAATTTAAAAATAGAGTTAGGTGTTTTAAATAGAAAATTGAAAAATAAATTTTTTTTTCAATTTTTTAAAATTTATTTAGAATTTGAAAAATGGCTTTTGAATTATTTTTTATTATTTTCTTTATAATAAAAGTTCAAAGGAAAATAATGACTTTTTTGTAATCAAGTATTATACTATAAATTTTCCTTAATTCAAATTAAATAATTATTTAAAAAATATTTATTTATAATGATAAAAAATAATCATATTATTAATTATAAAATAAATAAATAAAAAAATTAAAAAAATTAATCATATTATTATGAAAGATATGTAATTTTTAATTTTTAAAATAAAAAATTATTTTTATTATTAAAAAGTGAACGCATTTTCTATGTTTCACTTATTTTTTATGAAAAATAAACATTAAAATTTTTGAATGAAAAATTAAAAACTATGAACGTGTTTGATAGAAAGTTAAAAAAAAAAAAATTGATGCCTTTATAAGTTTCAATCTTTAAAGAAGGTAATTATTAATTTAGTCCCCAAAATTAACATTTAACCCTCTCCAGAATAGAGATGGCAACAGGTCAAGTTTTTTTGCGGGTACCAAATCTGATTGAATTCTAATAGAATAGGTTTGAGTAGTATAAAATCGAGTTTGAGACAAGTTTGGATTGAAATTTAATGCTCGTGTCGGATTCGAATTTTACATGTTGGGTATCCGTTACAAAAATCCGTTTATATAAATATTTAATTGAATATAAAATATATGTTTTTTACACTAATATTCATAAATTTTTATATTTTTTATTTTATATAAAATAAAATTAAAATATTTTGTGTAATTATGAAAATTTTAAAATATAAATTATTAATAAAAATGATTTTTTATGTAAAGTTTTAATTAAAATATATAAAATTAAATAATAATATAGTTTGGAATGAATTTAGATAATTGATAATAAATTTTAATCAAATTTAAAATGAGTTCAAATTTTTAAAATATTAATAAGGTTCGAATTTGATTAAAGTAATTTTCACATATACCCTACTCAAAAGGTATAAATATTCGTAAGAAAACTTAATTCTTTTAATATTTAAATAAAATTAATAAATAATTAAAAATTATAAAAATAATAATTACCCTGTTAATTTCACACTAAATATTCAAAAAATTAAAAAAGGTTTCACCTAAATAAATACAACTTTTACTTTTCTTTTTTTCTTTTTTTCTTCTATAATTCGATCTTGAAATCTGCAGCATCACCTCCATTTCTATCCTCTTGCCCTTGGAATGGAATATGAATTTTATATTGTTATTGATCGAGCTTGTGACACGTTTATTTTCATCATTATCTTTGTTCCTGCTAATTTCTACTTTAACTTCTCTCTTCCTCTTTATATATAGTCAGATACGTATAGTAAATGTTAATCCAAGTTAATTAAATATCTTTCCTTTTGCAGACTAATGATGCACGAACCTTCACTAAACAACAACTATTGAAAATGATTTGCCAGCAATTTTAATTGGAATTGACATATGGCTTAGCTAACAGGAAAGTAAATATACTTTAGATGGTTAAAAAGAATTTTTAGCTTGATGCAGTCCCCACCCATGTCATTTCTATCTCAGTACTGCACTGTTCTTGATTATACTATGGTAGCAAATGGGGAAATGCCATCTGGGCACCACTGCATTTCCATTTTTTTTTTTCTACAAACTTCACATCATGATTTTTCATTAAAGATTTGTCATTCTCTTAAAAAGCAGGGTTACTTATTGGTTTCCTCTTGTGGGTAGCTGTTAATTAATATTTAATTAGACAAGGGAGAAAGGAAGGTGAGGAACTGTATGGTGGTATTGGCTGATGTATAAATAATTGAAAATACGGAATCATTGTATATAGCAGCAACAGAAATCAGATTTTTAAGCGAGTCTCTGATCTTTTGTTTTTAGTTACTTGGGAAACCTCATTTGCTGCTTTATTCTATTCCATATTCGAGCAATTGTGCATTATTATAGGAGTAAAAAATGTGCTTATCCCATGAGAGAGAGAGAGAGAGAGAGAGAGAGAGAGAGTAACGTGCATGTATGATGTATCTTTTCTTTCATGGGGACGTGCATGAAAAAAGGTTTAAATCAACATGAAGCCTAGGCAATTTCATCGTAGTTTCTGAAGGGAATAAAGATGGAATAAGGAATAAGAAGACACGAATAACCTTTATCTTTGAAATGGCCCCTTCTACCTCATTAATGCTAATTTTCTTTTCTTTCTTAATCTTCTTTTAACTTATCATTAATTAGTACAATTTACAAAGCATGACAGACTTCCTGCCATAACATATAGTAAAGTTTGCACATTCCATGTTACTATTTCATTAATAAATAGATAAATTCTTAGAATTATATATAGGGGAGCATCAATATATATATATATATATATATATATATATATATATATATATATATAAGAATTATTAAGCAATACTCCATATAGAAGCCTTTCAGTTTTAAAAGAAAAAAAAAACCATTTTCGACTTTTTTTTTAATTTTTACTTCTCAATTTATTGAATTCAATGAGTAAAAAAATCAACTTGAGTGTGAAATATATAAAAAGAGTAATTCTTATGCATACACCCAATCAATCATTTAATAAGTCTTAGATAAAAATATATGCATATGATTTTAGATTCATCGGGTGTTTATACATTTTAATATAAGTAAAATATTTCTATATGAAAATGAAAAGAAAGGGAAAAAAAAAAAGTAAGATTGGGTTACAAAAATTAGCATTCTATGGATATAGAAGTATTTTAATGATAGAAATCACGATAAAAAGAAGAAAAGACAAGGTGCTTTGGTTCATAATTTTTATTATAATTAATTAAGGTTCTCTGGGGAATCCAAGCACTGCGGTACCGTAGCAAAGTTGTTTGCTGCTAAATATTTTATTAAAATCAACAAATTAAAAAGAGAAGATCCTATATATATATATATATATAATGGAGATGGGAGAAGTGTCTCTTCCCACATGCAATTTATAAAAAAATTATATATTTAAAAAGAAGTTGGGGGGGGGGGGGGGGGGGGGGTGTGTGGTGTTGTGTAGTTGGACATGAGGAATGAAATGTCTGGTTCAACCTAAAAAGGTGATGTTCAATTATTTCGCTTTATGGAAGATTTCGGGTGCTTTTAAAGGGAGATAGTAGTAGCAAATTCTTTGGGAGTTTCCGGGTTAGCAGAGATTTGGTCCCATAAAGAAGTTGCAGGAAGAATTGTGTAGTGCAATGAGGAATATCACAACATGGGAATACCAACTTTTTGGGATTCTTCAGCGAGGAGGGCTCATGGCTCAGGCTCAGGCTCAGGCTCAGGCTCAGGCTTAGGCTCAGGGTCAGCTGCTTTCTAGAGAGTACAGTAACAGTACAGCCCGCCTCTTCATGTGTAGCTACTCCACTACCACTTCTTCTTCAGTATATGAATTAGAGCCTTCGATGGAAACTTCATATCAATATGCATGTACTTCATCTCATTCAGATTACGGCTTTCTAACCTTTTCCACTTCAAGGGGCTTTTCTTGTTCACTTGTGGATTTAGAGGCTACTAGTATGTGACAGACAGTGAACCCAAACTCCATACTTTCCTACTCAGAAAATGACCAATTGTGCTTCCATATGCGTACCTTTTATCCATTACATGTTTTCGATGCTACCTGTCTACTTGTCTTCTACTGAGAAACTTACCATTAGGGACTCCTTTGTCTTCTTCTATTATTACCTTCTCAATTTCGAGGAAAGAAAAGATACTTGTATCCATATAATTTTCTTGAATACTGGCCATCGGCCAACTTATGTTTAAATCAGTAAGGAAGTTGCATTAATTTTCTTGTTAACTAGTGTAAATTAAGTTATTGCAGATTTTTCTTGTGTAACTTTGATTTATTATAAATATAAATTATTAAATGAAACATATTTATTTTTTTATATAGAATATTATAGGTATAAATTGTATAATGAAACATACTTATTTTTTTACATAAAATATCATATATTTATATTTTAAATGAATAATATATTCAATTCAAACAAGAATTTTCCGTCTTGCATTTCGCATGTTTATACCAAACATATTATATGATTGGTCGAGCTAGAAACAATATATCAAGTTGGTTTGATTAGGAGGGTTGGTATCAACTGCTAGCTAATTAATTTTCAATTAAGTGGGATTATTCATTACATTAAAACAACAATAATTAAGTTTTAATATCAAAATAGTTGAGGTCATCTGTATAAATAGATCTTTTTTTGCCTTTCAACTTTATTAGACACCAGGTAATTCTCATTAATATCCAAAACTTGTAAATTCTTTGATATTACTCTCTTTCATGTTATTTAGGCCTCTCCCTTTCCTTTCTCTACTAACCTATCACACGCTTCTATATTAGGGCATTTGATTCTTTTTATTGTACCCTCTCTCATTTTATCTCCAATGTGCACTACATGCATTTTATGAGTAAAGTAATGATTACTGATATTATCCATTATCATGTTACCAGATATCTATCTTAACATTATTCTCTCATACAACTTAACTAGTTTGACCATAGTCCCACAGAGCTTACCTTTTACTTTGTTAAGAGATCTTCCAATCACATAATACACCTGTCCCGTTCTTGATTCATGTCATTTATTTTGTATTAATCGTATTAGTTATATATTCATCTAAAACTCTATTTTTCTATGTGCTTGAATTAATTGCATTTTGACATTGAAACCAACATCGCCCCTACCATTCTATGAGAACTTAAACTTACATTGCATATATTCGATCTTACTTACACTTAGCTTAGTGATAATACCTATCAAAACTGTTGACGTAATAAACAAAAACATTCCAGTGGTAGGAAGGTGGGGCAAAAAGAATAAAACATTTCATATAAAAAATGAGATGATTATGGTGAATTGAGAAGCTAAAAAAGAGCTAAAATTGTACAATACGAAGAGATACTTTGGATTTGAAGCTTGGTTTGGTAGAAAGAATTAAATTATACATACAGATAAGTTTGGATAACAGCATTATGACAGATACATTATAATTTTACGTCTTTTTCAAGTCAGGATTTAGGACTGATATTATGATAACAAGATTATATAGTTTTTTTTTTTTTTTACCGTTAAAAAAGTGGGAATTTTCTTTTATTATTGTTAAATTTTGATGATATAATATTAAATATTTAATTAAAAATAATATATTAAAAGGTTTCATTACACCTACATCAAAATAAAAACTTAACTATAGATTCATAGAATATAAATAGCCCGCCGTAGGCTATTCACAGGTGAAGCTGTAGGATGGGGGCGGCCACCGGTTTTGGCAGATTTCAGATCAAAATTTTAGATTGGATTGAAATAGTTTTAGTTTAATATTTAAGAGAAATAGAAATGAATTGTAAGTTTTCTTTCAATCTTAATTTTAATTAAATTTAGTGGTTATAGTTTTTTTTTATTTTTTTAATTTAATTTTAATTTAGGATTAATCAGATCTACCAGTTACAAATCAATTTAATTAAGGCTTATATTAATTAATTTAATTTTAATTTATTTTTAATTTAAGTTGAATTGATTCGTTCTAATTTCATATTGAATCGTGACCAAATGACAAAATCTAAGCGTAAGGTGCAGTAATAAGTTTCTGCCCTCTTAAGAAAATAATTCAAATTTAACCTTTAGATAAGATATTATTGAGAAAAGTAGTCTATGAACACCAAAGTGATTAGTCTTAAGATACCTTGGTAAATAATAATAAAAAAAAAATCTTTTGTTAATAGAAAATCCCTCTATTTTAATTTTTTATTTTTTTGAAATTTGAATTTTATTAGAAAATAAATATATAAATTATATAGCTTTGACACATAAAAATGGGATCAAAAGCAAGTTGCAGGTCTAACTTGTATAGTTGAAAACATCATACTAGAATATCATTCTAAGCTTAATTTGCATCAGAAAATTAGAATAAATAAATTGTACTCACCCAACCCAAGTGAGTGATTTGGCAAATTTTCAAAATTTTAGTTCCCATTAGAATAAAGAAATGTAAATTGAATTTCACACGCCAAAAAAATTGAAAGAAGGATTAGCAAATTGACTGAAAATTTCAATTTGAACCAAATTTACATTTTTTTTTTTTTTTCAATTTCATTTGACTTCAATTTAAACACAAAATCTCACACGTATAAAGGCAAGACTACTCCAGTACAACTAAGCTACATATTTTAACCATTAACGACAACAACAGAAAACTAAACAGACTATAAACCCAGCAGGCCATAAGTGACTTGGGCTGTTCACTATGAAAATTCTCATCGTGTAACACTTAGAATTACATCTGTAACAAATGATCCACTCTACATATGATTGCATGCATTCTGCAACAACTTTTTCTTTCATACTGTTACAGCTCGTAACCTAGCAAATGATCCATTAATTGAGACTATGAACTTGAATTTAAACGTGCCATATAATACATACACAACCCAAACTCTAAAATAAACTGCTTCAGACAATAAACCAACACAAAAGGGCTACAATCTTTCAACTTGCAGTAAAGTGCTCAATTCTTACAGAGAATCAGGTTATCATTCAGAAATGACTACCAAAAGTAAATAAAATAATAATAATAATAATGTCATGTACAACATATGCAAATTATTCATCGATTACTACCACTGACATATGCAGCATGAAGAACTTTACCACTTATCTTTTCTGTTCAGTTTTCTCTCATAAACAAGAGGGTTAATGTGAAGATTCCGATCTTATTTCATGAAGCTTTTCTTTACAACAAGACAACCTCACAACATTTCATGGAGGATTCAGGGCCTCAGCAAGCACGTGCCTCAGGCATCCGACTCGCTACAGGTCCACATACACCAGAAACTTTCAAGGAAGTAAAGAGACAGGACAGCCTAGCCATCATGGGCCTGACCTTGATTTTAGGGACAAGTGCCAGTTCCTTACCAACAGCTTCATCATCACAAGCGCTATTATATCCTTCTAGATCTGCTTTGGTTATCAGCACTGCATCCCCTGAGGGAGACTGTGCAAGAGGAGGTGGTCGGCGCCTACTGTATTCTTGAACAGCCTGCTTATTATTATTGCATACAAGCAATAACAAAAAAGGCAAAGATCGTGAGCTAAGGTCCTAAAAGAAATTCTAGAAAAAACAATTTTTGAAATATATATCTATTCTTAGTGTAAAACTATCTCACCTGTGCTAATACATGCAAGTACAACTAAAAGAATTAGCTGTTCTCTTAGACTAGTGATACCCCAGGTACAACAATGTCAGAAAATATAGCAACGAAAGTAGGAGCCTAATGTATCAAATGGTTATTGACAGAATAAGTAATAATCTAATTTCTCAAAAAGAATCCCAAAATCACATGGAACTGGCTTCAAATGGCTCAATCCAAGGTGCAGGAAGATCTCGTTAGAATGAAATGGCAGCACCTGCAACACCATCGTGACTCAAGCATTTTCAAACCTCAGCCTTTGTACAAAGGGGAAAGTACCAAATGGGAATTTACATAACTTCTAATAAAATAATTCACATTATTCTGTAAAATGATTTTGAGGAAATCTTATTAATAACCTTCCACTGTGATGGAGCAAGCAACACTCGAGGTCTTCTAGACCGCACATATTCTAGAGCAGTAGTAGGAGTCATGTGCTTATACTCTACCTGCAAAATGCAGTGAACTCGATCTGATAAAGTCATCAATCAGACAATACCAAAATGGGGGAAAAAAAAAACAAACAAGTAAATCCCACTATAGATATTCATTGCTGAAGAAAATTTTAAGCTTATCAACCAGCTGATTTGTAGGGATGAAACATACCAAATAACAAAGCACGATAGTTGTACTCCTCCCTCTCCCGGCTTTACAATGAACATATGTAGTTCTACCACAGGATGCGTTCTCTATAACCAGGAAGGAAAAGAAAACAGAATCAATTTTCCACGTCAATAAGAGAAAAGATAGGTAAAAGAACACAAGACAGGCATAGACCAGCAGATATTTATTCACCGTGAATGAAGTCCACAGCTCGACTGATATCCACAAAAGAAGGAGCAAAAAGATAATCTCTTGTGGGAATTACAAGGTGTTCAATGCCATGGGCCTGTAAAACATAAGATAATGAAGCCCAAACCAATTGGGACTATCAACATTGTTCAGGCGAAAATTTCTATCAACTGATAGATTTTCTAAGACAACTTTGAACAAGGACATGCCAACTTCCTTCAAATTGTTTTGCATTGTTTTTATATAGCGAAAAACAGATGGCCATCAAATTTAAGCGCTCAAAAACAACCAGTAAAAGAAGATAGCCACTTTTTAACTTTCGAGAAACCAACCAATCAGACCTCTATCGAGTCAAATAAGCATGGGGGAAAATTTAAAGCTCTATCTTCATTTGCATGGAAGGAAATTGCACCAAATTAACACAAAGACAAGTTAAATAAATTGCTGGTTAACAATTTAGCTTCAAAAAGCCACCCTAAAAGAAGCATTCAATAAAGAAAATAACCCACATGATACATGGATGATGGAACCAAAGTTTCATAAGGCTCATTGAGAGTAATGACGCCACCAACACCAAGCTGCTTCAACCTCGGAACATCCTTAGGAAATGGAACCGCACCCAGCAAAAGATACTGCAAAACATAGCCATGAAAAGTCACACAACACCTCACTAAGGCATAAACAAGAGATTAGAGTCTCATCATACTAATAATAATAAGTTTTCTATAGCCTCTAATGGATTGCAGGCAAAGCATTAAAGAAATTAATCTAACGAATTTACAAGATCATTGGAGTTCATACAAAATAAAGCACATAGTAGTATCAAGCTCAAGCTCGAGTACTAAATTTCAATCGAGCATCCAGAAAAATAAATATTCATTATCCAAATAAAGTTCTCTTCACAATTCAATGGAACCCTGTTATTTTATAGATAAAAATTCCCAACCAATTTAAATTCTTGCATTTTCTTAGCAAGCAAACAAAGATATAAAAAATAGAAGGATAGACTTATTAATTTATAAAAAAAAAAAAAAAAAAAAACCTGGTCAACTTCGTCCCACCATCGGAACTCAGATTGGATTTTGTTCCTAAACACATTATACAGAAGGGTAGGGTAAAACAGGATCCGCGCACCGGCTCCCACCAACGCCCTCTTCGCGTCCACGCTCACCACCTGCTTCGAATCAACGCTATCGTTTAGACCTAGATCGCAATCTAGGTCCTCCAATTCCTCGATCTTCATCCCACCCACATAAACCAAACACCGAAGTTTCGCGAATCAGGATCGAATTTACATGCACAATACAAAAAAAGTGGAACAGGAGAATAGCATTTTGTTGTCCTGTAAAGTGTTAGATTGGAAGATAAGTGTATGGATGGATGGAGAGGAAAAGAAAGGAGGATTTGGAGGGTAGGAAAATGGAAATATGGGAATTCCAAAGGACTGGTTTGCTAAATTTGAAGGAGTGAGAGTGATACTGGCAAAACCGGGAAAAGCAGTGATGCACCAAATGTGGAAGCCCATGCACGGTGAAATGAACCGAATTCAATAAATAGTGTGCCAAAATTGCCCTTAGAAACGGAATTCAATAATTACGTGCCAAAATTGCCCTTCTGTCGGCGCTTTATTACGATTCACCGACTTCAGGCTTGATTCTCGTGGCTTCGGGCGAGGCCTTCTCCTTTTGGTTACCCTTTCTTTCGGATGAGAGGCTGGAAGCTTTGAATGTTGCTGAGATGGAACGTTATCTTCTAAATTTTCCATTATTATTATTATTATTATTATTATTTCTTATTTTTCTAATTAAAAATAATTTATAAGATCAATAAATGAATCTAAATTTATTTTATAATTTAATGAAGACAAAATAATCAAATAATAATTTATGAGTTGTAATTATTTTTTATTATAAAATAAATATACAAAAAGACTCAAACTAGCTCACGACTAAGTTATGAAAACTTCTCATTTTTTTGTCCGTTAGCCATTTGTAACGGTTGGCGTCCCTATTTTTTTTAACCATAAAAAAATTATTAGATATATTAGTTATTATTTTGTTAATTTATAACCATTAGTTTAATATTAACTTTTTTATTTAAATTATTTCATAAAATGTGTAGATTATTGAGTATTATTGGCAAACCTTGGCTTCTTCCTACAAGATTATAATGACTGTTATTCTTATTTCATTTTACATAGTCCAATTTAAACAATGAAATTGATATTTAAACATTTCATCTAACTAATTAAAAATTAAAAAGTTTTTTAAAGCTTTTTTCTTAATTATAAAATATTTTTAGTACATGTAAAATAGGTTCTCTCTCTTAAAAATATACATCCTCTTATTAATATAAGAAATAAATCTCTTATAATTGTAAGAGATGACGTATATTCATTAAGTGCATATAATAAATTTTTTTTTCTTTCCCTCCACATTATATATCCTATCCACGTGTCATTCTTTTTGATACCCTTAATATCACAAGTCATCGTATTATTAAGTTAATCCTCATATGAGCCTAAACTTCTATGGTCGTGCTCTAACATCTATTAGAAAAATTATAAAAAATAGTTTCTTAATAATTTATTCTCCAAATAAATTCACAATCATTTTTTGTAAGACCCTCGATACTTTTTTTAATAAAAACATTTTTGACAATAATTTACTAATAATGTAAATTTTTATGAGAATAAACTTAATAATCATTTATAATTAAAAAAAAAAATCCATAAGCAAGTCTCAATGCGAGGCCAAACTAGACTTTAAATTAGTTAATATTATGTTCTTCTCACAATGGTTGTCCACTATTTTGTTTAATTTATAAAAATAAATAACTATATTTAAAGTTAAAAAATTATAGCGAGTGTATGATTCTGTTTTTCATTAATTTTATGGTAAAATATAATTTTAATTGTAGTTATATTGATGTTGCTAAGCTTTTGGGGTTGGAAATAGATTAGAGTATCACCTGTAATCACAAAAAAGGGTTAAGGTTTAGACCACTTTGACGTTGAAATCAGTAAATGCTAAAGAAAACAAAATACCAATAAAAAGGAAGAGAATTAAGAATTATGTACCTTGAATATCGTTGTCACCCATATTTATACAATATAGAATGGTGCATTTTTCCGCATTACTCGAAATTTTATTTGCTTATGCCAGTTCATACTATTCTGCCTTTTGCGGATATGTTACCTAGCGTGTCTTATATTTCTGGCAATAATATAAGACATGCTTTTTTCATGTAATTAATTGTACCTGATCATTCTTTTATCTGTTTCAACAATCCTAACCAAGTAATCATTTTACTTGAACTATCCGAACTCTGATATCACATTCGAACACTCTGTAGATTGTCCACATAGTTAATGTCTCATCTGAACTCTTTATGAACTTGTCTGAACATGCGACGTTTATTCAAGCACATATTTAATAAGTGATCTATCTTTTTTCGAACTTAGAAATCCAAACCAATTATTTTTTTAGAAATCCAGTCATTTATATCATATATATTTTTAAAATAAATAAATTTAAATAAAAAGAAAGATGTCATTTTCTTTTAGAAAATAATTAAGCATATAAGAGTGAAAATGGAATGAGATGTAAGAATTGGTGTAACATTAATGTTTTTCTTAAACCATATAAATAATAGAAGGTGATAATCTTTATAGATGCACGGCTTCATGAGGAATAGAATACTTGTATAAAATAATTAAGGGAACCATATTTCCATATTTATATTTTCCAACTTTTTTTATACCTTATTTAATAAGAATTAAGAATTATTTCATTCATTAAATTGTATTAAATTATATAAATATAGAATAATTAATAACTATTATCACACATTCGCAATCTAAATAATTAATAGTATTACTAAATTATTTTATTAGTATGTTAAATTATTTTTTTATTTAACTATCTCTCACACAACATAAAGTATTATGTTATACAATTTTAATATATTAATATATTTTTTTATTTGTATGAATAAATTTATTATTATAAAAGATTGTAATTTTAAGTTTTATTTATTATAAATAATTCAATATTATTATTTAAAATTTAAATAATTTTCTAAAAAAATATATGCATGTTTGTTTTAATAATTGAAGAATTTTTAAAATTCTTACTTTTATTTTAATATATTAAAATATAAATTCTTAACTTTTTTTTTATATTATTATAAACTAAAAGGCTAAAATTTTTATTGAAAAGATTTAGAGAATTCCAGCATTTTAAGAAATTCCAACTTGGGTTAGAAGAATATTAAAGGAATCGCATATATATATATATATATATATATATATATATATATATATATATATAAAATTCTAGGGAATCCAAAACCTATGGACAATTATTATTCATTTAGTTTAAAAAGAAGAATACTTTGATTACTTAGGATTTACTTGACATTAAAATAATTGTTGAGATAAATATTTTTTAAATATATTAATTAGAGAATATTAAAAATAATTTAAAATTAAATTTAATGAATTTTAATTATAAAAATATTAAAATAATAAAATAATTTTTTAAATTAATTTTTTCTAATAATACTTAATAATTTTTTTTTCTAAAAATAACTTTAGACCAAACAGTCATTTAGCACTTTCTCATTATTTTAGTTGAGAGAGAGCATCCCCTTTTTAATTTTTAATTTTTTTCTAATGACTTAACTAATTAACCGCAAACTTCTAATCAGGTGATTAAGATTAGTTTGATAATAAATTAAGATTAGGAGTGTCCGATTGAGACAATAGTACGTTGATTGATTGGCAGCCATTTGCAGGAATATTAGATGCAGCTTAGCTAACAGAATAATTTGGGTGGACGATATAACTTCCTATGTAATGGGATTATAACGCGGAAATCCTTTTCTACATCCTTTTCATTTCCTCGTCTGTGCAATGTGCTTGATGGTGCGAGAGAATCTATACTATATATAAAGCAGGTGAAATTTTTCCTAAAAATTATCATGTAATACTTTTAAAAAAAATTTGACTTGTTTATTATATTAATATTTTAACTTTAAAAAAAATAAATTAAATATGTAAATATAAATAAGAGTATTATAATTATATATTATAAATTTTAATGAAAAAAATTAAAAATAATTTTAATAAAAAGTAAAAAATTAAAATTTAAAGTAAATATAAAAATATAATTTATATTAAATTTGTGCGTAGCACAAATATTTAACTAGTATTTTATAAAGTAAGATAAGATAACATAAGATATGATAATAAATTTTAATTTAGGTATTCATGACTGATTCTCTTAATTTTTTCACTTTGATTTTTTAATCAGATATATAAGGTGTTGTATCACTCAGTTAATTATTAAATATATTAAAATTATTAAAAAATAATATTCTCTTAAACATAATAAAAATAATTTTTACTTAATTATAAGAAAATAAGGCTCATATTTTTAGAGGAAGAGTGCATATGTACTTAGGAAACCTAATAATCTCTCTATGATCTTGATTTCTCAAGAGTCTTTAGATAAATTTTGTGTTCTTGTTTCCGAATTTTCTCCCCTCTTGAATAAAAAAAAAATAATGAATTTTATTTCAATGGATTTAAATTAAAAAAAAAAAAACTTTAAAAAGAAAGACTTGATTTAACAATTCCAAAAATTTTGACGTAGCCCAATAAGATTTACATATTTGCAATGGCCTGTGTGTTTGTGTTTCACAGATCATGATAATGGAGGAGCCTGTAACCTACTGGCCCATTATTATATATCTTGGGAAAAGAAGTGCATCAGACAGTTCTCTACTATATATATATATATATATAGATAACAAATATCTTAATTTATCATTTGATTTACAAGCATTAGATTTAAATTTTTACTCTTTTAATTTTTATATAAAAAAATTAAAATAAAGAAATCTTTATAAAGTAATTTATTTCTACAGCTAAAGTTAAAATTCGAAGTTAAAATTATTTAAAATTAATAAAAATAACCAAAATTAGTGTTAAATTAATCTAGAATCAGCTGATTTGATTGAATTAGTCTCAAACTAAAATTATATTTAAAAAATTAAAAACATTATGAATTTAATCAAAATTAATATAATCGATCTCCTCGATACTTAATGCATCATCTTTTAAAAAATACATTATAATAATGTTAAAAAATAATATAAATAAATTAGAAAATTTGATAGTAATGATAAAGTATGTTAGTTAGCCCATAATTAGGTTTCAACTTTTTGACCTTTTTACGACTCCAATAAGATAATCTCAAAACTACACCTCATAGAGCATTATTCTCTAAAAAAATAAAATAATTTCCTAACAAATATACATAAAAATTCTTCAACGTAAAGAAATAATTCTATCAAAAAGACAAAAATACGATAAATCTCTGCAAAAATATAACACATGCACTTAAAGATCTTTTAATAAAAACAAATTTAAAAATTTATTCGTTTTTCTATTAATAATTATAGATATGAGAATATATATTCAAAATTTATTTCAAAAGAATATAAATTGAAGAGTTATTAAAAAAATTAAAGAAAGAAAGCTAACAGAAAAAAAAAATTCTGAAGAGAAGACAATTTTTTTTATAAAAATAAAAAATATTTCATTAATTAGAAATATGAGTAAAAAAAAATATAAATCAACATATTATCATATTTGTATATAAATGAAATTAATCACTCATACAAAAAATAACATAAAGAAATCACTCTATAATCTTTTTTTTGAATCCTATTAGATGACCTCTAAATTTAGGTCTCATATTAAAAGAATGATCTGCATCTTATAAAGTACTATTATAAAAAAAATCTCAAAAATAAAAATATATAAAAACTTAATTAAATTATATAAAAACAAAAAATTATAAAAACTCAAGATTTATCGATAATGATATATCTGAGAATTTATTCACTCAAAATCTATGAACAATGATAAATCTCAAAAAATATATTCAAAATCTATTTTAAATTGACACAAATTTAATAATTATTTTAAAAAAAAGAAAGAAAGGATAAGAATTATCATCATGGTCATCTAAAAAGAGGTAAAAAAAGAAAAAAGGTAAGAAAAATAAAGGAGGATAAGTGATTTCTAAAGAAAATGTCGTTATAACGTATCAATGTAAAACTTTTTATGCATCATAATAATATTAATTATAATTAAAACTAACTTAAATTAGAATATATTTATAATATAAAGAGAATAAATAAATATAAAAAATTAAATAATATAAAAAAATACAGTCAATCAAATAGAACCATACACTTTGTATTGTAACCCTTCTCCTTCTGAGACTTTAATTAGGTTTTTTTTTAATCACTAACACCAATCAATAAACTAGAAAATACACTCATTTATCAATTAAGCTAATTGTAATTGTAATTGTTAAACATTTTTTATCTTCATAAAACGATCATTGCTTTTATAATGGTAATGATAATTGTAAAAAATAATGCTATATATAATCATTTCATTTCTCAAATTATTCTTGAAGTGGGTAGCAAGCACATGATGAAATGGTATTGAATTTCTAGTAGCCAAGTCTAAAAAATGCAACTACTTTGCAGGACTGCCACTTATAGTGTGGCACTTGAATATGTATATAGCAATGTGCTATGCATGATCCATTTCCTTGCATTTTCTCCTTTGTTTTGGTGGGTGTGAATATGGTGAGAACTGGCCATGGATGGAAAGCTAGCTGCCTTCCATACAAAGCTGCATACTTGCATGCGTTTGCTTTTCCCACTTCATTATTCCTTTCCCCTCTGATGATGATCTCTGTGCCATACTCCCATCATTCACTAAGGAGACATTGCATGTTACCACCATAATATTTACCAAATTTATAGTTGGACACTCCCAACTTATGCATGAAATTAAAAAAATATATATAAAATTGAAAAATATCTGATAATTTTTTTTAATATAAATTTTATGTTCCTTTTGTTTTGGTAACGAAATTCATGTTTATTTGGTGAATTTTCCATGAATATTAAATGCTGTTTTGACAACTCCAACATATCAACTTTACAGGCTGTTTGCCAGTCCTACTTATACATATTTCTTAAACCACTTTGCGTCAAAATATATAAAAATAAAAATTTTATTAAAATTATCATAATTTTGACATTTGTTTCTTTTCTTTATTGGCTTATATATGTATTTATTGACAAAAAAAATTAAAAATTTTTTAATTTTGGTAATTACTAATTAATTACATTTTCCTTTATATGATAAAGTTCGAATGCACGCTTATGGGTTAATAAACATTTTCCTTTATATGATAAAGTTATTAAAAAAAAAAAAAAACCCTTAGTAATAAACCCCAAACAGGTAAATACACCCAAGGAAAAAAAGAAACCCAGAGAAAAAGAAAAAAGAAAATTAAGACATTCAGGTCCAAACCAGTTAAGCAACCCCACCCCATTTTCTCTCCTCAATGCTGTGACCTCTCTTGGACAACATCTTAAGCAAACCCATCAAATTAACATCTCCGTAGCCTCAACTAAAAATAATGGAGAAGAGCTGGCTTCTAGCTTTTCTCCTTCTCTTCCAGGTATTGCCAAGCGGAGCAGCGATTGGTGTTGGTGTTGGAGTGGGTGTGGGTGTGGGTGTGGGTGTTGGCATAGGCAATGCAGGTGGTGGCGGTGGAGGGGTAAGGATTGGTGAGGGAATCAACGATCCACCACCATCTGGGTCTTCAATTTCAAATCTCAACAGTGCTTACACTGCTCTACAAGCTTGGAAATCAGCAATCACGGATGACCCATTAAAGATTTTGGACACTTGGGTTGGCACTGATGTTTGTTCTTATAAGGGAGTTTTTTGTGTAGTTCCTAGAGGTGATGGATTGGCTGCCCCCCCTGGTCCAGTTGTTGCAGGCATAGATCTCAACCATGCAAATCTCCAAGGGAATCTTGTCAAAGAACTCTCTGTCCTCGCAGATATGTCTCTCCTTCACCTCAACAGCAACAGGTTTTCAGGCACAATTCCTGAAACTTTCGAAGACCTCTCTTCTCTCCAGGAGTTAGACCTGAGTAACAACCAGTTTTCAGGTCCTTTCCCTTTTGTTACTTTGTACATTCCAAATCTCATTTACTTAGACCTTAGGTTCAACAGCTTTGCAGGACCCATTCCTGAAGATGTTTTCAACAAGAGACTAGATGCAATTTTTCTCAACAATAACCTATTTTCTGGTCAAATTCCTCAAAATATGGGCAACTCTCCTGCTTCTGTGATAAACTTGGCTAATAACAAATTCACGGGAAGCATTCCAGCTAGCTTTGGTGTGATGAGTTCTAAATTGAAGGAGATTTTGTTTCTCAATAATCAGTTAACAGGCTGCATTCCAGAGGGAGTTGGGCTCTTTACAGAGATGGAAGTCTTGGATGTAAGCTACAATTCACTGATGGGCCATTTGCCAGACACAGTATCTTGTCTCAGTGAGATTGAAGTTCTCAATTTGGCACATAACAAGCTCTCTGGTGAACTGCCTGACCTGGTTTGTTCTCTGAGAAGCCTCCTGAATTTGACTGTTGCTTATAATTTCTTTTCTGGGTTTAGTCCAGAATGTACCAAGTTGTTCATTAGGAATGTGGGTTTTGATTTCTCTTTGAACTGTATTCCTGGAAGAGTTATGCAAAGACCTCAACCAGAGTGTTCGGCTATACCAGGACAAGGATTGAGTTGTCTCAGAGTACCTCCTGCTACACAACCTGTTGTTTGTGGATCACTCGGGGTAACAATAGATGCTAATCTAGGCCCGTCATATCCGTGAAAGAGGGAGGCAGAGTGTTAGTGTTACCAATATTGTACAACAGGTTGGTGATGGTTTCCTCATTAATTAATAGCAATTATGATTTACAACTATAGATCAATCTTTCATGGATAAGAAAACCCAGAAAATTGTATCGTTTGTGATTCTTCTTGTTAAGTACTAATTGAAATACTTTAATGAACAAAATGTGACTGGCTAAAAGTGGTCATACCTTATCATTAATAGTAAAAAGTAATGTTTGCTAGTGTGTGAAATGATGATCTTCTGTCCACAAGATATCATGCTTCTCTAATTCATCCATAAGCCTGTATTGTGGACTTCCCATGTTTCTCAAGTTCATAGGGTCACCAGCAGCAGCAAGTATTTATGTGCTTATCTTAGTGTGAGGCCAGATAAATTCAGTATTGAAAGTTTCATCTTGTGTGAGCCATGCTGGGCAATCCAAATTTGATCTAAAATTATCGCTAAACAGAATGTTACAACAATGCCACTGTAGTCTAGTAGACAACCGTGGCAAACAAGTGCCATCAAATTACAAAATTGTTCTGTGTTTTTATTGAATATAATACATTGGATTTGGGAGTTTAAAGGACCTCTCTGCCACTGCAAACCCCAATAAGTCACTCCACTGATCTCCAGAGCTACCATGTATTCTATAGCCTTCATTTACCAACTCCAGTCTCCTCTGAGATTTGTACAGAGTAGCTGACTTGCCTCGATCCGAAGTTTGCCTGTATCATACATCATAAATTGATCTTTACCCAAATGTTCACCTTATGATTAACAAATACGAAAATTATATAAAGATGGAACAGGTACATAGACATAGGTGAGGCCAGAGGTACACTTTTCATACTAATGGTATTAAAAAAAATAATCAATTAAGTAATTAGTTAATATTAAATATCTCTAATATCATTTATATCAATGAAAACTAAAAAAAAAAATTACAGTTGTATTTTATGAGTTTTCACGTTGCATAACAGTTTCGTTATCAATCTTAATATCCTATCAATATATGTGATCAAACAATTGACCATTTATTGATCTCCAATTTTATTACGTAACCAATCATTCAGAATTTTTATATCAGAAAACGCACTTTCAATAGATGTTGCAATAGATAAGATTATATAAACTTGCAAACTAACATGTACAAAAATAAGCTTTATTGTTTTTATTATTTTCTCAGCAAGATCACTAACTCCAATCACATTTGAAAACTCACAATTAGATTTTAATACATGTTTCTAGCTGTTTATCAGTAGCAATAAGTTGGAAGGGACAAATCTTCTTTAAAAAGGATAGAAATTAAAAGAGAAAGTGAAAAATTAAAGGAGATGACTTTTTAAAAAAAGAAAAATAAAATTAAAGGAGAAGGGGGCAAATCCTTTTTTTTATTATTATTATTATTTTAAGAAAAAGGAGGGCAAATTTGGGGTTCACATTGCCCCCTTCTTTGGCTGGAATCCACGAAAAAGCTTCATAATTACAGCTAAGGGAAAATGACTCTTCTCACATGTCTTATCTTTAGATCAAGCCCTAAATGGAGTAAGAGATTTATCACGATAATGCATATTACATCACATACCTCAAAATTAGCCTTTCCCAATCGCCATATCCTGCAAATAGGAGATTTTTTCCTGTGACATTCCTTTGATATTCACCCCGCCCAGTCAATAAAAAAATTGTAAATCCCAACTGCTTTAGCTCCTTGTACAAATTCAAACTTGCTGGTAAAGCAGGCGCTTCAGCTAAATCCACCCATTCGTCGAAAGATGCATCATCGAAGGGCTCCGATCTATGTGCAAAACAAGATAAACTTGGTAACTTCGATAACAAAAGTGGGGTACATGCATTTATGTCTATGGAGGCAACTTTGAAATTAATTTATTCCAGCAAAAGAGGAGAAGGTTCTTGCCTTTACATCTATGGTTCAGCCTACGTCAAGTTTTTATGTATTTTACCAAGATAGATGGAAATCTCGTGTGGCAACAGACTATGCTGAAAAATGTTCAACTAATTCCTCTACAAGCATAATCCTCACCCCTTGAAGTTTATAAAAAACATAAACGCTTTGTATTAATAAGAGAAATGTCACATAACCAAATAAATGAACAAAAAATTGCTAAAGCTGGATTGTCATTAACTGAAGATATATACAGAAAAAGCGTGGAGACCATATTGCTGCGAGAAGAAGGAATCCCAAAAGGCCAAATTGCCAAAAGAAATTAAACTCATAGAGGTAGAACCAAATTGATGGTAAAATTTGTCTTACACCAAGAAAAGCAGCTCTCGTTGCATCTCTTTTCAAGAATGTTATTAGGAAAGGAGCCCATCAACACAAACCCTTGCTAGCTCATAATGATTATTTTCATTTGATATTATGAATGCCTAAGCATTTTTTTATGATAAATGCAGCAGGCAAATAGTCATAGGAGCCCCTTTTTTTTCCCGGCAAAACAACTGAAAACTCGTCTAGCCATATTAGAAGTGAAATTGGACACTAAACAAATTAAAATCTATGCAGCTGCGTGCCCAAAAATAAATTGTTGGGTCCTAATAATGGGTCCAATGCTAGTGACAGGATGGGGGATTGCAAAACAGCAACGTGCTATTCAGGTAAGTTTCTCTACTTTGAAGCACTGGATAGTCACGAGAGAAAACTGAGAAAGATTCTAACTTTTTGTAAAAAACATAGTAACATGTTACTATCAATAACTAAAGCTAAAGTATTTCTACCAAAGTCCTAAATTCTCCAAGCTTAGCTGTTGCTGCTACACTGCATAGTTTTACCAAATTTTATGGCTTATAGTATAAAAAAGGCTAAACCTTTTCTGTTATAATAGCAATTGTAGCCCAATGGCAAAATTAATTTAAAGAAATTTAAGTTTTGTTAAAACAATTTTAAAAAACAGTTTATAATCAACATATTTTTTTATAGATTTTTATATTTAATTATAATTACTTTTAATTTAAAAATTGAAATATATAATTTAAAATTAAAATATGTAGATGTAATCATGGAATGTTTGTTCAATTGATCATATTTTATTGGGCCTCCGCTCTCTGAATGCTACATCTTACCAATTAGCACCAAGAAGTCCACTGCAGCTGGAAGGATCTAATTTGTTTAAACCCTTCTACTTGTCTAACTTTAACTGGTCTACCTTCCAGCCGCGAGAATTCATCTAAACCAATCAGATTGACTGTTTGGTTGGATGCAATAGCCAATGGGTCGACAAATCCCAATCTAACAAAATCCGAATGGCTAAATGGTAAAATAGTCAACGGCCAAAATTCATTCACGTACCCGAATCCATGGAGCGCGTAGTAGGGAAGATTGGATAGCAGAGTCTCATCAATATCGAAGACCCAAGCGTCCTTCCCATCGCCAGCAATCTTCACGGTCCTAGCAAAGGCAAGGGAATCGGAAGCCACGACCTCAGAATCGGAGAAGTAGAGGTCACCGGTGGTGTAATGCTCCACGTAGCGCCCGCATCTGGAAGGAAGGTTAGTCCAGTATCCGGCGTTGTTGGTTTCTACTGAGAGTCTCCAGCTAGCGCAATAGAGATCATCGTCTGCGTTGCGAGTTTTACGGTCGCTGGGCATTCGGATGATGGACTGGGAAACGGTGATGGATAGGAGGCTAAAGAGGAGGAGCGAAAGGAGGGACTGGGAGGCGGCCATTGGAGGAAAAGCGAGAACAGGATTGATCGTTGGCAAGAGAGGCTTTACTTTCGTCTCCCCACCAAGCAGATGGGGAGAGAGTCAGAGAGGCCAATCGTAACAGAAGAACAAGAAGGTTTCTATCTGTGTAATAATATCAGTTTTGAATTGTTAAATATGCACCTTAACGCCACTGAAATCGGGACAGCCTTTCAATAATAGCTAAAGGACAAGGTGTTTTATTCTATTTCGGGTGACGTGTTATCATGCGGGAGATTATTTAGGGGTAAATTACACGCTCGGGTAATAATTCGGATAAAATTAAATAGAATCAAATTAAATTATAAAAAAAAATAAATTATAAATTTTAAAAGTTAAATTAAATTATTTAATTTTAATTTAATTTAATTTAAATAGATTGATTTTATTTTTAATTAATTTTTTAATTTAAATTTAATTTTTAAATTATTTAATTTAATTTTAATTTTAATTTAAATCTAATAATTATTAATCAATAAAATTAAATAATTTATATATATAATTATATATAATTTATAAATTCTCCATAAAAATAAATAAAATCAAAATTAATAAAATTATTTAGTTCAGTTCGATTTAATTGATTTTTTTCTCTTCAAAACTGAATCAAAATAATTAAAATTTTTGTAATATAAAATCAAACTGAATCGAACCGAATCGAATTATTTTAAAAATAAAATCGAATTACCCAATTAAGATTGTTCGATTCAATTTATTCAATTTGAATAGAATAATGAGTACCCCTAACTACTGCTGCAAAATTTAACTGTCTAGCACTCGAAAAATCCGTTGTTGTGTTAGTTTCAATTAGCAATTAATTTTTAATATATTACTAATATCAACTAATTTATTAATAAAATTTTCAATTCAAAAAAAATAATGAATTATTGAATCAATAAATATGATAATTCATTGATAATAAAAGAAAATAATGAAAAAAATAAACTGAGAAAAAAATAAATAAAATAAGAGACAAGACAAGGAAATGAGATAAAGGATAAAAGAAAATAATAAAAAAATAGAAAAAAAGAAAAATTGAATTGAGAAAAAAAAAATAAAAGAAAGAATGATGAATTGAAAAATGAAAGATATTTGTAATTTTTTTAAAAAATGACATTTTCCCTCAACAATTGAGTAACGAATTAAAATATATATATATATATATATATTAGTAGATTAGCAATAGATTATAAACTCAGTTGTTAATTGAAAAAAAAAAAGTAGGTTTTTGAAAAATTGACAAACTTTTTCCCTCTACATTTTAACAGAATCAGAAGCCATTATTAAATTTAGAATCCATTGCTATATAATTTAGCAACAAAATGAAAAATTCGTTGGTATTTTCCCAATGAAATCAAAATTCATTATTAAGTTAGCAACATACTTTTTAATTTTGAATTTTTATTAAAAAAATAATATTGACTGCCAATATCACATTTAAAAAAAAAAATTATGTTACTAGATTAATGTTGAAGGGTTTTTGGCAGGCTAGTGTTGCTATCTAATGGGGGGTAGGTAATGGACAATTGATAAATGTGTGGAATGATTGAAACGCCTCCTGTTGAAGGCTTGGAAGATTTTAAAGTTTCGGGTTTAATCAATGAGGAAAGGTTAAGTTGGAATTGCTCATCATTATCAGAGCTGCATATGTTGAATTTATTTCTCGGATTTCTCTCCGTTTGTCTCCCTAAGAGGATATGTGAATTTGCACTATACAATAATGGGTATCATGCCTTGGTCAATTCCAGTACTAATTTGTCACAATTTACTATTCCTGGGGAGTGGAAACGAATCTGAAAGTTTCAAATACCTCCCAAAGTAAAAAACTTTGGGTGGAGAGCACTTAGAAGTATCCTTCCCTCTAAGGCCAACTTGTTTTGCAAAGGTATTGGTATGTGTTCTATTTGTGGGTCCGAAGAAAATGATCTTCATGTTTTTATTCAATGCTTGAAGGCTTAAAATTGTTGGCAACTTCTTGGCATCTCTATTTAGTCACAAGTTTTTTCCAGTATATGTGATTTGATTTTATTTTCTCAAATTTTGCTATGTGTTTACATGGAAAAGTTTGTATATCTGGCAGAGCAAGGATATTAAGTTGCAGGAAATTGTCAGGTTAGCGCTGCAATTTTTGAATGATTGAGAGCAAGTTCAGCGACAAAAGTAGTAGTGGTCACCAATCTGCTGCGCCTTGGCGTCATGTTCGTTGGTTAACACCTCCTACAGGTTACGTTAAATGCAATTTGGATGCAGGTGTGTTTTAACAATCTCAATAGACTAGTTCTGATGCAATCCTTCGGGATTCAAATGGATCATTCCTAGCAGGTATGTTAGGCTTTCAATATAGTGTTTTTACTCCAAAAATTGCAGAAGTTATTGGGCTAAGGGCAGTCTTGTTGTGGTGAAAAAATTCAAATATGAGAAATGTGGATATTGAAATGGATTCTAAAAATGTTGTCACACATTATTAAAAAAAAAAAAAAACTTTTTACACTAATTGCCATATATGTATAAGAATTTTTAACTATTCATTCAACAATAAAGTAGTAAAAAAAAAAGAAGAAAATTTTCATCTAAATTTAATTCATCGTGAATTTAAAATATAAAATATATGATAAGATTTATTTATATGTTAAATCTATCATGAATCTAATATATAAAATATTTGATAAAATCTATTTGTATCTTGAATTTATGATAAACTGAGTTTAAACTAAAAAATTCCTAAATAAAAACTTCCCCCTAAAAAACTTAAGATACAATAGTCGTAAAAATTAATTTCAATCAAATATTCCAATAAATTTATATACAACAAATTAATCCCTTTAATTTAAAAAATCCAATAACGAGCTTAGAATTGAGTCAATACGTGTACATTTGTCTATATAATAAGAAGGTATACTACCTTTTAGCAATCCACGAACTGTGTTATTATACAGGGACACAAGACTGATATGCATGGTACACATAATGCGAGGAGAAGAGGAAATATGAACAAACAATTGTCTTTATCTTTTGTCTGTACACTTTCATTCTGTTGTTTTAGTTGTGTAACGAAATAGAACCCTCTAGTACAAGCTGTGCGACAAAAACCAATCGGAACCGACAAATTCCAACTACCCAATGAACCAAGACGAGCTAGCTTCCAAAACCAGATCAGATGCCACTCTCCTACCAAGAGTAAATTCTAAGAGGAAATGAAAGAAGAGGCAGATTTCGAAAAGGAAAAGGAGAACCATTGAAAATTTATAATAGGGTTTAATCGCGTCATCTATACACGAGGAATTCCATTAGCTGCCAATGGGATTTGAACTCAAGATGAGATTCAATTCAGAATGTGCTTGTTTGCTCAAACCAACAGTTTGTAAGCTCAGGAGTTGAAACTAATTGGTTATCACTGCAGGGCGAGGGATCGACGATATATATAAGCTCTAAGAGAAGAATTCTTGCTCGTCATGGCAAAGTTCCTTTCTAAGCTTGTGGGAGAAGAGGCGGCAAGCGTCCATGCTTAGATCAACAGCTGCTGAAAGAGCTATAAATAAGGCAGCATCAGCTATGCAAGTGACGTACTGTACCCCTACTTGTACCACTGGCTTGCTAACCTTTCCTTCGCCTTCCACTGTCGAACCCATCACAAAACCGTTGACTGGTGATCTTGATCTCAATCCAGAATCCTTCATTATCCTACTATCAATGCAAAACTGGCCACCCTTCCTTACACTCATTGTAGCTTCAGCAATGGCGATGCCTCCGCTAGGGCCACCGTTGTCTGTTACGAGCTCAAACTTATAACTAAGGCCGTCAATAGGACCTCTCTCTCGCCATGCCTCTAGACGACCCCATGGTTTCCAGCTGCTGACAGAGAATCCATTCGGCCGGAGAATTAGCCATGCACCAGGGTTTGATCGAGAAACACGGTCTGAGCCTTGTAATGGAACAAATGGTGTGATCATAGAGGCAACCGCAACTGGGGAGCCAGAGAGATCATATACCATAATCATCCACCCCTTTCGCTCCCTTCCTGCACGTTCTTTCTCGCCGGGGAAGGTCCTCCATCCTCTGTTATCGTTATAAACAGTGAAATCTGATGGGAGAAATCTGATTTTACAAAAAAGATGCATAAAAATTAAAGTCATAACATTAATTAATTACTTAATACAAGATATAGAGCAAAAGTACTTAGATAATTAATTAACAGGATCAAATATGATAACTACTGACATTTTTAGTTTGTCAATTTATATATAATGCTTTGGAAAAAGAAGGAAAAAAAAAAAAAAAAAAACCTTCTCTTATTAAAGACGAGCTTACAAACCCATCACGTTGACTAGGTAGGATTCATTTAACACTTTCACGAGAATTTGAATTTCGATAATAATTTCTCTTAATGGTGATCTATAAACTTCACTATGATCCAAAAAAAAGATATAATTGGAAAGCCTTCTAACATCTAAATATTTTGTTAAAAAAAAAAAGCTGACAAAATTTATAAATTATTTTGAAGACTTATAAATTTATAAAAATTTATAAAGACTTAATTTTTTTTCAAAGTTACAAAAATTTAAATTCTATTCGATGATATTAATTATTTTAATAACTGATAATTATCACTAATTAATTATTTATATAGTGATTTAAAATATTAAATTAAAATAAATATTATTTTGTTAATTCTGTTTAAAAGATTATTTCAATATTTAGAGGTTTAACTTTCTTAAATCACTTTCTCACTTACTATAGTTTATATCAAAACATTGCCAAACAGACTTTAAAATAGACAAAACAATATTCACCGAATACCAACATGTTTAATCAATTTATTAATCTAATTATCACTACCCCTACCATGCCTTAATTAACCTTAACCACCACCACCACCATCAGCGCATGCTAGCACGCTAATTATTGTACCCACTAAAATGAACCATATAACAAAAGAACAAAGGATCATGGAGTAAAATAAAAAATGAAATAAAATTACCGGGATCTTGAGTTACGATCTGCATTGAACTTGCAGCTAAAAACGGGCTGACGTATATTCCCTTGTATCTGAAAAACTACTGGGCTACACTCAGGTTCGCCACCAAATTGAAAAACGAACCGGGGGTCCGGTTCAGAACGGACCACGAGATGGAGTCGTGCTGCTGGCTTATCTGGTTGGTTCCCCAGCTTTAACCACCCATTTTGAAACACTCGGGGGTTGGACTGAACATGCCCCAAGTCCACACTGACCTGAACCGAACCTAGTAACTTGCCGCCGCTGACCCCGCAGGTGTGTCCCATCCTACCTGTGTACACTTCCACACGGAGTGTGATGGGCTTACCAGAAAGACGGCGGATGGAGGTGGAGTCCAGATGGAAGCCGGCAGCGGAGGCGGAAGTATCGGGGGGAGAGTCATTAGTAGTAGAGCAGAAAGGAAGGATGGCAGTTTGAGAAGGGAAGTTCTTGATGCGTACTTTGCAAAAGCGTGGTGTATTAGATGGGTGGACGCGGGAACCGGCTGGTTTGGTGGCCAAAGGGAGCTTTAGAGCTAGAGATTCGACGTTTAAACGGACAAATGGACATGGATCCATCGTATGTCAGTGCTGAAAAGAGGTCTTTTGAGCTATGCTTTGAATGCCGAAGAGAGGTTTAGCTCGAAACGTACGTCGGTGCATAAGAAAGCTTCAGAAACATCAACATTGCTGAACCAAAGTAGATGTCGGCTCACCCATTTAACGTTTCGCTTTCTCTCTCTAGTCTCTATTATAAGCTCCTCTATGTTGTTAAGTGGGGACCTTTCTCCATTCTTTTTCTTTTTCTCGCAGCAAAATATCGACCTTGAGAGAAGATAAATTGTTACTTCTCGGAAGAGATAAATGGTTGACATTAATCCTATAAAAAAATTCTTTAATAATAATAATAATAAAATAGTGATTTTAATTTTGAATGGGTAAAGTGAAATTAACTTCGAGTAATCTGTTAAAAAAATAACTTGGAGTAATGAAAAAAAACGGAGAAATTGGAAAAGGATGGATATGATAAATTGTTGGAGCATCTCGTAGGGAGGCAGAGTGGGGTCAGCACAGCTGGGTTTGGGCTGTCACCACGTTGTCATTTTCCTCAAACAAGCCAGGCTGGACTTTGATCGGGTGAAAATTCTGCAACAAAATATATACCAAATCCTCCGAAATATCGGAAACAAGGACTGTTTGACGTGGCTGCTGACTGGCCATCCCCTCATCATCTCCATTAACAGCCGATATGGACGGCATTTTTCGACGGCGCTGCCCGCTGTGTTTTGTGGATTATTATGATGATAATCGTATGGATATTCTTAGTTTTAAAAAATACCACAAATTTATTTTGTAAGGTATAATTATAAAAAAAAAAATAAAAAAGAATTTAATAATATTTTGTCAAAATAATCTTTTTTTTTCAATTCCTCAAATAAAATTTTAAATTTATTTCAATTATAACATTTAATTAAATTTAAGTCAATCAATTGCCTAAATTTTTTTGTAAAAAAAAAATTGCCTAAATTTACTAGGAGAACTCTGAATTTAAATAATAAAATAATTATAGAGACGAAAAATTTATATTAATTTTAAAATTATAAATAAAATTTCAAATTTATTATTATTATTGTTATTATTATTATTATTATTAGGCTTTGTATAAACCGTACGTCTAAATTCCACAATGATAATATTAATTAATGATCTCTAATTATTATAATACAATTATATATATTATGTAACCATGCTTTTTTTTTTGCTATTATTTTTTATGTTTAATATTCTTTATGGATTATCATTTTCGTTCATTTTTATTTTTCACTTTTTAAATATTATTTTACTTAAAATTTTTTATCACTTTTGAAAATTTAAAGTGTATTAATTAATTTTTTTAATTTTGCTCTTATTTTTATTAATAACAACAATATATAACTTATCTTAACACATTTTTTTAATTAAATGAGAAAAAAATCTAATTAAATTATCAAAATAATTTAATTATTTTCTTAATTACCATTCAAAAACTTATTATACATTAAGAAAACTGATTTTTTCTTACCAATAAACATTATTTTTCGAACCATTTGTCTTCTAGAATATAGGAGCTTGGTTAAGGATGAAAATGGGATGAACTCATTCGGCAAATTGAATAAGCTGATTTTCATTTAATATTTATCTGTAAAATAGAAATTAGAAATTTAAGATTTATTTGTTTGGCAGAAACTTAACAAGTTTTATATATGATATATAATTTTATTAAATTGTTTTTGAATTTAAATTGATTGAATTTAGATAATTTCTTTTAAAAAAAATAAATTAATAATATTTTATTTTTTTAATATAATTAAACACAAAGCTTTATCAATTTTGAATAGCTCAGTTGATTTTCCTTCTTCTTTAAATTATATGAAGTGAGAAAATCTCAAATTCAAGCATTTTCAATTACCTATTTTATAATAATTCAACTTTATGATGATAAAAGAGTGATTATCTCCTATTTTATAGGCCATTAATTATTATTTGATCCATTAATTTTCATCAAATTAAAAAAAAAAAAAACAGAGCTCTTCTCGTTTTTCTTTAATCGGCACCTATGGACAGGCTTTGAAACCAACCTCAGCATTCAATTTTTTTTTATATATAATTATTATTTTATATGCATTTGGATTTGGATTTGGATGGGTTGTGTTCTTGTTATGTCAATATGCGATATGAATACGATTAAAATCGACACGAATATGACATGATTAATAAATCATGTCAAAAGTTTAAACACGAACACGATCCTTCTATTATACGGGTTAAGTGACACGACACGATTATTATTAAATTATATTACGTATATTCAATAAGACACGACTCATTTAATAAGAAATAACACATTTAACATGATTTGATACGACTTAACCCATTTAACACATTACATAAATGGATTTATGGGTCATAATAGATTAAATGGATTAGTGAGTCACGGGTTAACACATAACATAAATATTAAATTATATTATAAACGTGTCAAATTGATTTAACGAATTGATATTATAATTTTAAAATTTGATATACAATTTGAAGAACATGAAAGAGATATTAAAGAGCATTGATTAAGAAGCGAATTGAGTAAAGAGAGATAAAAAAATGATTGTACTTTAAGAATCAAACAATTCAATTCTTTAATTGTATCAAGATAAAAGGTAAAAATTAAACGGTATACACAAATTTTAATTATTATTATTGTTATTATATAATGCAATAATAATGGGTGAGTGGGAAATATTGAGGCAAGTGGGTGAACGGTGATGGCAATGAAAGCTAATTGAACCGTCAATCACTTAGCAAAGACTAAAAGACACTTACTGGTTGGTAAATTTTCTTTTTCTGTTTCAGTTGGAACGTGTATATCGTTTCACCCGAGCTGGGAAAATGGGACATAAGAGAGAGTCTTTTTCAAATAGTAAAAGTGCCAAATTTTGTCCCCTTAATTGATGCTTACATGGTTATAAAAATATTTATTACATTCTAAGTAAAGTGAGTCTCCCATAGTAATTGATCAAGTTTGGTCAAGTTAACATGATTGTTACCACGTCAAAATCCATAATTTCAACCTTATTCACCGTCACTTTGACAACTCCCTATTGCTTGTTTTTAAAACCTTGTCCTCATTGAATATTCAACCTTTCCTATCTATACATGCGAGGGAGACCCATCAAGTGGGCCGAGGGGTAAAATTTACTTTCAGCAATTGAATTAAACTAGATTAAGGAGTTAATTAGCTAATTAATTATTGCTTAATCAACACAATTAAAATGGAAGGTCACTTCTTGCATATCATATTTTATTGAATTAATTAATTATTGAAATCATTTTAAAATTAGCCATTATAAAAGAAATATAGTAATTATTTGATGCTAATCAACTCTTTTGTGTTGGCCCATTTGGAATTACCTATTTGGTTGGTTTCTCAATGCAAATCCAAGCCATGTGAATTAGCTTGTAAGGGTCTTGTCCATGGTTAATGGTGGGGTTGGCTAATCCTGTTAAAAGAAAGAAAGAAAAAAAAAATTCTTAAAATTGACTAATTAAAGATTAGGGTTTCCCAACAAAGTTCTTGAAAGATTCACCAAATGGCTTCAAGCCTTACCCAGTGGCCAAAGGAGGGGGAAAGTCTCTCCTTTCAGCTGTTTGCAAGACTTGAATGACCACTGAATAATTCTTGCCAACTAAATCAACTCTAATTAATTAATTTAAGATCACGTTAATCACGTAATTTTATCACATCCAAATTTACTTATCCTTACCAAAAAAAAAAAAAAAAAAAAAGTATACCTGTCCTTTCATGTCCTCTCGTCACCCTTGAATTCTTTTTTCTCATATCTGTCAATTTTAAGAAATTATCCACATTTTTTTCATGTATGTCATTTTTTAATTTCAATTGGAGTATTATAATGAGGATATTTTATATTATATATATAATTATTATGGGCTGAGGTCCATCCACACCTTTAGGCCCTAATATCAGAGGCTGGGGGTCCAACTGTGTTATGCCTCCATTGCTGGCCAAATTCGAGCGAAACGATAGAGACCAACCGAGCACGAAAGCTAGGAAGAGCCAGGAACCTTCTGGATCGTACCAATCTCTTCATAGATTTCAGAATATTCGACTTAAAACGGCTTAGAATTTTCACAAATCACAACTATCATTTTCGAAATTTTTAGTCCAAGGAGCCATTTTCTCCATCTCAATTTAGCTTACCTTGTCTTCAATGTCTTCCCCTGCCGAGTACGTAACTTTTCCCATCTCTCTATTAAAATTTATTGGTGTATACTGAGTGATTTGCCGACTTTTCTTCGTATTTTAATCGTAATTTTCTTGTTATTTATTTTTAAAGTTATATTTATGATATATGGGATGCAATTTGTTCTGTTGCTTTTGTGTTTGTGTATGCACTGATTAGGATTCTGTTCAACTTATTCCTTGTCAAGTTTTATTAGTTTTGTTTATAGCCTCTGGCATAGAACAGAAGTAAGATTATAAGTATCAGAAATAGTTGCAAACGTGATTTAAGTTTGGTGAGCAAGCAATTACGGATATTGGGTTAAGAAGTATGAGGTCACTTCTTCATGATCTCACTTTAGATTCAATTAAATGCGGAGCAGTATAACCATAGATGAGGAAAATGATAATTTTGTATGGGTATTCATTAAATTAAAATCCTTCATTTTGTATAAAAGACATGAAAAAATATTATAGTTTGAACAAAGTAGTGGGAGTTCAAAGGGGTAAAGTAAGTGAAGTTTAAAAATGAGCTTCTCGAGTCTGAAGCATGGAAGCTGGACGTGGAGATCAATGGTATGTGTATACAGATGGCATCAAATATTAGAGAGTAACTAAAAAAGTACTTGGAGTGTTTAGAGGACATGGATCACTCTCAAAAGGGAGATGGCGGTGCAATGAGTAAGTATGAGAGAAGGAGGGAAAGGTATAAGAAATTATCTAAGTGTGATAATAACGAGGCGTATAAACAGTATAAGATAACAAAGAAAGAGATAAAAAAGACTGTTAGTTAAGCAAGAGCGCAGGCTTTTAAAAAGTTATATGAGAAACTTGAAACTAAAGAATGAGATAAAAATATTTATAGATTATTAAGGAGGAGAGAAAAGAAATGTCAAAATCTCAATCAATTTAGGTACATTAAGGATAAAGAAAGAAAAGTGTTGGTGAAAGATGAGGACATTAAAGAAAGATGCAGAAATTATTTTGATGATCTCTTTAATAATAGTTATAAGTGGTAATAGCATAAATATAGACTACAGAGCAATAGAAAAGATTGTGAAATACACTAGAAGGATTAGATCTTCAAAAGTAAATGAAACACTTAAGAGAATGAAAGTGGGTAAAACTCGTGGACCCGATGAAATACCAATTGAAGTGTGAAAGTGTTTAGGAGATATGAGAGTAATATGTTTAACTAAATTGTTTAATAAGATTTTAAACTCAAAGAAAATTTTTGATGAATGGATGATGAGTATTTTAGTATCTATTTTTAAAAATAAGGGAGACATAGAGAGTTGCTCAAACTATAGGGAAATTAAACTCATGAGTCATACTATGAAGTTGTGGGAGAGAATTGTGGAACATCGAATACGTCATGACACTTTTATCTCTCCTAATCAATTTGGCTTCATGCCCGGTCATTCAACTATGGAAGCTATCTTTTTCTTTAGAAGTTTGATGGAAAAATGTAGAGATGTAAAAAAAGATTTACATATGGCTTTTATCAATTTAGAGAAGGTTTATAATAGTGTTCCAAGAGATGTCTTACGGAGAGTGTTAGAACAAAAGATGGTATCTATTAGGTACATATAAATGTTGAAACATATGTACGAAGGAGCAACTACTATTGTGCGCACAGTGGGAGGGGACACAAAAGATTTTCTTATCTCAGTTGGATTACACTAAGGTTTAGCTGTGAGCTCTTATTTTTTTACATTAATTCTATATGAATTGACGAAACATATACAAGAAAGTATCCCTTGGTACATGATGTTTGCGGATGAAATAGTTCTGATAGATGAAATGCGAGAAGGAGTTAATAGAAAGCTAAAACTTTGGAGAAGTACTCTAGAGTCAAAGGCGTTTAAGTTAAGTTGAACGAAAACAGAATACATGCATTGCAAGTTTAGTGAAGGCCGAACTGGTGATAGGAAAGGAGTTAGCTTGGATGGAGTAGTATTGCCCCAAAGCAATCACTTTAAATATCTCGGCTCAATCCTTCAAGTAGATGGGGGATGTGAGGAGGATGTTAGTCATAGGATTAAAGCCGAATGGTTGAATTGGAGATAGCCGAATGGTTGAATTGGAGACGTGCAACGAGAGTTTTATATGAACATAAGATTCCCAAGAATTTGAAAGGAAAATTTTACCGTACAACCATACGATCGGTCATGTTATATGGTAGTGAGTGTTGAGCAATGAAGGAGTTGTATGTATCTAAGATGAGAGTTACGGAGATGAGAATGTTAAGGTGGATGAGTAGCTATACTAGACTAGATAAAGTCCGTAGCGAGAGTATTAGAGAAAATGTAGAAGTGGTGTCAATTGAGGATAAGTTGAGAGAAGGGAGATTGAGGTGGTTTGGTTATATGAAGCGTAGACATACGGAGGCTCCAGTTAGACAAGTAGAGCACATTGGGTTAAAGTATAGAAAGAAAAGAAGGGGTAGACCTAAACTGACTTTGGAGGAGAGTAGTACAACATTACCTAGAAGCATTGCACATTTTCGAGGATTTAACCCAAAATCGTTTAGAGTGGAGAAAAAGAATTCATATAGCCGATCCAAATAAATTTTTTGGATAAAGGCTTAGTTGAGTTGAGTTTATATAAAAGACATCTCATGTTGAAACCTTCAAATGACATTCTGAATGTATACTGTAATTTGACTTTAACATTTCGTTACTAAGTTGTTTTCTAAATGATGCCTGATGTTGTTCTTCTAATCTTTAATTCTTGGTTTGCTGGACCATTAAAACTGTTGTTGTCTATTTTGTTCAGATACTATCAGTCTCTTCCACCTATAAGCAAGGCTTATGGGACTCTGTGCCTTCTTTTCACTGCAGCTTATCAGCTTGGTGTATTCGATGTGGTGCATATCGCTTTGATATATAAACTTGTATTCTCACGCTTTCAGGTATGGATTCAATTATTTATTTGTGATTATGTTTCGTAATTAAGGATTTCTGTTCTTATTATCTCGAGTGCCATATTTGTTCTGAAAATTTGTTTTGGCAATTGCAATTTACTAGGATCACCATCTTAGTTGTTATAGGCATGCCGATGATTTCTTTCCTTATGTCTGCTAGCTAGACTTCCCACTAGATCACCGATACAGATGATAAGTTCATATGCGAGCCAATGAAAATATAATTTAATTTGGCTTATGTATGATGGGAAGTATAAGCTTTAAATGCTCTTTGAATGCCTAAGATGGCCACATTCACTTGGATAGTTGGTGCTTATATGCATTATTGTTTCTGCTTAACGGTGCTGTTGAATTGAATCAAAAGGAAAAACCATACCAAAAAGATTGGGGAATAAAAAACTATTCAAAATTGACTAGCATTTTTACTGGGGTGACATTGGTCAGCTTGGTTCGGTTTGCAAAACCAAAAAATGGAGTAAGCCAAAATTCATAGCACCAAACCAAACTGAATTAGGGAGAAAATCGAATCGAGCTGGTTCAGTTCGATTTGATTTGATTTGATTTATCCGTTTGGGCTTCGTCTTGGGCTTTTTTGGGTCTTATTGTGAACTCATTTAGACTTAATTTTAGTCACATTTCCTATTTTAACTCTAATTTTGCACCTAATAATTAATTAAAAGCATTATTTGGTTCGGTTCTATACTTTTTTTTTTCTCAAAAAACCAAACCAAATGGATCAAATTTCTTACAATAAAAATCGAGTTGAAGGGATTTATTAAGAAAACTGAACCAAAATTTTAAATTAAATTGGTTCAGTTGGTTTTTTGGTTTGAATTGAATTTTGCTCATTCCTAATTTTCATCTCTCTCTCTCTCTCTCTCTCTCTCTCTCTCTCTCTCTCTCTCTCCCCCTCGTGCACGCATGAGTGAGAGACACTTTAACACTCACTCGAATGAGGGGACAAGCACATTTATGATTAATAATTTGCTTTGAAAGTCAACTTTGCTGATTTCAAGATTTTCACCTCTCTCTCTCTCACAGACGTGCATGCAGTTGCGCGCTCACTCAAATGAGGACACAAGCACATTTATTATGAATAATTTGCTTTCAAAGCTTTTTGTTGCTTATTTCAATATTGACATCTCATATTGTTGTTGAATACTTATTTTCCTGCTCAAACAAGTCCATGCAACTATTTTGTAACTTTGTTTGCATTTGCAGGTGTGGAGGCTTATTACAAACTTCTTTTTTCTTGGAAAATTTTCTATCAATTTTGGAATTCGCCTCTTAATGATGTAAGTTGTAGATGCATAGATGTTGTTTAATTTCATTGTGAAAATGTTACATGGTTTTTAGTGCGACAATTGAGCTGATTTATATACACTTCTAGAGCACTTTCTTCTCTACGCTAATGCTTTCCAGGATAATGTCTGTAATTATACAGAGCAAGGTATGGCGTTCAACTTGAGAAAGGACCATTTGATAGGCGTACGGCAGATTTCTTGTGGATGATCCTATTTGGAGCCTTTTCAATGCTAGTATGTGTTTTCTTCTTTATTAATTCAGATATCTTTTCCATTGGTTGAAATGATTTTTTCAATTGAAAATGCCTGATGGATTGATTGTACCATAGACTAAAACTGGGGAGGGCCTAATATCGTGAGCTGAAGACTAAAGTTATCTAGTCTTACTGTTCTTTCCCCCTTTTTTCCTGCTTTGGCTTTTCTTCCATTGTGCAAATTCATCTTTTGAAAATTCGTGGTGCATTTTGAGCTTTAGCCTAGATAATTCCTTCCATATGAAGATGTGGTTTTCAAACCTCCTTTCGTTGATTGCACATGTGGAAAACCATCTTTTCAACTGATTGATCATATTCTCCCCTCTGGATTGTAGGTATTATCTGCCATTCCTATATTTTGGTCTCCTTTCTTGGGGATATCACTTGTGTTCATGCTTGTCTATGTCTGGAGTAGAGAATTCCCAAATGCTCAGATCAACATATATGGCCTTGTGACCCTTAAGGTATGCTCGAGATATATTCAGTTGCAAATTTTGTTGGGTGTTTTTTTCTGCATTATAAGATATTGGGCGTTAGGATTTTCTTATCTAACACATATGCTCATCTCCACCTTTCATGTTCTCTTGTTTTCTCAGGCATTTTATCTACCATGGGCTATGCTTGCTTTAGATGTCATTTTTGGTTCCCCTCTTATGCCGGATCTGCTGGGAATCATTGCAGGGCATCTATATTACTTTTTGACTGTGTTGCATCCACTTGCAACTGGAAAGACCTTGCTTAAAACTCCAAGATGGGTGTATCCTTTAATTACTTGGTTCCCCTCTTGGAAAAAGTATATTTATCTGTTTGCAATAGCAATTTGCATGTGTTCAATTTGCAGTCATCATTAAAGATGCCTTCTGTCAATGTCCCAGTCTCTTGATAAGCTCTCCTGCTCAGTTTCTCTGTTGCACTAGGAAGTTATTCAAGTGTTGAGTCTATATGTGGAGTTCTGATTAGCCATTCTCATTCATCTGCATAAAAACATAACCATATCTACAGCATGCAGTCTTCTTCCTCATCACATGATGGCATCATTGCAGTAGCAATCATTCAAACATTAAAACTTGGGCTGTGATGAAATCTTCCCATTGCATTGTCATTAACCAGTTGTTTAATTCTTTGATTAATCCCCAGTTGATTGATAAGTGACTAGAATATGTTTTATTTTATTTTCTTGCTCCTTCAATTTCCTTAACTGTTGTAGACATAAACTGGTTGCAAGATGGAGAATAGGAGCTCCAGCCCCAACAAACAATCGGGTGCAACCTGAACGAACTTCTGGTACAGCTTTCAGAGGGAGATCATACCGACTAAACGATTAGTTATGTTCACCTATTACATGTTTCTGGATCATAACATTACCTTTTGCGACTTTCTCATCAGTTCTTCAGATGATGTGGTCAACACAGAAAGCAAAGTGTTTGATTCTCGTGTAGGGATTTATAAGAAGGTTTTGATTGCTAAAATGGCTTTTTCTCTTCAATAGCTTAAACATTTTTTTTTTTTTTGTATACTTGGTACTTTTAATTAATTTTATTCCAAAAAATTGTACTTATTTCTTCCCAAACAGAATGTAATTTTTCTCTTTTGTCTCTGGGAAAGTTATGGACTTGGTGTAAGATGAAATTGAGCATACCTTAAAACATGGGCCTTGTGCAAAGTTGCGAATCATCTTCTAGGTCCTAAATGGGGAATTTTAAGATGACAAAAATCGCTAATTGGTGGAGTTGGTTTGCTTGATCTTTGAACGTCTGAAACCCCAACAGAATTCTTCAACTCCTCGAGCCGTGTCTGACCCAGCATCGTGGATGGCACGTTTGCTTGTGAAATTAGTTAAGAACAAAAGAAATTTTATTAAAGGAGGATTAATTGACTTTGTTGATTAATAATCTACCATGTAAAGCAAATTCTTCTGTTCACATTGTAACAACATAAGAATGTGTTAGGTCTTGATTATCATTATTATTATTGTTGGCGGCTAATATAATGCTTTCTTCAAGATAACAAAACGATGTCGTGTCAAAGGAAGAGAGGGGGGGGGGAGGGGGGGGCAAAGCAACAATTTGTTGCAGAAAGAGTAGAATTAGAAAAGAACGACGTCGTGTTGAAGGAGGAGACGGCATCGTAATTTGGTGAAAAATAATGGGCAAAATAGCGCAAAGACCATGAATATGCGTTGGAAAAAAAGAAGCCTAAAAAAAAGCGGAACGTGAATGGTAAAAATTGAATAGAGAAAGGGCAAGCAAAACGGACGGTCCAAACAGCACGATCCGTTCACATTTCAAAGCGCTCTCTCCGCATTCATCGCCCATTATTTATTTATTTAATTAATTATTAATAGCCTCTCTACCTTAACAGAAAAACCAAAATAAGACGCACCAGAAATCAACTAACACTTCACCTCATAACCCAAAGAAGCACACAGCATCACACGCTCGACTGAAAACGCAAACCCACAGACTGAACAAAGCGGAGGACAAAATGTCGTGGCAAACTTACGTAGACGAGCACTTGATGTGCGACATCGACGGCCAAGGCCAGCATCTCTCCGCTGCTGCTATTGTTGGCCATGACGGTAGCGTCTGGGCTCAGAGCTCCTCTTTCCCTCAGGTGATTTGGTGATTCCTTTCTTTTGCTTTTTATCTCATTCTGATCCTTCCACCAATGTCATTATAGCGTAGCTGATTCGATTCATTTCTGTGACAATTTGGATTCTCATGCGATTGATCTCGTTGATTATTTTTGAATCTGGATTCTGGAAGAATGTGCTTTGATTTACATGGCGTTTGATCTGTTTCGTTAGTTGAATCATTGCGATAATTGGTGTTTGCTTGTTGATTTTTTATTGGAGGAGAGCGTGTAATGTTAAGATTTTCAAAGCAAAATTCGTAAAGAAGCTGATCTTAGATCCCAAAAGTGCAAATTGCTCTTATTGGAAATGTAGTCTTTACTCTGCTTTTGTCTATAAAGCTAAGTAATTTCGTTAATAGATAGGCAACTGCTAATTGAGGCGTGCAAATTCAGACATTGGCCATCTTAATACTTATCCTGTATTTTTTAGGTTCTTATGGTTATGGGGTATTGGCTATTGCCGTTTTCATTTGTTTGTTTGTCCAAAGGTTTGTGAATGGTCTTTGCAAGAGAAAACGGCATGTTTGTCCTTTCTTTGTCTGTTTGCTCTTCTTAAGTACCAATCTTTGTCACCAATTTATCGACTTTGAGGGACTGTTTATCTATGTTTCTTTTGGGTTCCTTAATTGCAGTTCAAGCCCCAGGAGATTACTGACATCATGAAAGACTTTGAGGAGCCGGGTCACCTTGCCCCTACAGGTCTACACCTTGGGGGCACAAAGTACATGGTTATCCAGGGAGAGGCTGGAGCTGTTATCCGTGGAAAGAAGGTGATGGGCATCATATGTGCTCAATCTTATCATTAGTGGACTTGATTCATTAAAGTTCATAAAATGCTTTTGTCTGACTTTTGGTTATTGCCTGGGTTTATCAGGAATCAATTTTTTCCAAAGCCTTTTAATTCTTGCCTTACTTCGTTTTATCATATGGAGGCATCATTTTGATTCCCACTTTTTTACTCGAATAAGAAATAAGGGCATGCTCTATGTTGTGCAAGTGATTGTGTCTGTTCCAGGTAATTAATCAGAAGCTTGCCTGTTATCTTTTGGCAGGGATCAGGAGGGATCACCATAAAGAAGACTGGTCAAGCTCTTGTTTTTGGCATCTATGAGGAACCTGTGACTCCAGGGCAGTGCAACATGGTTGTGGAGAGGTTGGGGGACTACCTCGTTGATCAGGGGCTGTAGGCCTAGTCTATCACAATTTATTACATTTATTTTGTGGGGTTACAAGCACTGTTTTTGTTTCTTTTTCTTTTGTTTTTTGATCTCTGGTTCCAAGTTTGCATCCTCTTTTATGGAAAGCCTTGAATCGGCAGTGAAGATGTTGCAGACAATAACCATGCGAGAACTAAATTGGTTGTTTGATGTTGCCTGTTTTGAGTTGCATTACTTTGATAAAAATTGATTTAATGTGTAATCTGCAATTTTTATCCACATCACATCTTTCCCCTGTAACAAGTACTGTTAATCTTTTTGAACATTTCTTAATCATTTGGTGGTGGAATAATTGTCAAGTTACAGGAAAGAAAAGTTTCACTAAAACATCTCAAATAGAGTACCTAACCTACCATTTGTATTGCTGCTTTATTGGTAGGGAATTGAATAGCGAGTGGTCGATTGTGCTTTTGAGTGGATTAAGATGTGTAAATTAAACATGCTTTGCCATCACTTGCATTTTGATATAGAGAGAACAAGACCAGCACCATAGAATTATTATATTCCACTATTATCTCACAAGAATCTTCTTAGATTGGATATTTAGGAAGGTCACCGAACAAAATTTCTCTCATCCTAATCCGTAGAAAAGCATTTGTTCATATAAATATATACCTCGAATATCTTGATTCTTTTCCCATTTACATGCAATTGTATACAGAATAAAATACACAAGGACCAACACCCACTACTCACCCCCCACCCCAAATGTAATATATACATATATATTGAATTATTGGTTGTGTGCCCGACTGATGAACCTAACCTTCAAGTCATGGGTTATTCAATGAGATTGGAAAAGAGTTGCTCTTTCAGAATCAGATGGGCTCCATCCAGATTGAGCAAAAGGGCCATGGCCATGGCCATTTCAAGGTCGTTTTATTACCTAACAGAATAAAATCATAATTCTAAATCAATAATGTGGAAAAAGGGTGTTTTCATAAGGAAAATAAATTAATAATTCAGAGATACGAATAATTAAAAAGGCTGACTATTTCAACTGCTTTATACGCCAAACCTTCTTTAATCATCCTTTATTTGAGCCCAATAATCTTTTTTTTTCTTTTCGGTTGCGGGCCCCAAGCCCAGAAAATTTCTAGTCTAACATTCTCCGTCACATGATAATGATAGGCTGGAATTATTTTTATTTTATTTATTTATTTACACAGATCACCCTGTACATCATCCAAAAAAATAATAATAAAAAAAATACTTTACGCCTTTTGTTATTTCTATCATTATAAATTAAATCAAGAAAATTATTTTATAAATAATTATATACATTTTTTTACATAAAATTAAATAGTTTAATTTTATGAAATACTGTATATTTTTTTTAGGTTTTAAAAATAATTTAATAAAATATAAAGATTTGATAACAATTTATTCATATTATTGTGAGAGGGTATTTTAATTTTTTTTTTTTAATAATTACCGAAATAAAAATTAGAAATTTAGCATATCCCTCCCCTCCCTGTAATAATTAAAGAGCACAGAGTCTGTGGACCACCTCTCGTCGTTGTAACGCAATATCAGTCTGTACGGTGCTGGCTTCGAAGATAAGAACACGGCCCTTTACCCTCTCTCGGCTCAGCAGAACACGACATTCCCGCATACACACCACAGAAGCAAAGCGAGCCTCATTAGATTTCTGAACTAGGAGATCAAGAAGAAGAAAAAAACGATGTCGTGGCAAACATATGTAGATGATCATCTTATGTGCGAAATCGAGGGCAATCATCTCTCTGCTGCCGCCATCATCGGCCAAGACGGCAGCGTTTGGGCCCAGAGCGCCAACTTCCCTCAGGTCTTTCTCTACCTCGCTTCCTTTTCCTTTTTTCATTTTTATTTTTGTTCTCTTGCCTAAACTAAACTAACCTGTGTGTTTTTTGGATCCATGGAAGTTGATTATCGGGTCAGATTCGGTGTTAGATGTGATCTGAATGACTTTTTCTTGTTTTCCCTTTTTCTTTATTTATTAGTTTTGCTTCTTCTCCGTCTTTATTAATTAGCTGATGGAATATGCTGGAAGGAAATTGGTCATGCGCAACTGTTTTTCCTATTTGAATTTTTGTTTTTGTTTTTTGTTGGGCTTCAAGTTGGTGCCTTTACGATCGGATTTGATGATTTTTTGTTTACTAAAATTTACTTTTTTGTGGATTATTGAATGATTAAAATACCCATGTGGGGTAATTAGGGATTTGGCGGTCTCATATGGTTTGTTTTATGATTGTCAGCGTACTCTAGTTGAATTGGTTGATGGGTATGTTGATCCTCGGTTTAGCTTGATTACTGCTTAATATGGTGTTCTTCTCTTTGTATTTCGTCGATTTAGTTGAGAATCCCTATCCGTAGTTAAGTGAGAGAACCTTTCAAATTTTAATGTATATGCCAAAAAGGAAGAGGAACCACGGTCACAACTTGTTTTGATTTTATTTGGTCCCTGGGAAGGGTCAGGAAAGGAAATCAATGAGAAAGAGAAGGCTTACTATTTTACTTGTCTTATTGATGCGCGACTGAATACAAAACATAATGGTGTAAAATGAAAAAAATTATCAAACGTTGGAATCCTCAACACACCGGATCACTTCTATTAGTGTTATGTATGTTGGACCTTTTTTGATAAACCCATGATAATTTCTTTTATTTTGATGCTTGCTTTAGTTCAAGTCTGAAGAAATCACTGGCATTATGAGTGATTTTCACGAACCTGGAACGCTTGCTCCAACTGGATTGTACATTGGTGGCACAAAATACATGGTGATCCAAGGCGAGCCAGGAGCTGTCATTCGGGGGAAGAAGGTGATACCTTCATATTTAATATTTGGTTTCAGTTTGATCTGCATTTGCATCTAAACTTGCTTAAAATACAATGTTTAATGTAAGCATGCAAAGATCGCCTGATGTAATAATATCAAGAACACTGCATATTCTCATCAAAGTTCAATTTGAAGTTTGAACATCCAATATATGTATGATGGATTTACATTTATAGAAATGTATTTGTTGTTTGTTTCATTTTGAAATTCAATTGCTTATTACGTTGGCAAGTTTTTTCTTCTTCTTGTCTTCTGAGCCTTTATCACTTCAATTTCAGGGCCCTGGTGGTGTTACTGTTAAGAAGACTAATCAGGCCTTAATAATTGGTATCTACGATGAGCCAATGACTCCAGGGCAGTGCAACATGATTGTTGAAAGGCTTGGCGATTATCTCATTGATCAGGGTCTTTAATATCTATATATGTCCTTCTATTTATTGCAATTTTCTTGGCTTCCATACAAGCTTGCATTTGCTTACCAGCTGTCAGAACGGCTAAATGCAGAGAAATAATGTTATGAAATATTAAAAGTCAAGGAAAACACTGTGTGGAAAGAAAAGGTTTGGTGCTTGTTAAAGTGAATTGATATGCTGATCATTTTGTTGTTGTACTAGTTTGATTATGGTATTGGATGATTGCCGAGTGAAATACTTTGTCTAAACTACAGTGGATTTCATCTGATGGATGTGGTAATTTGATTGGTATAAACTTTCAAGTAATTCTGTCTATGTGCTGTGCCTAATTTTTGTCGGTCATTTGGGTTTTTTTAATTTTTCTTCCTCCTCCTCCCTCACTGTCTATCCTTTCTTGCTCGACCTCTCAGTTTTTCTGGATGGCTTTACGGTCTGTCCCTGTAGACTCAAATTGCGGTAGAAATTGAACTAGATGTTATAGGATTAGGGGAGATTGCAACTTACAAATCTTGCCTTCGAAATAGTGCTTTTCAATAAGCTGGACTTCTCTTTCTAGCATGGACAATGGCGAGATGGGGTTATTGCTAGAGCATATCCTCTTGTTCCAGTTAACTTCCCTTGTATTGTTTGGTGGAGAAATGATAAGGTCGTGGTAGGTATGAAAAAGCTGAAAAACTCTGAGCAATAACCTTGGTGCTCATATGGACTAGTCCTTAATGCCATTTAGGGGTACTTGAATGGTTTGTAAGGGGGGAAAATTTTCGAGTTCAAATTCGAGTCCAATGATAATAAAAACAATAATTGGAAAGCAAGCAGAATCTATGAATTGCCAACTCAACTAAAATAAGCCTTTATCTTAAAAATTTGGGGTTTGCCATATGGATTCGCTTTTTTCACTCTGAACGATTTTGGATTAAATCCTAAACAATGTGTAATGCTTATAAGTCATGTTGTACTATTGAGTCAATCGATGAATTGACCCATAAGTCAAAATGATTGCCACCGTTCAATGGTCAGAAACAAACACTAAATGGTCAAGCAATTATGCAAGAGACTATTCATCTTTGCAAGTAGAGCACACACCATGTCCGAATGTCGATTTGCCGGTGAATGTACACGCACCACTTACCATTAGCTATCACGGAGGAGGGGGAGGATAAATCCTCTAAAAGCTATTGACGATGCTCTTCCAAATGCTACCTTCTAGCGAGATTACTTACTCATACTTCACCCTTTAAAAATTCAATTCTATAATTTAATAGAACCTTTTGCATCACTATGTTCATCTCTAAATTTTACCATATTCATTAGGATCAACGTGAAAAAACAATGAATTATCCTTTTTTTTTCTCAAGTTGTATTTAACTTTGTTAAACAAATATTACAAACGAGACGTCTAAAGACTTTCATTGAAAAAATTGAGTTCGTGATTTCCAATACAAAGGTTTGGAAAGAAAAGAGGGAAACCAGAAACAAAATCTGATGAAGAGGAACTCCCATTTACTTGGTGCATACTTAAAGAAAGCGATCAAGAGATAGGTACACTAAAAGAAGGCAATCAATGAAGTTCCAAACTCTACTTAGGAAGATAATTTTCTCCATGTCTTCTCACCCCGGAAAATTTTTGCAGTCATAGTTGACATCTTAAAAGATTGTACATTTGTACTCGCAATTTCAATAGCACATGAACATAAAAGCCAAACAACTGACATATAGAGACGGATGTAAACTCTAAATCTCATCACAGCGATGGATTAGTATTGCATGCCATTTCCTAACACCTACTAAAATATTGTACAAAACTAATAGCAGGCAGATATCTCCATGCTAGTTGCGCATTCTTGTTCAATCTAAGGAAAAATCTCATCCATATGTCCTCCTGCATATAAAGAAAAGCATGGATATCGTCCTATTTTGGCAGACTTTATCATGCTTCTATATCAAGCAATGTTCAGAAGTGCAAGGAATATCACAAGAAGGAGACGGTAAGCCCATACAAAAACTTTATCCTGTGATGATGAGGAGTGAGAAGTTGAAGCCATTGCCGTCGTGTTACTTGTTGCAGTTTTGTTGTTGGTCCTGTGTGATAGTTGCAAAACATGCTTAGTATACTGAATATTAATGGGAGTAACCTGCAAATTGAATTATTGAAATGCAGGATGTTCCAACCATTCAACTTACCCAGTGGTCATATACAAGCAATTATCATAGCCTGCACAAACAATACAAATTAGTTTGTCTACTGAGTGAGTACTTGGATGCCTATCAACTTGGATCGATAGTGAAGTTAATAAACAACACAAAACATCATCTTACTGAGTCATTACTAAAGCAAAACCTACCAAAATAAAAGAAAGTGGCAAAAAGCAACAGATGGATGACAATTTGCACTTATGAATTATGTTGTGTTTGTCTTAGTCCCACAATTCTTTTTAGAGTATTTTACCTGTTTGAGGCGACAGTCATGCACACATCACACATATGAAGAGAAAACACAAACTAGGATATAGGATTCTGACCAAACAGAAAAAAAAAATTGCACAATTGTACACATACTTGGATCCTTGTCAACTTTAATTCCCACCCCACCAAAACTGCAAGCAACATCACTAGCCCCGTTTTGGTGGTAGTAACTATTGAATGCATAGGATGCATGTGAAAGTAGAGTATCTGGCTCAAAACAAGGCTGGCTAGGTTGAATGGCAGAACAATCCACATTCCCAGGACCACATGCCCAATCTAAGGCACTCTGCAAGTCAAGTTGAGAAGCATTACTTGAAGCAATGCACCATGATGTTCCATTGAAACCGGAAAAAGTGGTATTTTTGTGCACATCAACAACACCTCTTCCTGTAAAATCCAAACTGTAAACACTTGTCTGGTCTGGATAAAATAAACCCCAGTTCCTTTCTGATTCCAAACCAGGCTTCCTGTTCTCATTGAACAATGAGAAGATATAAATATCTAGCTCTTCTCCAGGCTTTGCAGGAGTACCTGAGTTACTGATGACATGGCGAATCAAATTGGTGTTATAGGTCTGGGCATTATCAGGAGTAGCAGCTGTCTCCTTCGGTGACCCTTTGGATGGCCAACCTGTCTCAGTGACCATAAGGTTAATTGTTCTAAAATTCAGAGCCATCAGAGCAAAATAGAGGGCATCAATCTGAGCATCGAACATGTTTGTGTACAGCAAACCAGTGTTTGGATCTATCACTTCTGAGGATGACTCAAATAGAGCATAATCCAAAGACACATTGTTAGGAGAATCTCTATAAGCATAGTAAGGATAAATATTAATCAAAAAAGGAGACTGATTTTCAGCAAGGAATTCCAACATGGGCTTCAGAAAAAATGCATAGCTGCTATTAAAAGCCCCAGCAGACGGTGGAAATGAACGAGACAAAATCCCAAGGGAATGGGTGCTTGAAACTTTAATCTTTTTATGCAAACCAACCTTCTTCAAAGCTGTGAGGACATTATGCATGGCAGGTACAACTTGGGCAGAGGCATTATTGGGGCTCTCTGTGACTTCAGCTCCAACAGTTATATATGTGATCTTTGTAGCAGGATAGTAAGGAAGAATGCTATTCTTCAACCATGAATCAGCATTGGATTGAAATTGGGACAATGCCAATAAGTCTGAGTTTGGAACACCAACCATAAGTTCAACTCCAGTGTTTGCAAAGGCCTTTAGAACCTGAATATTTGAATCATAAATCCTCAAATATTTAATGTTATGCTGTTGAACAAGCTGCGCGGCTTTATCAGGTGTTGGAATGTCATCCGCATTTCTTCCATAGCAAACTCCTACTATGCTTCCCCTGCAAAATACTGCAACAGAGGACTGATCTAATTTATGGATTTGTGTTAAGTTAAAGAGGCATTCAAAACAAAAGAACTATGAAGTACAAAACAAAAAGCCTGGATAAAAGTAAAGCATTTAACCACCCTACAGTCAATTCCCACAAAAATGATGACCAATACTAAAATTAGTCACCTAAGCACCCTGTTAAACTTAAACTAAAAATTCTAACAACAAATAGGAGCAGTTTGGAGTAGACATTGCACTTCACTTAAATGCACTAAAGATCTTGCTCAATAAAAGTAATAACGTAACTTGATTCTGTTTTGTGAGGTTCCAGAGATTGCTTTTAACCAATGGTGCAGTATATTCTTGATGGGTTCCCTTTTTCATTAATCCGAGCAGCCATCAGCCCATCATAAATGGTTTTATAAATTGAATTTAAGAAAAAGTTTGCCAATAAACATTTTGTACTGAATACAAAGCTCTGATGTGGTTAATTTCAATCAATCTTTAATGACATTGATTTAGGTGATGCAACTTACTGTGTGAGAAAAGGGGCAAGGTAAAGCTAGTCATTTACTACTTTCAGCAAACCTCATCATTCAAGTGCAAACGATGTTCTCAAGATCATCACTACATTGCTATTCTCGAAAACAAAACTGAATCAAAACCAAGTTAAAGGGTTCCTCATAAAATTAGAAACTCCTATACCTATGTATGAAGCAATAAAGTGAAATCTACTTAATGGCATGCATAGTTTCCTGGGATGTTAATGCATTGAAAGCCCAAAATTAAAGTTTAGAGACCTAAAAACTTTAATTGGATAATGTTTTCGCTTCAGTGAAAGCCACGGTTGCTATTCGTATCATCCTCCATAGCAATAAAGAGTCAATAATCATGGACAGCTGAGTTCAAACTTCAATCATTTTCTGTTATACTTATAATCATTGAAGCCAAGTATAAGCAAAAAGAAATTTATGGAATGGGACCAAAACCATAAATACTGCAATCTTGCTGTCCATCAACTTAAATATTGAGAGTCTACCTAACAAAAAAATACAGAAAATGCAACTACTAGTTATTAACAGCTTATTAAGGTATTATAGGCTCATTTTTTATTAGCATTAGTTTCGTAAAATACCAATCTTTGCTGCAATTTTAACAAGGAAAAGTATAGCGTCCTATTCCAGCCTAGAGAGAGATGAAGGGGACAACTTTTCTGTTGATTAGAATTAGAGCATCGCAACTATAATCGATTATTTTTGACAAGTCCAAAGAAGGCACATCATGCTTTGCTATACACACAATGCCACTGGCCAAATATTGAATCTTCAAAATCACAAGGGAAGAAGAAGAAGGAGAAGAAGCAGCAGCAAACAGTATACCTTCGTAAAAAGAGGTAAAATCCCAACTCAAACAGAGAAAAAGAAGAACATACCAGACACCAAATGCAGGAAGAGTACAAATAAAGCAAAAAAGAAGGAAGGTTAAGGAGAAATGAGTAAGAATAAATCATACCCAGAAGTGTAAGCAACAGTGACATAGCAAAGATAAGCTTGAATCCTCTAGCCATTGCTGTGCAAAACAGAGCCTCCAACTCTCCAACGATAATGCCCAAAGTTCTGTTTCTACTTTACTCTTTTACCTATGAGTGGTAATGAAGTAAACCGTTCTTGGTCTAGGAATCTAGAGATTAACGTCTCTCCTATCTCCCTACCCAAAAACGCTTCTCTCGGAGCTCGAGAGAGAGAGAGAGAGAGCCTTGCTTGTTGGCTCGGCTTTAGTGCACCGTGAGTGTGCTAGTGTCAGAGAGGGACAGTGATCGGACCGGATTTCAGACATATTTTTATGAGATATAGCTAATAAAGTGTCTCGATTCCGCTAATTTGGCATGTCTGTTCCACACTCAATTACAATATGCGACCCTAATAACAAACGGCACATTCCATTTCCGTTACATGAAGCCCCCGTTTACGATAAATTATGTTTTTATTTTTTATTTTACTTTGCATAAAAAAAGTAAAAAATATGAAAAATGAGTCCAAATAATGATAATAATAATTTAATTAAAAAATTAAATAAATATATTCATATATTTCATTATTAAAATATAAAGTATTATAAATATTTAAACATATTTTATTAAGTTTATAATATGTGTTATTAATTTATTTTATAATAATAGATTACTTTTTTAATGTAAATAAGTATTTTTTAAAATAATTATTTAATTTTAATAATGAAAATTTATAAAATAATTTTAATTATAAAATTTATTATTTTTCATTTGAAAAACACTAACAAATATAACTTCCATTTGAAAAAAAAAATAATAAAAGATAATTCAAAATTATTTTTTTAATTTTAAAAAATTTAAATGACAAAAAAATCAATATAACTAACCTTAACTAATTTAGGAAACCTTAACTAATTTAGGATTGTATTAAATTTTAAAAAACAAAAAAAAAATTTACCTTTTATTTAAAAAATTAACATGTATAAATGTAAAAATTAATATTTTAGTTTCTAAAAATTTGTTGTAAAAAATCATCTCAATTTTTCAAAAAGAAACATTTATTTCCTTTATTTTTTTTAATATTATTCCCCATTTTTTTATTTCTCCCTTTTATATTTTTCTTTATCAATAGGTAGACATTGCACTAGAAAGGCCTAGGGCCCTTTGCATAGGAAAGTCCACATAGGAACCACCAAGGTTACAAATAGAAATCTAAGCCCACAAATCAAACTAGCCTTTTGCTAAAAAAAAAAAAAAAAAAAAGAGGGAAGAAGAAGAAGAAGAGAACCGAGCTAAATGACCCGATTAACCCCAATGCCCATATTCACGAAAACCCTAGGGTTACCTTGGGCATCCAACATAGGTGACTCTGTAACAAACTGAATTTTAAAAATATAATTTTTATAAATTTAAAATATTATTTTATAATATATATATATATATATATATATATATTGAAATTTAAAGGATTTATTTGAATGTATAATTATTATCTTAAAAAAAATCTTGAGTTAATTATTTGATTAAATTATTTAAATATCTAAGTGTATACATTTTTATTTTAATTTACTTTAAATGAACTAAACAAAGTTATATAATAGTGATTGAACTATTTTTTATTAAATAAGGATATATTATAATATTAATTTATTTAGTGTGTTAAAAAGAAATTGTATGTCATATTATATTAATTTTGATTTATAATAAAAATTAATGTGATTTTGAGAAATTTATATCAATTGACATTATTTTAAATTGAGCAAAGTGCTAATAAGGTTTAATTTAATTATTAATATTGTATTATTAATGATACTAATGACAATTCATTTAACTTAAAGTAAATATTTAAGTAAATTTGTATTTTTTTTTCTTTAAAATTATTTTAGCAGCTAAAATTTGTCTTTTTTCTTTCAAGAAATTAATATATATTATTATTAAATTTTATATATATATATATGTGCGCGCGTATTTGTATATAATTTTATCTCGGTAAGTGCCTGGAAATAGCTGCGAAATGCAAGCTTCGTTCTCTCAAGCTTGACATCCGCCCTGGAACGAACCAATACTCTACGAAAGTGAATTCTTGTAGGAGATATAACATTATTTTTGCACCACCAACACCACCTCTCAGAGCTCCGAAGGTCTTATTGCTAAAATCCATACGAGCTGAGAACTCGTCTATGGGTGAGATGATATCATCTTCTTTCAAGTCATTGAGAAAACTGACTCTTGAGAATGTTCGTGGTACAAGGCGTTTTGCCATTTCCTGTTATTCTCTCCAAGAATTGGTGATAGTTAATGATAAAGATGATGGTCTCTGTCATATCTATATCTCTGCAAAGAAACTTAAGACCATGAGTCTGTTATGGTTTTCTCCATCTGAGGACACCTCATTGAAAATTTATGCTCCAAGTCTCAAGTGTTTGTCAATGGATGGAGATATTGCTCATAAGTGCGACCTGGGAAACTTCTCAAACCTGGAAATTGCTAAAATTTACATGAAAAACAATCCTTATTCGTCTAGCAATTATTAAACTTCCATTGATGAAAGTACGGTAAGCTTCTTCGTTGTATCAGTAAGGCCAAATTTCTAAGCCTAAGTGGAACATTTCTTGAGGTAAGCATAATCCCTTTTCAGTCTTTATCTTTGCACGCTATAAAGCTTAAACAATTTTGGAATATTATTGGATGGTATTAGCCCTTTCGGGTGACTGTTTGCCAAATTTCAGCAATTGCCTCATTTTTGCAGCAATTACCACATCTAAAATCTCTAGGGATTAGATCGTATATGGAATCTACCAATGCAAACGCAAAGGCAAGTATTGCATATACCCTTCTTATACTCCTATTTTGTTTTCATCTCTGACATTCAGTATTTTCAACTTCATTTGTATGCCAATTTTGTTTTAAATTTCAGTTGAGTGATTTACAGCCTCTGCGGGACCCTGATTATGAAACTGCGTCCTGGGAATCCCAAAACTTGGAGATCACAATTGAAGGATGTGGACATTGCGCTTTATGAGGGGGATCATTGAACTAAAACTAATCGAATATCTGATAAATCATCTAAGAGCACTGAAGAAGTTGACCATCTATGGTTCTGCATCAAAGATTACCAGAAGAATCAAAGAACTCAAGAAAGCTATGGAGTTTCAAATCTGTTTCCAATAGAGCAGAACCATTCTTGGATCTATTTGTTCCTGTCCTGCGGAGGTTTAGCTATACTAACGCAAAGATGGTGAAGCCGACGTGCATTGCAGACATGAAAGTTTTAAATGGGGACGCCTGCTAATTGCATTCTCGCCAGTAAAATCAGTTCCAATATCATTTCCTTCTTACAATATCATTAAACATTGCAAGCTTCAATCCTCCGTCTATCTTCTCCAACATTGCAGATGCTGATACATATGTTACAGGCTTAAAGCACAATACAGAGACTAATTTGCCTAATCCAGAACTTTACATGCACTGACACCATCACATCAAGATGAAATCTTACTGAAAATAGTGTATGTACTAGTGGCATTTTGTTCTATAATCTAAGAGAACGGGGATCAGATCACGAAATCACAGCAAGCATAATCAAAATATTTCTTAAATTTCAAATAAAACTCCAGAAAAAGATTTATTTTAACGAGGATCATCCCACATCAGCAATATTTACATATCATAAAGAGTAGAAAGTTTGATGGTCATTACTACAATCACCATGATCGTAATCAGACGATCTCGGACTTGGCCTCGGCCTCTTCTGGGTATTCGAAGTTGGGATCCTTCACGTCCACGGCTTCCCTCTGGATTCCGATCTCAGCCTGAGAATACCCATCGCCAGCCCAAGTGTACTTGCCGCCGTGACCTCCCTTCTTGGGAGATCCATTCATGCCAGTGGCCGATTTCTTATCACTCCTGACATTGGACTTGGCATTATGATTGGTTTTGAAACTCTTACCAGCGTTCTTCATCCTCAGTCTAGGTCTGGTATGCAGTTTTCGGCGAAGGAGATGATGCTAGAATGCTTGCAGGAGGGTTTACAGACGGGGAATCTGTATTATTTTGCTTTGCCTTTTTGGTGGGGTGAAAAAAAAAAATCTGTGGGTCCCCGACTGAGCGTGGCGTATTGTGATTGGATGAATGGGGATCGGATGACAACAAGCATGTGAAGACCCTATTTTAAGTTGGGGTAAATAATTAATTAAATATAAAATATATATTCTATAATAATATTTATAATAATTAAATTATAAATTGTATTTATTTAAAATTTTAATAAAATTATTAATGATATATATAAATTATTAATTAAAATATATAAAATTAAATAAATTTAAATATTATTCAAATAATCGTAATTAAATTTAAAATAAATTTAATTAACAAAACTATTAATCATATATTTTAACATCGTCATCTTATTTACATTAGAGAGATATTTTTTATTCTCTTATTTTCTGTTGTCCTTTGCTTATATTTTAAATTAATATAAATTAAATTAGATTAATTTGAGTTAAATTAAAATATAATAAATTTTAATTACATTAAAATAAGTAATTTGATAAAAAAAATATAATACAATGATAGCCAAAATTTTTAATTTTATTAATTATAATCAAATTTTAATTAATTGTTATAATTATATGTAAAATAAATTAAATTGAATTTAAGAAAGATAATAATAAATTATACTATAATTTTAAAAATTTTATTTGATTAATAAAATAATTTATTAATTAAAATTTTATATTTAAATAATTTTTATTTTTTATATAAAATATATTTTATATTTATTTTTATTTAAAATTTTATATCAAAAAATTAATTTTAATGATATAGGTGCCGCCAACAACCATACATCACCTCCACATGCTTACTCCAGAGATACCAACTAGCTCCCCCACAGCCTCATAAGTCATATGACAATGACGATGCCTCAATTGCCTCACTCCCAGCCTCCGCGAGCAGCCATATGGGTTCAACAGCCTTCGACGCCTTCCATGGCTGCACCACCACAACAGCAGCAACAATTCTAGCACTCCCGGCGGCCATTGGCATAAACAGGATTTAATCTTAAGTATCAAAGTGACTTTTGCTTTACCCTTGCATTATAGAATTTATTTATTATTTTATTTTAACAATATAAATAATTTTATAGTCATAATATAAAGTTTTGTTAATGATAAAATTTTTAATTAGTTATAATTTTATTTTTAAGTGTTAATAAGTAAATAGGTTGATTAATATATTATTTTTAATTATTTCTCAAAATTATTTAATATATATCAATAAAAGGCTAAACAAAATTAGAAGAAAAAAAACATATGCCATTCATTGTTAAAATTGTTATATTTTAACACTACGAGAAATTTAAAAAACAGCAACTAACTTTACCAACTAATAAAATATGGTCATAAATTACTGATTTATTACCAACTAAATAACTATGACAATAAAATAAAAATGCAAAATAATATTTACTAATTAAATTACTGACTGTTTACCGACTAACTATTACCGATTAAAATTTTTAGTAGGTAAAATTGGTTCAAAAAATGCACAGCAAAGAAAGAGATGAAATAGTAAATATTACAATTAAATATATAATTGGTAATTACTGACAATCTAATTGTCAGTCGGCATTTACTGATTATTTTTTTTTTAGTTGGTGAAATTCAAAACTCATAACGTCATAGTTTTATAATTCAAAAAATACTACCAACTAAAAAATATTTAGTTGATAGTTACCGACTATATATTATTTAGTCGATAAATCTAAAAAACTCATGAAAATAAAATTTTACAATTGGAGATAAATTATACAGACTACATTGTCATTTAATTGGTAAATACCAATAAATATTATATTTAGTCGGTAAAAATAAAACTAATAAAAATAAAAAAAAATTTAATTTGAGAGAAATATTACAGACTAAAGAGAGTTTTAGTTGGTATTACTAACTAATTTACTATTAGTCGATAAAGTTAAAGATAATGAAAATAAAATTTTATAATTCAAGAGTAATAATTCGAGGAAAATTGTACCGACTATATGACCGTTTAGTTGGTATTTACTAACTAATTTAATTGTTAGTTGGTAAAGCTAAATCTTAAAAAAAGTAAAATCTAATAATTCGAAAGAAATAATGCCGACTAACTTATGTTTTAGTTGGTATTTACCAACTAAGTTGTTTTAGTCGGTACCATTAAAGATCATCAAGTTAAAAGTTTTGTAATTTGAGAGAAATATAATCGACTAAATGGTGCTTTAGTTGGTATTTACCAACCAATTTTATCGTTACTCGGTAAAGTTAAAGGTAATAAAAATAAAAATTTTTAATTTGAGGAAAATACTACCGACTACATAGAGTTTTAGTTGGTATTACCAATTAATTTATGTTTAGTCGGTAAAATTAAAGCGCATAAAAATAAAATTTTGTAATTTAGGAAAAATAATTTGAGAAAAATTTTGCCGATTATATGACAGTTTAGTTGGTATTTATGAACTAATTTAATTTTTAGTTGGTAAAGCTAAATCTTAAAAAAAATAAAATCTAATAATCCGAAAGAACTATTACTGACTAAAGTTTTGTTTAGTTGGTAATTACCGATTAAGTTTTTTTTAGTTGGTATTTACCAACCACCTTTTCTTAGTCGGCAATGTTAAAGCTTATTTAGTTAAAAGTTTTATAATTTGAGAGAAATATTATCGACTAAATGATGATTTAATTGGTATATTACCAATTAATGATATGATTAGTCGGTAGAGTTAAATGTAATAAAAATAAAAAATTTTAATTTGAGAAAAATATTACAGACTAAAGAGAGTTTTAGTTGGTATTACCAACTAATTTGCTATTAGTCGGTAAAGTTAAAGTTCATGAAAATAAAATTTTATAATTCGAGGAAAATCGTACCGACTATATGACTGTTTAGTTGGTATTTACGAACTAATTTAATTGTTAGTCGGTAAAGCTAAATCTAAAAAAAAAAATAAAATATAATAATTAGAAAGAAATAATGCCGACTAACTTATGTTTTAATTGGTATTTACAAACTAAGTTGTTTTAGTGGGTACTATTAAAGCTCATCAAGTAAAAAGTTTTGTAATTTGAGAGAAATATTATCGACTAAATGCTTTTTTAGTTGGTATTTACCAACTAATTTTTTTGTTAGTCAGTAAAGTTAAAGGTAATAAAAATAAAAATTTTTAATTTGAGGAAAATATTACCGACTAAATAGAGTTTTTGTTAGTATTACTAACTAATTTATGTTTAGTCGGTAAAATTAAAGCGCATAAAAATAAAATTTTATAATTCAAGAAAAATAATTCGAGGAAAATTTTACCGATTATATGACAGTTTAATTGGTATTTACGAATTAAATTAATTTTTAGTTGGTAAAGCTAAATCTTAAAAAAATAAAATCTAATAATTCGAAAGAATTTTACCAACTAAATTATTTTTAGTTGGTATGTACCAACTACCTTTTTTTAGTCGGTAATAAAAATAAAAAATTTTCATTTGAGAGAAGTGGCTAATTCAATTAACACATCATAAAATTATGATGCATATATTTAGAAGTGGCCAATTCAATTTTGGGCTTAGATAATTCAATAATTAAAATATACATTTAATTTTTCTTTCTTTAGTTTATGATTTGAATTAAATTAGACTGTTTAAAATAAAAATTGTTAATATAAAAAAATGAATTATATCACCACTTTTTGAAGAAAAATAAATGATATTTATATAAAGATAGGATTAATGGGAAAGAAAACCATTGATGAAAAAAGCTTGACTTATCATTAAGATTTTTGGTATTTCTTTAAAAATATATATATATATATTATTTTAAAAGAAAAAATTTTGGCGAATGAGTGAGTTGATATTAAACAAAATTTGTCAGCATGTTCTATTTCAGTTTTATTTTCAATATTGATTTTTATTAAATTTTAATTTTTTATTATTTTTATTTTATTCCATGATTTTTATTAGAGGCATTATTATTTTAAAAGAATAAAAGAAAAAAAAGGAAAGAAATTAAAAAAATATATATAATAAGAATTGAAATTAAAGAAAAGAAAAATGTAAACAATAAAATAAAAAGGAAGAAAGAGATCATAGCCGTTTATTTTAGGTCTTTATTCTAGACCATCGGATCATAATATATAAATTTCTCTAATATCGATCCAGCTGCTTCTTCTCTTTCGCCGGCCGGTTCTTTCACCCATGGTGAGATCGTCTCCAGTAATCTAAGACACCACACATCAGCTATCTTTCATCTCTCTCTTGAAACGCAAGTCTCATTTCCTTTTCTTCCTTAATCTTGATCACTGCAAAACCCAAACACCTCCTCATCCATTTTTTCAGTCGAGGTACACTTCCAAAATCCAAATTTGGCTACTATTTATTGCTTCCCTGCTACCATAGCATGCTCGTGATTCTGTTTTGCTGCTTTGCTAGGCACGCTCATGATTCTGTTTTGCAACTTCGCTCGGCACACTCGTGATTCTGTTTTGCTGATGTCTTAGAGGTAGATTCCTTTCTGTTTTATCTGTTTATAATCTTCGTTGAAAGGTCTGGTTGCCCTGTCCATGGGAATTAGTGGAGTTTTAGAGGAGTGGTTGTTAATTTAGCCAGGATAATAAGTGTATGTTTTGGAGAAAATTCAGCATATTGTCTTTGTTAGTGAAAAAATTTTCTATGGATCTCAGTATGATAAGGCATAATTTCACCTTGTCGTGGAGATAAAACCCACGCATGTATCCAGAAAATTTTTATAGTAAGCATTTCATTTCCCAAAAACCAAGATGACATTGTTTTATTTATTAGATGTAAAACATTTGAGTTTGGTGTCTATTTGTTTCATGTTCTTGTGTTGCTTGGTTCAACTTCAGTTTATCCTTGCTACATGGGTGGGCAAACACATCTCTTGTAGAGAAAATCAAGATGTGATTCTACGTATTAAAGAGAATACATGGCGCACAAGACTATATTATCGTAAAAGACCAAATAGAGGAGGACTTGCTTGTGCTGGGTAGAGGAGTTTTGTTTGGGATAACAAGCTACATGAATTTGATGTGTGTGTGTTAGAACCAAGTTGCCTTGCCAACAAGTCCGTTGTCCTACATGTTAACATCTTTCGTGTTAGTAAATAAGTTTACCTCGACAAGTTGTTGAGCGTCATCCTACTTGTAAAATGTTATGTTTTTAGCTATGCTCTGTAAATAGCTTTTGAACTGTTTTAGTTATTTGTATGTATTAGCTTTCCAGTACTGAAACTTTTTGTATGTAAAAGTTGCTAGTTTTTATGGTATTTTCAGAGATAGACATTTTAGAACTAATCATTTACTATGTTGGATTTTATGAGAGTTTGGACTAATAGACGTTTAGGTCATCTTAATCCAAAGATTAGGCAAGAATTTTCCATACTTAACTACTGTGTAATAGCTTCCCTGAATAAATAGTCTCTACTTAAAAGGAATTCATAAATAGTCACTCCTTAAAAGGAATTGAATTGATAAAGATTTTGAATTTATATATTAACCATATATCTCATTAAAAAGGGAATGATTCCCCTCATTTATATATTAACCATATATCTCATTACAACTATTAAATTCATGACATTCAAGATAGAGAAAATTGTGATATTTAAACTTGTTAATTTAATGATGTGGATTAACAAATCTTATTAATTGGAAAATTATTATGTGTATATTTGCATTTTAATACATGTGAAATTTTTTTATAAATCATGAAAGATTGACGTATGCTTATAGGAGAGGACACGGTAGGTTCAGTTTTGCATAGAAATTAAATTTGGGTTGGAATCAAAATTAGTTTAGTAATTTAATTAAATATAATTAGATTTAAGGATTTAGTAAATGAAAATGATAAAAAGTAACAGCCTTATATTTTTTTAATTAATTAAATTTAATATTATTTTATTAAATTTGTTATATTAATCTTAATATTAATATTAATAAAAATGATGTATAAGGGTTCAGTTATGCATATTTCCTTGTATTTAGGCATTTAGGGTGCTAATATTATGCATATTTCCCAAGCAGTAATGTTTCATGGAGTTATTAATTGGTTTTTAATGCTTATGTTTCATGGCCATACTATATATAATGTTTGTGGGGCTTTATATATATATATATATGGTAGTAGCAGTCTTGTTGTTCCTAAAACTCTTAACAATTATTGTGCTAGCTAACCTTATTTTTTTAATGCATTTATTCTATATGTAAGCAATTTTATAATAACCTTAACTTTTTCCTAAACATGTTGAAATATGAATAGAACATGGATCCCCCAAGGAGTTGGATGTATGTTAGGAAGTTGGAAGATGGACTACTGAACCCAGAGTTTGTTAAAGGGTTGGAAGCATTCATCAAGTTTGCTTGTAGGAAGCCGAAATTTATGGATGGGAGTAAAATTAGATGTCCATGTAAAAAGTGCATAAATCGAAAGTACTTACCTGTGGATGATGTCCAGTTGCATCTGTTGAGATGGGGGTTTAGACTGAATTATCATGAATGGACTGCACATGGTGAATCTGTAATTTCTTCAAAACCAGCTATTGAGTTGACTGTTCCAATTGCAGAACTTTCCCATGGTGACAATAATCCATATTGTAATATGGTGTATGATGCTGCCGGTCCCCAATTTAAACATATGGCTTCAGATGATCCATTTCCGAATATTGAATTTGAGAATATGGAATAATCGCCTAATTCAGAAGCACAAAAATTTTATGACATACTAAATGCAGCTGAAGAGGAATTGTGGCTTGGTTGTGACAGACATTCACAACTGTTAGCCGTAGCTCGGATGTTGAATATTAAGTCAGAGTATCATTTGTCCGAGAAATGCTACGATGTAGTTGTTAATTTCATTAGGGAAGTATTACCGAATGATAATAAATTTGTTAATAGTTTTTACAAGACAAAGAAACTCATACATGGGTTAGGTCTACCTGTTGAGAAAATTGATTGCTGCAAGCTTGGTTGCATGATTTATTGGGGGGAAGAATGTAGTTTAACATAATGTAAGTTTTGTGGGCAGGCAAGATACAAGTCTTGAAGTGGGTTAGAAAAGGAAAAAGTAGCATGTAAGAGAATGTATTATTTTCCTCTTACACCAAGACTTCAGAGACTCTATGCTTCTGAGGTAACAGCTGCACACATGCGGTGGCATGATGAGCATAACATGGAAGATGATGTCATGTGTCATCCATCTGATTCTGAGACCTATAAGCACTTTAATCATACCCATCCACTATTTACAGCTGAAAGTCGAAATGTGAGGTTGGGATTATGTACTGATGGGTTTCAACCATTTGGACAGTCAGGACAGCAGTATTCATGTTGGCCAGTAATAATTACGCCTTACAACTTGCCTCTTAGTACATGTATGAAGGAGCCTTATTTGTTTTTATCGACAATAATACCTGGACCACAAAATCCCAAGCAACGATTAGATGTCTATTTGTAGCCATTAATTGCTGAACTAACTCAGTTATGGGAAGTGGGTGTGCAAACATATGATGTATCTAAGAAGCAAAATTTTAAAATGAGAGCTGCTCTAATGTGGACAATTAGTGATTTCCCTACTTATTCAATGTTGTATGGGTGGAGCACCGCAGGGAGATTAGCGTGTCCCTACTATATGGATCATTCAGATGCATTTTCACTGAGTCATGGAGGAAAAATTAGTTGGTTTGATAATCACTGTAAGTTTCTTTCAGATAACCATCCATTTAGACGAAACAGGGTAAATTTCCTTAAAGGAAAAGTATGCATGTCTGAGACTCCTCCAATTCTAAGTAGCGAAGACATTTTTTTATAGATAGAGGATTTGGGGTTGAGGAAAGTAATAGACATTGATGGTGAAGCAGTTAATTATGTCATAACCAGAAACACAGGTTGGCGGAAAAAAAGCATATTTTGGGATTTACCATATTGGTCTTCCAATCTCATTAGACATAACTTAGATGTCATGCACATCGAGAAAAATGTCTTTGAGAATACTTTTAACATTGTGATGAATATAGAAGGGAAAACGAAGGATAATGCAAAAGCTAGGGAAGATATGGCACATTTATGTCATAGAAAAGAATTAGAGAGAAATGTGCAAACTAGCAAATATCCTAAGGCTTGCTATGTTCTCGATAAATAGCAGAAGCATGTTTTATGTGAATGGGTAAGGGTAAAAAACCTTAAGTTTCTAGAGGGGTATGTGTCCAACCTAGGAAGGTGTTTTGATATGCAGAAGTACAAGTTTTTCAGCATGAAGAGCCACGATTGTCATGTATTTATGCAGAGGTTATTACCTATTGCATTTCGTGAGCTCCTTCCGAATACAGTTTGGCAAGCATTAACTGAGTTGAGCTTGTTTTTCAAACATCTTACTTCTACAAATATTAAGGTTCAAGATTTAAAGCCTCTAGAAGCAGAAATTCCCATTATTATTTGCAAATTAGAGTGCATATTTCCTCCTGCCTTTTTTGACTCAATGGAACATCTTCCCGTCCACTTGCCATATGAAGCAAGAATTGCAGGCCTGGTACAATATCGATGGATGTATCCTTTTGAAAGGTAATAGATACTTCTTATTTTTCTTTAAATGTTATGAAATGTATCATCAACTTTTTTTAAGCCATTTGCCCTTTTTTTTTTATTTTTAGATTTTTCCACCACCTAAAGCAAAATGTAAAGAACAAAGCAAAAATAGAAGGTTCAATATGTAATGCACACTTAGTTGAAGAAGCATCTAATTTTTGTGCGCATTACTTTGAGCCTCATGTAATAACACGAGATCGACAAGTACCCCGGAATGATGATGGTGGATGATGCTGATTTCAAAGGAAATTTATCAATTTTCAAGTATCCCGGTCGACCATATGGTAGAGTGAAAATAAGGGTGTTGGCTGATGATGAATATAAGGCTGCCCAAATATATGTTCTACTAAATTGCCTTGAAATTGACACATATGTGAAGTAATTTTATCAACTATCCAAATTTAAGTTAAGTTTCCAGAATTCCTTGTGAATTTTCCTTTCCCTCTAAAAATGGCCTAATTTAATTGTATATGTAGTTTGTTCCTAACTGAATTGAGGCAAACATCACGTAATATTAGTGATGCAGAAGTTGATGAAGCACTAGAAAAAAGATTTGTAGATTGGTTCAAATGTTATGTAAGTATCTATTTGTTTAACTCATTTCATTATCAATCTTTAAAAAATATAATACGTAATAATAATGATTTCAATTCTCTTTAACTTATTAGGCAAGGCATTCAAATATTGATAATAAATTCATTAAGGATTTAGCAGAGGGACCATTGAGAAGTGTGAAATCATATCCTGTGTATTTCATAAATGGTTATAGATTTCACACAAGCAGTCATGGTGCTAATCGATCCACAATGAATAGCAGAGTTTGCATTAGGGGTTCAACATATGGTGACAACTCCAATGATTACTATGGTATCTTGAAAGAGATAGTTCAACTTGAGTACCCTGCATTACCAATAAAGAGAACTATTCTCTTTAAGTGTGAATGGTTTGATCTAACTCTGAATGTTGGTACTAAGGTTCACAAACACTACAACTTAGTGGATATCAATCACTAAAAAAGATTAAATAAATATGAACCATTCATACTTGCTTCACAAGCTGAACAAGTAGTTTACATCCCTTATCCTAGCTTAAGACGAGACAAAACTGACTGGTATGCCACATACAAAATGAAGCCTAGGTCTGTTGTCATCATGCCTCAGACAGATGTAACAGAGCAAATACCAGACCAAGCATTTCAAAATGAGATAGTAGAAGTGTTACAAGTTAATACAGAAATAGAAGATCAACAGATTTGACCATTAGATGATTCAAGTGGTGAACTACTAGAGCTTACAACTGTTGAAGAAGAGGAACTATTAGATGAGGCAGATCTAAATCATACAATAGAAAGCGATGAAGAAGAACTCCATGAATATGATGATGATAGTGAGGATAATAGTGAATAAATTGTATTGTAATGGATAGTGATCTAAATTTCAAAAGTAATATATAGTTTAACTTTAACGTAATGATTGTTATATTATCATGTTATTCATGTATTTTATGTTATAATTTAACTTTATGAACTATTTGTGACAAGGAGATGTGTATAATAAATGTGTAAGTCAGGATAGCGCTGTTATTATTATTATTATTATTATTGTTGTTGTTGTTGTTGTTGTTGTTGTTGTTGTTGTTGTTGTAACTATTATTTGCAGGTTGTGTTATTTAGATTTTGGGAACATCCAATTTTAAGGGGAGGTTTTGCTAGATTTTTGGTACAAATAGAATAAATTTTAGTACAAATTAACTTTTCTTACTATGTTTATCTAATTTACAGATATGGTTAGGAGCAGACACAGAGCAAATGCTTCTCATGATGTTAACATGGGAACACCTGCACTATCTGAAGGAGGCGAGCCTTTGACACCTCAGTCACAGCCATCAGTGCAATTCAATGCACCAGTGGCTAGCCAAGAGACTGCAGCTGTGGATGGTCTAGAGAATGCACCAAGGTCTTTACATGAGTCTGCAGTTCTTAGCTCACAAGATTCTCATCCATCCTTTGAAGCGGAGAGTGATTCTTTAGGGCGACGACGGTTACAACTTCGTGATGGCAAGTGAGTTAAATAATTATATTTTAATTAGTTTATCAAGGTTATGTAATACAAATGTACCTTTTATTGAAAATATTTTGTTCCATATGTTCAGGTTAACGAGTGGATCTACAATCGCTCGGATGATTACAAATACCTTTAAGCAACGGATCGACACTGAGGGTGTCAACTGGAAGGCTATATCGAAAGAGACAAAAGAATTTTACTGGGAAGAATTTAATGTAACATCAATTTTATTTTTCTTATGTTCGGTCATATTTTGATCCTTATGTTAATCATTATAAATATGTAATTTTTATTGTAGAAAAAATGTTGTTGGGAGTCCTTCGAAGAAGCAGGGATAAAGGCTACATAGAGATCAAAGGCAGCTGTACGCTAAAATGACATGATTGCAGATTTAAAGAATTTCAGGAAAAGGCCCTTGTATATTTTTGAAGAAACTTGGGCAAAATTTGAGCAGCACTGGAATGACCCCAAGGTCATTCAATGGTCAGAGATATATTCTAGAAACCGCCGTGATGCTGCAAATGCTCATGAACCATCCACCCACACAAGTGGATCCATAACATATGCTGAATGGTCTGATAAATTGGTTAGTATTTTCAAATAAGGAAAAAAAATTATGGATGGTTGTTGATGGAAATATGATGTAATGTGAAAAAATTGTCATGAAAAATATTACAGATTATTGTGCGATTGAATTGTAAGATTTTTATTAATTTCTAGTAGGGGAAAATGTCAAAATATAGGGGAAACTCTGCCTGTTTTTATTTTCGTTTCATAATAAATTTCAATAATTTATTATTTATGTATATAATAAATAGCTTCTGATAACTTTGTATTTTTGTCTAGGAGAAAGAATTAGGTAGAAAGCCAACTCCAACTGAGTTGTTTGTCCATACTCACACTCGAAAGCATGACAAGGAAACTTTTGTGGATCAAAAATCCAAAGAGATGCATGTATGGTACTCTTTTATTTATTTAAATACAATTTTTTTATTGTATTATATGATGAATTAATTATAAAAAAAATTACATACAGGACGCTATAGCAGCTAGGAGGGAGGAGCTGACACAAACCATACTTGACAACATTGATGAAAACCAATTTTATTTAGATGTAGTCAGAGGCGGGGAGAAGAGACGAAAAGTGTATAACCTTGGATCTAAATCATCTACTTTTTACCTGTTAGTTGGAGCATCTTCTAGTAGGGTGTTTGTATCATACAATTATCAAAATGCTGTATTACAACAACAAGTACAAGAATTAGAGAAACAACTTGAGGATGAGAGGCAAGCAATGACAGAACGAATGGATCAAATGAAGTTGGAAATGGAAACGAATATGGAACGCATGAGAAGCTCTATGATGGAAGAAATTATGAGATTAGTCAGAGACTTACCAACATCTCTGCTTCCACCTCCACAAAATTGAGGGTTTAGAAATTTATATTTGACTTATTAAACTTTAGTATGATTTACTTCACTTCAATGAATTTTATATTAATTTATTATATGTAGTAATTATTATTTTGAATTTTATTATTATTAGCATTTTCTTATTAATTTTTAACTTTTGATTTAATTTTAAAATATTTTAAAAATTGAAAATTTAAAAATTACATATATAAATTAAAAATACTAACTAAAATATATAGTTGATACATTTTTTCAAATTAAAATAAATACATAATGACCTTTTTTTATTGTTGGTAATTAATTTTAAAAATAAAAAATATTACCGACCACAACTTTAATTGGTACATTTTTTAAAAATAAAATATATATTGATAAATTACCGACTAACTTCATTCAGTCAATAATTACCAACTAAGATATAGACGGTAAATAGTGATTATTTTCTCTCCTTACCAATCATCTATAAATTACCAACTAAATTTACCTACAAACTGTGATGTCGCTATTTAATTTTAAATAATTAAAAAAAAGTACCGACCATAACTTTTAGTTGGTAACTTGTGAAAATTAAAATATAATTTGTATTTTATTGACTAAATGTTTTGTCGGTAATTACCGACTAACTTTTAGTCGGTAAATAGTAGCGTTAACCCTTATTGCCAATAATCAGCCTACAAAAAAAACTGACAAATGCACACATTTTACCGACTAAATGTTAGTCGGTAATTAATAGCGACAACTTAAATACTGATTAATATCAATTTGGTCGGTAATTGGTCGCTAACAGAAATTACCAACTAATTAACCATATATTTAGTCGGTAATTATAGTCGCTATATTTTTAGTTTCTTGTAGTGAATATAAGACATGTTTTAAAAATAAATATTTAAATTTTACAAATAATTTTTTTGTGAATAATTATTTAAATATATATTAACATAATTCTTGGAAAATAATCCATCTATTTCTAATTCATAATATAAAGTTTTGTTAATGATAAAATTTTTAATTAGTTATAATTTTAATTATAAGTGCTAATAAGTAAATATGTTGATTAATATATTGTTTTTTATTATTTCTTAAAATTATTTAATATCTATCAATAAAAGGTTAAACAAAATTAGAAAATAAAATATATGCTATTCATTGTTAAAATTTTTATATTTTAAATATAAGACATATTCCGAAAATAAATATTTAAACTTTATAAATAATTTTTTAGTGAAAAATTATTTAAATATATATTAACATAATTTCTTATAAAATAATTCACTCTTTTTCTAACTTAACTTAAATTTTAATAAAAAAAATTAATTTTTAAAGAAATTTTAATAAAAAAATTGATTTTTAAAGAGATGATGGGTAAAGTTTTATAATGCATAAAATTATAAACTTAAGAATTTTAAGATTAATAAAAGATTGAAAAAATAACTATTATTACTTTTTATGACGTAAGATTTTAGTATTTAAAATATAAAAGTGTTTAAATCAAAGTTGATATTTAATACAAGAGATAATAGACTTTTTTTTTTACTTATTTTAAAAGCTTTAACTTTAAAAATTAATATAAATTTTTTTAAATGAATTATTTATAAAACATTATATAACAAAACTTTTAATTCGGCCCACTCAAATTTTAATTTATAGTTAAAATAAAATTAATATTTTAAATCAAAATATTACAAATTCAAATAGATAAATAACTTAATAAAATATAAAAAGGGGAAATTTAATTTTAAATATATAAGATCATATTAATTTTATTTTCATAAAGTAATTTCTTTGTGTGGTGATGAAAGATATGTTCTTGTATTGTTGCTGTGTGCTATTTAATTATCTTTGTTTTCTTGTTTGATTCATGACCTTTGTGATTTGAGTTTTTATTGTACTTTGTGTGATTAAGTATCCTCATAATTCAAGTTATGGAGTAATCAGCATTGCTTTAGTTCAATGCCTGTTCTCTAATCCTGTTGTCCTTTATCTTTAATATGCATTGATAATAATGGAATTTGACCATTTGAAATGGTAGGTTTATATGGTTTTCTAATTAATGTATGATAAGTAATATGCTTAACATAGGTTGTTAAGTTTGCTCTTTTTCAGTTATATTGTTAGGAAGATAGAAACCACCTATATTTTAATAAAAAAATAATTTTTTAGTATAAAATTTCAGTTAAAAATAAATATCAAATATATTTAATGTAATAAATAAAAAAATTTAAATTTAAAGTTTAAATCTATTAACTAATTTATTAATTAAATAAAACTTTAAGGATTTTATTGTAATTTATGTTAACTTTCTTTTATTCAATTTAATCCATTTGACTATAATTATAATAACTAATTACGGTTCTGTTATAATACACAAAATTAGAATTTTTGACTGTAATTTTTCTTAAAATTTTAGATTTTTTTAGTCAATTTAAATTGACTTATATTAATTTAAATGAAATTAAAATTATTTGGCTTAATTAAATTTAAAACAATTTCTTATCTTTAAAAAAATTTAAATAGTTTAATTGTTAAATTTAACTAAAATTGAATTAAATGAAAAATAAAATAAAATTAAAATTGAAACCAAAATCATAATTAAGACCTAGGTTGGGAATTAGATGTAATTTTTACTTTCATTCTATATTGTGTTTGGTATAGATTATGAAAATTAAATTATTTTATAAGTAAATTTCAATTTTTAAGCATTTAAATTATATATATATATATATATATATATATATTATGGGAGATTATGGGTGTGAGAACTTGATTATGAGTTTATCAGGTATTAATGTAGTTTTAATTTTTAATTTCTGTACTATGCTTGTAACATCCTTAATTTTTAAATTTATTATTTTATGGGTAATTATTTATATTTTATTTTATTTAAATTTTGAGAAATTATTTGAAATTTTTCTGATTTTAGATTTCGGGTTCTATTTTTCGAAAATATAAAACTTTGATGATTTTTAAAAATTAATTTAAAGACCACATAGCAAAACTAAAAATATATTTGATCTCTACGAATTTTTCTGAGTTTTCTAGAATTTTTTTTAAATTTTTGGACCTCATTTTCGATCCTAAGGCAGAATAAAAATTCAAAATTTTATGTCCAGAATCGGACCGACCGAATCAGACCGGCCCTCTTCCTCTTTTTCTTTCCTCTTCGTGCGTTCCCGACGTCTCCTCTCTCTCTCTCTCTCCTCCCTCTGCCCCTTGCCGGCCAGCCGCCACCCAGCCCTCCCCCACACTCCGACGCATCTCCCTCGCCTCTCCCCTGCAGCCGGCAAGGCTCCAGGTCATCAGAAACGTCGCGCGAAACCCACCCAGCGCGCGTGCGCTGTTTTGCCTTCCCGACCAAAATTCGGCCGATCCGGCCACCAATTAAACCGGATCTGGTGCCAAAACCCATCTACACCTCGAGAGCTTTTCATAGACACCAAGAACACCAAAATCTATAGAGCGATTTATCCAATTTTTACCTGAAATTTTTAGCCCATTTCGATTTTTAGGCTAAATTTCTCGCAAACCGTGAACCCCACTAAAAAACCCAGAGTACCGGAGTGCTCCAATTGTTGAGAGCTTAGCGGTAATACCAATTTCAAAATTTTCCGACACCTTTTTTCGATGGGTCCCGCGAAACTTTATAGTATTTTTTGAGCACTAAATGATCTTAGAAAATTTCTTAAAAATTAAATACTAACCCCCGTGTTGTGGGCTTCGTGTAGGTACCTTCAATTCTCGGAAATTCAACGGTTGTCCGAGTCTGTAAATTTTGAGCCGGGCAAACAGGTTACGAAAAAAGTCTCGAAATTGGGTCAAGATTTTGGCTACCCCACCGTTGTCAGACGTCCTGAAAGCGTTCCCAGGGTCGGAATCGGCATAGGTAAACCTGAACCTTACTTTTTCTTAATTATCTAGTGCTTAAATTCGATTAAAAATCTATAAAATATTCGTGGTAGCTTAGAAAATTATAATTCCTCTTGCATTAGCTTAGTAATATTGCTAAGGACCGCGGGGCAAAGTTTTAAAATTTTTAAAGCTCATATGGGTAGTTTTTGCAAAAAGGGTTAATTATAAGGACTGAACTGTAAGTTTTCACATTGTGATTGTTGATTGTTTGGATGGGCCCATGAGGGGCCATGTGATGTGATTGAGTTGTGGATGTATGATTTGTAGATATAGAAGTATATTTTGAACCCTTTTGCAGGTTGGGTAGGTCTCAGGTATAGGGGAGACTCTGCTGGATTTTAGACACGACCTAGGGTGTCTTTGTTTTTTTCCAAGCTTGTATCGAGTCAAATATATTAAATAATTGCTATGAAATTGTCAGGTAAGCCGGGACAGTCTTCCTCTTCCTCCCAGTCTCCGCAATGACTTCGATTAAGTCTGTGAGTAAAATATTAATTTTAATTGTAATTTCGATATTATTATATGTTTAAGCATGCCAATGCATCACTTATAAAATATATATCTATGTAGTTAAATATTAGGCATGATTTAGGTTGCATTTTAAATGGATGAAGCATTATGGATGCTGTTTATGGTAATTTGGAGCAATGTGTGTGCGTTGGCGTGCGTGTGATATGGTATTGGATATGGACAGGACGGGTAGACACGGCTTAAGAGACACTCGCTGGGACCCGGTCCTTTATGGATAAGTCGGGGTAGACACTGCTTGAGAGACACTCGCTGAGATTCAGCACTTGGTTTATTAAGCGAAAATTCGGCTTGAGAGACACTCGCTGGTAGAGGTTGGATTAAGAGGGCTGTATATAGAATCAGCTCCCATATATGTATTGCTTGACAGTGTTGGGTGTGTGAATGCTCCAAATTGCCCTTTTGCTGTTATGATATGAATTGTATGAAAATTATGAGGATGTTGCATATCACTCCACAGGGTGCATTAGCTTTAGATAGCTATAGAGATTATGATTAAAATTGGTATTTTACTTTATGAGTTGAACGCTCACACATGTTCATCTATTTTTCTAGGCTACAGGAGGATTATTTGTTATGGCTAACCTGCTCTTCTTCTTCACAGGTCCATTAATAGTATTTAATGTATTTTGTACAATTGAGTTAAATTTTAGACTTCGCATGTGTTAGAAGCACTTATTTTTTATTTTGGGCCTGTATTATAAAAGTTATGTTGGACCTGTAAAATTATTAACTGTATGCATGATGGAATTGGATCAGGGAGCTGAGCTCCCATTTGAGTTATGACATTTTGATTATGTGGAGGTGAGTGAGCTCCCCAATTTATTATATATTGTGTTTACAGGTCCAGCGAGTCAAAAACTCCCCGTTGAATGGACCATTTTATGGCCAGACTCTGTCCAGTTGAATTCTTGAAATTGGGCTCAAATGGGCCTTAGAGTTGGGTTAAGAAATAGTTAGGCTTACTACGGGCCTCGGGGGCTTTAGGTTGGCCCAGGTCCTAGTGCAGGTCCGTCCCATACGTTGGGTCGTGACAAATGTGGTATCAGAGCTTAGGCTTCAGATTCATAGGGAATATACGTCTAAAGTTTTGGAAAGAGTCTAATAGGAGTCACATGAGGAGAATAGGGTCCACATTCATCCTTGCATTGTCATATTTGTTTTTAGTTTCTGCTTTGTACAATTGTGTGTAAATATGAGTTTATAAAGCTGTGTAACATGCCGTTTTGAATTTTTGTGGGCTAATACTGTTGAATTTTAGGAAAATACGTAGAAGCAGAAGAGCTGCCATTGCACTAGAACCGGATGTACCTGACGAGGTGTCGGCACAGGATGAGGCTCCTGCCTCGAGGAGATGGGGTAGGAGACCTAGAGCTGCTCAAGTAGAAGAGCAGCCGCCACTAGTTTAGGACCAATCTTTTATGGCCCAGGGTCCCATGGACCCAATGGTAGCTACTTTAGCCGAGTTGCAGAGAACTATCAATATGATGGCACAGTATATGGTCCACCCTCCCCAACAATAGCAGTCCACCACACCAAGAGGGGAACCTTACAAACAAATAATTAATTTCAAGAAGTTGGTGCCTGGTACTTATGATGTGTCAGACGATGCCTATAGGTTTTTGGATTCCTGCAAACAGGTAGGGATGGAGTTGCAGTTGATTGATAGGAGGCTTATAGAGTGTGTGCAATATGTATTGGGGCCAGTGCTAAGACAGTGGATGACAGACTATGTAACATCCCGTATTGAGGGATTATCTTAGACCTAGTTTGTGAAACTGTTCATCAACAAGTTTATGCCAAAAAGCTTCAGAGATCAAAAGCAGTGAGCCTTTGAGGCCTTAAGACAGAATGATAGATTTGTAGATGAATATGCTACAGAATTTCTGAAACTGAGCAGGTATGCCCCTACAACAGTAGCTACAGAAAGTATAAAGATAAAGAGGTTCCTAAAGGGGCTGGACAGGAGGTATGCAAACCTGGCAACGATGTCTGATCAGTCTTTTGATATGGTAGTTGATCGAGCTTGATAGATTGAGATTAGCTATACAGGAGATGACAGTGGAAGAGCAAAGAAGAATAAAGCAGAGGGTTCTTTAGGTATTCCCTACACGGGTACCACGGATAGTGGCGGCTAAAATCATTACAGAGAAAGAGGTAGAAGCAACAAGAAGAGTGGTTTTAAACATAAATCTCGAGGATTCAGACCAGGGTATGGATCCAGCAGTGGTCACAATTTTGGTTACAGCAGTTCTGGGTTTGGTTCAAGATCCTCCTTGGCACCTTACACATAGTGTGGAAGAGGATATTCAGGACCTTGTATGATGGGTTCAGGAGTATGTTTCCGGTGTGGCCAGCAGGGTCACTTTGCTAGAGAATGTCTAGTGTTCAGCGAGCCACATATGGGGTCACAGGGTTCTGTTGCAAATGTTTCTCGTCAATTGTATCCTGGTGCTTCCAGCATTGCAGGCAACCAGTTTAGTGGCCAATAGGGCTAAGGACAAGGAGGATGTGGATTTAGAGGGAGGTCATAAGGTAGAAGTCAATTTCAGAGTTCTACAATGCAGGGTAAGGGTCAAGCTCGGGTTTTCTCCTTGACCTACCAGGATGCTCAGGCTTTCAATGCATTTGTGACAGGTATTCTTCTAGTTTGTTCCTATGAGGCCCGTGTTTTGATAGATTCAGGTGCTACACACTCATTTGTCTCCCCTGTTTTTGCCATGAGATTGGGTAGGAACCCTACAACTTTAGAATGCCCCTTGTCTGTAGCTACCCCACTTAGTGACAACATAGATGTGAATATAGTTTTTTCGGGTAGCCCAGTGGTAGTGGATAGAAGAATCCTCCCAGTAGACTTGGTTCCTTTACCGGTAATGGATTTTGATGTGATTTTAGGAATGGATTGGCTGGCAACTCATTATGCCACTTTAGACTACAGGAACAAAAAGGTGTATTTCCATATACCTGGTATGAAAGATTTTAGCTTTGAAGGTGATACGAGCGTGGCTCCATATAATTTGGTGTCAACAATTAGTGCTAGAAAAATGTTGAAGCGTGGATGTCGAGGGTATTTGGCATTGATGAGAGATACATCTGTAGAAGGTGTTAACATGGAAAATGTTCCTGTTGTCAGAGAATTTATGGATGTCTTTTCTGAGGAGTTTTCAGGGTTGCCACCCAGAAGAGAAATAGAGTTCTGCATTGATGTTGTGGTGGGTACAAACCTCATATCAATGCCGCCTTACAGGATGGCACCAACAGAATTGAAAGAGTTAAAGGAGCAACTACAGGAGCTTTTGGACAAGGGTTTCATACATCCAAGCACTTCACCCTGGGGCACTCCTGTTCTATTTGTGAGAAAGAAAGATGGGTCATTGAGGTTGTGTATTGATTATAGATAGCTGAACAAAGTGACTATGAAGAACAAGTATCCACTTCCTCGGATCGATGATCTGTTTGATCAGCTCCAAGGGGCTAGATTCTTTTCCAAAATAAACCTATGATTAGGCTACCATTAGTTGAGAATCAGGAATGAGGATGTATCCAAGACAGCATTCAGGACAAGATATGGTCATTATGAGTTCTTGGTGATGTCTTTTGGATTCACTAATGCACCAACGACCTTCATGGACTTGATGAAAAGGGTGTTCAGGCCATTCCTGGACTGTTTTGTTATCATATTCATAGATGACATTTTGGTATACTCTTGGACCGAGGAAGAACAAGTGTAGCATTTGAGGATGGTGTTGCAGACTTTGAGGGAGCACCAGCTATATGCTAAATTTTCAAAATGTGAATTTTGGCTAGAAAGCATCTCATTCTTGGGACACGTGGTTTCTAGTGAAGGCATTCAAGTGGATCCCAAGAAAATTAAGGTAGTAACTGATTGGCTTAGGCCTACAACAGTCACTGAGGTGCAAAGTTTTCTGGGCCTAGCTAGCTATTATAGGCATTTTGTGCAGGATTTTTCCAAAATAGCAGCTCCCCTAACTAAGTTAACTAGGAAGAATGTTCCATTCATTTGGACAAATGATTGTGAGGAGAGCTTCCAGAAGCTTAAAGAGTGTCTAACCACTGCCCCTGTGTTGACATTACCGATGAGTGGTGAAGGATATACCGTGTACTGTGATGCCTCCAAAGTTGGCTTAGGGTGTGTTTTGATGTAGAATGGAAAAGTAGTGACTTATACTTCAAGACAGCTAAAGAGGCATGAGCAGAACTACCCCACCCATGATTTGGAAATGCCGACTGTAGTCTTTGCACTAAAGATCTGGAGACAGTACCTGTATGGTGAAGTGTGTGAGATATACACCGACCACAAGAGTGTGAAGCCCATTTTCCAATAGAGGGATTTAAATTTGAGACAAAGGAGATGGATGGAGTTTCTGAAGAACTATGATTGTACCATCCAGTACCACCCTTGAAAGGCCAATGTAGTAGCAGATGCTTTGAACAGAAAATCTTCTGGCAGCTTGGTGCACATATCAGCGGAGAAGAGACCGTTGATTCAGGAAGTACATGAGTTGATAGATCAAAGTCTAATCTTAGATCTTTCAGATGAGGGGGTATTATTGGCCAATTTTTTAGTAAGACCAGACCTGCGAAACAGAGTCAGAGTTTCCCAGCATAGAGATCAGCAATTAATAAAGATCATAGAAAGAGTACAGCAGGGTGAAGGTGATAAGTTTGGATTTGCCAATGATGGGGCCCTTATGCAAGGTTCTAGGATATGTGTGCTCGACGTGGACAATCTCATAAATGAAATCATGCGAGAGGCATACTATACACTATACAATGTCCACCCAGGCTCCACCAAGATGTACCATGATGTGAAAGATAGCTACTGGTTGAATGGCATAAAGAGAGACATAGCAGACTTTGTGTCCAAGTGCTTGACTTGTCAGAAGGTGAAGTTTGAACACCAGAGGCCATTAGGGAAGCTGCAAGAGCTCCCTATCCTAGAATGGAAGTGGGAAATGATCACTATGGATTTTGTAACTGAGTTGCTTCGTACCTGTAACACCCCCGTTTACATAGCCTGGTAGATTTCACTGTTCCGATCACTGGTGTCGGTCCGGACAGTTAAGGGGATTAGAACCACACTTAAGACAACTAGATAAGCCACAAATACAAATAATTAGTAATGTTCAATTAGTTAAGTATAAATAAGAAAAACATAACAAAAGAAGTTAAACGAGCCGAGAGTGACAGCGATGGGTGACCTTCTCAGGAATGACTGCGAAGTCGTTTTAAACTCAAATTTTGAACCGTAAAAAGTGACGCTGCTGTCCTTAGGACCCTTATGGACACAGTGGAAAAGAGAAAATCACGAAAAAGAACTGTTAAGTTAGTCAAATAATTAGGTCAGTTGAAAAGAATATCGGGAAGGAACCCAAGGAACCGAGTCGAGGCTAAGGGACGACTCGCTTTAGGTTTGTGCACAACACTACTGTGCCTTAAAAGTTATTGATAAAGTGAATTAAATATGCATTTTTACTCTTGCTTTGAATTGTTGAAAGTTTATTGTGATCTTATTCAGGATGTTTGATTTAAATTGTGAAAGTTATTGTGTATATTTGAAATGGCAATGTTTAGTAAATTGTTAAGATAAGTTTTCAAACCACAGTGTCATGACCATATATTTGAACACCTCACTAGCACGACTAGTGGGGGTAATTAGTTTCGAATTTTGATTCCTTCTCTGGAGAAGTGTTGAGGTGTGCCAGTAGAAGAGGATGTGAATGGATATCCATATATTTGAGCTAGCTAGCCTTGTGATGTGATTTCTCTTTAGCCTCTGGCTATTGAGATTCTATTTGTTTCGAATGGCATGATCTAACTGTGGGTTTTATGAAATGTGTTTTGATACTTCGAAATGAACGTGGTTTGCATTAAAATCTCATAATTCATGTTTTGTGTTTAATGCTCATGTTTAGTCAAATTTTTGAATAAATGTGATTTTATTTTTGCATAAAGATTATTTTAGTATGTTGTGCACCACTGAGTCCTAGTACTCAGCGATAGCTTCTATTGCTGTCGCAGATACAGAGACTAGAGGAGCAGCAGACTGAGCTGCTGAGGTGTGAGGAGTCATCAGCTTGAAGTCTTCGGGTATAATTTATACCCTAACTGTAAATATTTCTTTTGATGTATATATTGCACATAAATGTATGGACATGTAAATGGGTCTTGAGCAGCTGTACAAAAATTTGTATGAAGTTGGTAATAAAGTTTAGTTGTATTTCTTTTGATGTAAATTTTGTAAGAATGTATATAAATTATTTTGTCTCTAATGAAAAATGAGTACAACTATTTTATTTAATTTGAATGAAATGGATTGCTAATATTTTGATGATCATTGGATAGTGGATTTGAAATTTGAAAGTTGATAAATGTGTTGAGAAATTGATTGGGATTGAGTATGAAATTGGAGTAGTGGTTGAGAAAAATTTTTAGAAGTGTTTTTTACAATTATTTGAAGAACGGTTTTCTCAAAATACAGAGGAAACTCTGTCAAAATTTTTATAGAAATTGCGGAAAATTAAAATGGACAAAAATTTTTACTAGTATTTAAACTTGAATAAATGGTTTTTAATTCCTACCAAAATGCTCACCACTTACAAAATGTAATAAAATTATTTTAAAATCCCTTGTAGGGTACTTAATGAGTTATCGGTAGGTGAAGTTCGGTAGTTCATTAAGTATTCTACGGGATCATGTTATGCCTTACGGAGGGGTAAGGTGTGACATGTTTTAGTGGTATCAGAGCAAATTTTTGAAGTATGTTTTAACCTATGAATTTGTGTCTTTCTTGTTAAGTGCAACTGCTCAATGTCCATAATTGTTACATACAGTGCATTACATCATGAATATGAACTAACGGAGGGAAATCTCCATGTGTTACTTGTTCAGGAGATACCCTAACTTCAGCCTGAAATGGAAGAAGGGGATCGCTCAGTTGAGCAGTTTGTTGAAGCTGAGGCACAAGGGGAAGCCCCAGCTTTACTGAATGTCAGTGGATCCGTAGCACCAGCCCCACAAATGCCGCAATTTCCTGCATAGTTCACACAGCAGATGGCGGCAATGTTTCAACAAATGGCTGGGGGTATGCTTGTTCAAGCTCCACCCCAACCACCTGTGGCACAACCACTGCCTCCAGCCAGACAGTATGATAAATTACTGAAGTATGGGGCTGCAGAATTTAAGGGTACAGTGGACCCTTTAGAGGCAGAGCAATGGCTTGAAAGAATGGATAGAGTGTTTAAGAAATTGCACTGCCCAGATGAGCTGAAGTTTGAATATTCTGTGTCGCTACTACAAGGGGATGCGTATGATTGGTGGAAGACCATCCCCCACAGCTTGGTTGAACCACCAGTGCTGACCTGGGATGACTTCATCAGAGAGTTCAGACAGAAATACATCCCAGATGCATATGTTGATCAGAAGTTACAAGAGTTTCTGAGTCTAAAACAAGGAAATCGATCAGTGGCAGAGTATGAGAGGGAGTTCTCCCGCCTGAGTCACTATGCGGGGATTCTCCTTACTACCAGCAAGGCTAGGTGCAAGAGATTTGAGACGGGTTTGAAGCCCAGCATAAGGATGCAAGTTGTGGGATTTCGACACAGTAACTTCTCAGAGCTTATGTCTCAAGCACTTGAACTGGAGAGAATTGAATCAGAAGCAACCCCAGTGAAAGAAAAAGTTGAGAAATCAGAAAAAAGACAAGGGGGAAAAATCAGTTGAAAGGAGTTCTGGTGCTACCTCTGGAAAGAAAAAGAAGTTTAGTGGACCCAGCAGGGGTCGAGGTGGAAGATTTGGTAGAGGCAGATTTTCTGGACAGAGACCCCCTAGGTCTGGACAACAGTCGAGCAGGGGTTCATATTCTACCCACCCCTGTGAAACTTGTGGCAAGGTTCATGGAGGGGAATGTTATTGGGCCACTGGAGCCTGCTTTAACTGCGGAGGCAAGGGTCATTTAGCAAGAGACTGCACTAGTGCTCCGTCTTCGAGATATGGTCCAGCTCCTACTACTGCCGAGGGATCTATTCAGAGTCCTGTTCCCAGAGGTTCACAGTCAGTTGGCAGAGGAAGAGGCAGAGGTAGAGGCACTGCTTCAGGTAGTCAGGGCACAGTTGGTCAGTCAGGACAAGGAAGTGCTTCAACCAGAATCTACACAATGAGACAGCGAGAAGAGGCTGAGACTTCTGATGTGGTAGCTGGTATATTCTCTATCTCTGATCAAGAAGTATTTGTATTGTTTGATCCGGGTTCAACCCATTCATATGTTAGTGCTAGCATAGTCAGTTCACTTGCTATTCCATGTGTGTAAATGGATTTTGAAGTGCTAGTAACTAGTCCATTAGGACAAAAGGTCCGGGTCAACAGAATTTATAGAGACTGTCCTTTGGTGAACCAAGGACATGTTTTCCTGTCAGACTTGATTGAAATGCCCTTTAGAGAGTATGATATTATCTTGGGCATGGATTGGTTAGCCAGGCATCACGCCATGATTGACTGTAAGACAGTCACTTTTGGTCTCCCTTTGTACGGTGATGTGGTAATACACGGGGAGAGGCATTTACTGCCATCAAACATCATTTCGGCTGCACTAGCCAGAAGAATGATCAGAAAGGGGTGTGAAGCATACTTAGAACATGTGATAGACGCCCAAGTGGGGAGTCCAGCACTAAGGAACATCCCTACTGTATGTGATTTTCCGGATGTATTTCCTGATGAATTGCCAGGATTACCTCCAGAAAGAGAGGTGCAGTTTGAGATTGATGTTATGCCTGGTGTGGACCCAATCTCCATAACGCCATATAGAATGGCACCTGCAGAATTAAAAGAGTTGAAAGTACAATTGCAAGAGTTGCTTGACAAGGGCTTTATCCGCCCTAGTGTGTCACCTTGGGGAGCGCCAGTGTTGTTTGTAAAGAAGAAGGATGACACTCTCCGGTTATGCATTGATTATCGGCAGTTGAATAAGGGGACAATAAAGAATAGATATCCATTGCCCCGCATTGATGATTTGTTTGATCAGTTGAGGGGTGCAGCTGTGTTCTCCAAAATTGACCTAAGATCAGGTTATTATCAGTTGAAAGTACAAGAGCAGAGTATTGCCAAAACTGCTTTCAGAACCCGCTATGGCCATTATGAGTTCCTAGTTATGCCATTCGGGTTAACTAATGCTCCGGCTATTTTTATGGATCTGATGAACACTATCTTCAGACCATACCTCGATCAGTTTGTTGTGGTATTTATAGATGATATATTGGTCTATTCGAGGAATGCAGAAGAGCATAATAGACATATGCGGATTATACTGCAGACTTTGAGAGAGAAACCGCTATATGCCAAATTGTTGAAATGTGAATTTTGGCTGAAGGAGATATCCTTTTCGGGGCACATAGTATCAGCAGAGGGTATTAAGGTAGATCCAAGTAAGATTGAAGCTGTCCTTAATTGGAGGCCACCCAGAAATGTCACAGAAATTCGTAGTTTTCTGGGTTTAGCTGGATACTACCGTAGATTTGTGAAGGGATTCTCCATGTTGGCATCTCCATTGACCAAGCTGCTTAGAAAAGATGTAAAATTTCAGTGGACGGATAAATGCCAACAGAGTTTTGATGAATTGAACAAATATTTGACTGAAGCTCCAGTCCTGACTTTACCTACTCCGGGTAAAGAATACACAGTATATAGTGATGCTTCTCACAATGGGTTAGGCTGTGTATTGATACAAGATCGAAATGTCATTGCCTATGCATCACGCCAGCTGAAACCGCATGAGAGGAACTATCCAACACATGATTTGGAGCTTGCAGCTATAGTGTTTGCTCTTAAGATCTGGAGGCACTATTTGTATGGGGAAAAGTGTTACATCTACACGAATCATAAGAGTTTAAAGTATTTGGGCACCCAGAAAGAGCTGAATTTGAGACAGAGGAGATGGTTAGAGTTGATAAAAGACTACGATTGTCTGATAGACTATCAGCCAGAGAAAGCTAATGTTGTGGCTGACGCCTTAAGTCGCAAGACTGTGGCAAGTCTACGGGTTACTCCTTTGTCTTTGGTACATGAGTTGAGATCTTTACATGCCAGCTTAGAGATTAATGATGATGGGTAGATAGCAGTTGCATGGCATGTACAGCCAGTGTTGATTGATCAGATTAGAATGGCTGCTCAGAATGATCAGAAGTATCAGAAGCTGATGGAAGAAGTCCGGCAGGGCAAGAAACCAGAATTCTCAATTAGAGATGCTGGTCGACTGCTACACCAGGGCAGAATATGTGTTCCTAATGATGTTGAATTGAGGAAGATCATTTTGAAGGAAGCACATGAGTCTCCTTTTGCCATGCACCCTAGTGGTACAAAAATGTATAGAGGGCTAAAGGAGCATTACTGGTGGATGGGTATGAAAAGAGATGTGGCAGAGTTTATTTCCAAATGCCTAACTTGTCAGCAAGTAAAGGCAGAGCATCAAGTACCCACTGGGTTGTTACATCTACTACCAGTGCCCGAATGGAAATGGGAAAGAATAACGATGGATTTTGTGATGGGACTTCCGAGGACACAGAAGAGTCATGATGCAGTTTGGGTCATTGTTGACAGACTGACTAAATCTGCTCATTTTCTGCCAGTCCGAATGGACTATAGTTTGGATAGATTGGCTAGGTTATACATCGATGAGATTGTGAGACTTCATGGAGTGCCAGTATCCATTGTATCAGACAGAGATCCTAGGTTCACTTCTAGATTCTGGGGTCGTCTTCAGAGAGCCCTAGGAACTAGATTGAACTTCAGTACTGCATTCCACCCACAGACAGATGGCCAGTCTCAGAGGGTAATTCAAATCTTGGAGGACATGCTACGGGCTTGTGTGATTGAGTTTGAGGGTAGTTGGGATATACACTTGCCTTTGATTGAGTTTTCTTACAACAACAGCTACCAATCAAGCATTGGAATGCCTCCATATGAAGCTTTGTATGGCAGGAAATGTAGAACCCCGTTGTGTTGGGATGACGTGGGTGAAAGAAAGATGATTGGACCCGAAATCGTTCAGCAAACTGAAGAGAAAATCAGGGTGATTAGAGGTCGACTTAAGACTGCATCAGACCGTCAGAAGTCCTACATTGATTTGAAAAGAAGGGATATTCAGTATGCAGTGGGTGAGAAAGTTTTCCTCAAGGTTTCTCCTTGGAAGGGAATTATGAGATTCGGCAGAAAGGGAAAACTGAGTCTTCATTTCATTGGGCCATATGAGGTTCTGGAAAGAGTGGGTCCTTTGGCATATCGGTTGGCACTACCTCCAGAGTTGGAAAAGATACATAATGTCTTCCATGTGTCTATGTTGAGGAGGTATCGATTGGACCCATCTCATGTACTACTAGTAGAGGAAATTGAAGTAAATCCAGACCTCACATATGAAGAAGAACCCATAGAGATTCTGGCTTATGAGGTGAAGCGGCTACGGAACAAGCAGATACCGTTGGTAAAAGTGTTGTGGAACCATCATTCGGGCCAGGAGGCTACTTGGGAACGAGAGGGGGACATGAAGAGACAGCACCCACAGCTGTTCAGAGATTGATACCATGTAAAATTTCGAGACAAAATTTATTTTAAGGGGGGGAGAATTGTAACACCCCCGTTTACATAGCCTGGTAGATTTCATCTGCTCGTGACCTGGTCCCGCATAGCTTAAGGGATTAGAACCACACTTAAAACAACTAGATAAGCCACAAGTACAAATAATTAGTAATGTTCAATTAGTTAAGTATAAATAAGAAAAACAGAACAAAAGAAGTTAAACGAGCCGAGAGTCACAGCGATGGGTGACCTTCTCGGGAATGACTGCGAAGTCGTTTTAAACTCAAATTTCGAACCGTAAAAAGTGACGCTGCAGTCCTTAGGACCCTTATGGACACAGTGGAAAAGAGAAAATCACGAAAAAGAACTGTTAAGTCAGTCAAATAATTAGGTCAGGAAATCGAAAGAAATGTTGAGGCGTGGATGTCGAGGGTATTTGGCATTAATGAGAGATACATCTGTAGAAGGTGTTAACATGGAAAATGTTCCTGTTGTCAGAGAATTTATGGATGTCTTTCCTGAGGAGCTTCCAGGGTTGCCACCCAGAAGAGAAATAGAGTTCTGCATTGATGTTGTGCTGGGTACAAACCTCATATCAATGCCGCCTTACAGGATGGCACCAACAGAATTGAAAGAGCTAAAGGAGCAACTACAGGAGCTTTTGGACAAGGGTTTCATACATCCAAGTACTTCACCCTGGGGCACTCCTGTTCTATTTGTGAGAAAGAAAGATGGGTCATTGAGGTTGTGTATTGATTATAGATAGCTGAACAAAGTGACTGTGAAGAACAAGTATCCACTTCCTCGGATCGATGATCTGTTTGATCAGCTCCAAGGGGCTAGATTCTTTTCCAAAATAAACCTATGATTAGGCTACCATTAGTTGAGAATCAGGAATGAGGATGTATCCAAGACAGCATTCAGGACAAGATATGGTCATTATGAGTTCTTGGTGATGTCTTTTGGATTCACTAATGCACCAACGACCTTCATGGACTTGATGAATAGGGTGTTCAGGCCATTCCTGGACTGTTTTGTTATCGTATTCATAGATGACATTTTGGTATACTCTTGGACCGAGGAAGAACAAGTGTAGCATTTGAGGATGGTGTTGCAGACTTTGAGGGAGCACCAGCTATATGCTAAATTTTCAAAATGTGAATTTTGGCTAGAAAGCATCTCATTCTTGGGACACGTGGTTTCTAGTGAAGGCATTCAAGTGGATCCCAAGAAAATTGAGGTTGTAACTGATTGGCTTAGGCCTACAACAGTCACTGAGGTGCAAAGTTTTCTGGGCCTAGCTGGCTATTATAGGCATTTTGTGCAGGATTTTTCCAAAATAGCAGCTCCCCTAACTAAGTTAACTAGGAAGAATGTTCCATTCATTTGGACAAATGATTGTGAGGAGAGCTTCCAGAAGCTTAAAGAGTGTCTAACCACTGCCCCTGTGTTGACATTACCGATGAGTGGTGAAGGATATACCGTGTACTGTGATGCCTCCAAAGTTGGCTTAGGGTGTGTTTTGATGCAGAATGGAAAAGTAGTGACTTATACTTCAAGACAGCTAAAGAGGCATGAGCAGAACTACCCCACCCATGATTTGGAAATGCCGACTGTAGTTTTTGCACTAAAGATCTGGAGACAGTACCTGTATGGTGAAGTGTGTGAGATATACACCGACCACAAGAGTTTGAAGCCCATTTTCCAATAGAGGGACTTAAATTTGAGACAAAGGAGATGGATGGAGTTTCTGAAGAACTATGATTGTACCATCCAGTACCACCCTTGAAAGGCCAATGTAGTAGCAGATGCTTTGAACAGAAAATCTTCTGGCAGCTTGGCGCACATATCAGCGAAGAAGAGACCGTTGATTCAGGAAGTACATGAGTTGATAGATCAAAGTCTGATCTTAGATCTTTCAGATGAGGGGGTATTATTGGCCAATTTTTTAGTAAGACCAGACCTGCGAAACAGAGTCAGAGTTTCCCAGCACAGAGATCAGCAATTGATAAAGATCATAGAAAGAGTACAGCAGGGTGAAGGTGATAAGTTTGGATTTGCCAATGATGGGGCCCTTATGTAAGGTTCTAGGATATGTGTGCTCGACGTGGACAATCTCATAAATGAAATCATGCGAGAGGCATACTATACACTATACAATGTCCACCCAAGCTCCACCAAGATGTACCATGATGTGAAAGATAGCTACTGGTTGAATGGCATAAAGAGAGACATAGCAGACTTTGTGTCCAAGTGCTTAACTTGTCAGAAGGTGAAGTTTGAACACCAGAGGCCATCAGGGAAGCTGCAAGAGCTCCCTATCCTAGAATGGAAGTGGGAAATGATCACTATGGATTTTGTAACTGAGTTGCTTCGTACCTGTAACACCCCTGTTTACATAGCCTGGTAGATTTCACTGTTCCGGTGACCGGTGTCGGTCCGGACAGTTAAGGGGATTAGAACCACACTTAAGACAACTAGATAAGCCACAAATACAAATAATTAGTAATGTTCAATTAGTTAAGTATAAATAAGAAAAATAGAACAAAAGAAGTTAAACAAGCCGAGAGTCACAGCGATGGGTGACCTTCTCGGGAATGACTGCGAAGTCGTTTTAAACTCAAATTTCGAACCGTAAAAAGTGACGCTGTGGTCCTTAGGACCCTTATGGACACAGTGGAAAAGAGAAAATCACGAAAAAGAACTGTTAAGTCAGTTAAATAATTAGGTCAGGGAACCGAAAGAAATATGAAATTATTTGCAAACCGGGATGAACCGGCGAGGGGCAATTTGGTCAATTGACCCCGAGAGCTGACTCCTGACCTAACTGTTAAATAAAATCAGAGAAAAGAAAATTTCGGAATTGAGAATTAAATTAAAGAACTAATAGAAAAATAGAAAAAAAAGGAAAAAATCAAAAAGTAAAAAGGTGATGACATCATGCATGACCTCATTCATGATGCCATAACTAGACTAATTAATTTAATAAATTAATTGAAAAATTTGTGATCTTCCATAACTAAAATAAATAAAGAAAAGAAAAGAAAAAAAAAAACAAAAAAATCACTTCTTCTTTCCTTTTGCCGCCTCCCTTCCCTCTCCCAAATCTCTCTCACTTAAACCACCATTAAAGCTCATTTTGAGCTTGAAGAACCCTAAATCCCAACCTAGAAAATTTATTTACCAACCTTAAACCTTATTGATTTCACTTGAAAGGAAGTTTGAGCAAGATTAGGAAAGGAAAAAAAAGAAGAAAATTGAGGAAGATGAATTTCAAGTGAGGTAAGCAATCTAAATTGCAAATTTTAGTTTATTGGTTATCTTTATAGTTTGAGTAATCTAGAAATTTAATTAAAATCAAAAGAAAACAATTGTAGAGGACCAAAGGGAATTTCAGCCAGCCATGGATGTGGGAGAGTTTGATGTATTTTGAATGAATTAAATGTGTTAGTAAGCTTGCATGAGAATGGTAGTAAGTTGGAAATGCATAAATGGGAATAAATGCAACATTTTAGTGTAATTAGGGTTTGGAGACCTAGGGTTTTGAGGCAAATTTTTGGAGAAATGCTTAAATGATGACTTTGGTCTATTGTGAGATGAAAAATGGTCAACAATGACCAAAAGAGATGTGTGGAAATTGTGAGAATGAAAGTTAAATTCGTAGGGCAAATGGTCATGCTGCTGGCAGCATGACCAAGCCAACTTTGAAGGACCAAAACAGAAATGTTACAAGTCCAATTGATATGCCACCAATTGGGGATGAAAATAGACATAAAATGACACAATTTTTATTAAGGAACCATGCCCAAAAACTGACCAAAACCTAGTGAACCAATTGACCAAAGTTGGTTAAGTGCGTGTCATCAGACAAACTGACCAAATAAACAGTATTTGTTCATTTAGTCATAACTCGAGCTAGGAAGGTCAAAATGACCTGAAATTTTACCAGTAATTAGATAAGATATAGACCTAAAACTTTCATGAAGAACACCATCCCAAATTATGCCATTAACCTAGTCATATTCTGTTACACAATATGCCCGGCTCTATGTTTGAGAAATAGTCAGATTGCATAGAGTTCCTGCTTTCATAATATCTAACAGAGGAGCCTAGTTCCCTTCTCGATTTTGGAGGAAGTTGTAGGGGGCACACAGTTAAACTTTAGTACTGCCTTCCACCCTCAGACAGACGGGCAGTCTGAAAGGACAATCCAAACACTGGAAGACATGCTTCGCATGTGTGTTTTGGATTTTGGAGGTCAATGGGATGATCAGCTACCCTTGGTGGAGTTTGCCTACAACAACAGTTATCATTCCAGCATAGGGATGGCACCCTATGAAGCGCTATATGGCAGAAAGTATAGGTCTCCTTTGTGTTGAATAGAAATGGGAGAAGCGAAGGTGCATGATGTAGACCTAGTGCAGTACACTTCAGAGATGATTCCTTTAATTAGGGAACGATTGAAAACAGCTTTTAGTAGGCAGAAAAGTTATGCAGATCCCAGACAGAGGGATGTGAAGTTTGCAGTAGGCGATTATGTATTCCTGAAGGTTTCTCCGATGAAGGAAGTCATGAGATTTGGGAAGAAGGGCAAGTTGACACCTTGATATATCGGACCTTTTGAGGTTACTGATAGAGTTGGAGCAGTTGCCTATCGGTTGGAGTTATCACCCAACCTTTCTCATGTTCATCTTGTATTTCACATCTCCATGCTTAGGAAATACATACCTGATCCTTCTCATGTACTACAGCCAGATATAGTAGAGCTGAAGGAAGACTTGACGTTTGAGGAGCAACCTGTAGCCATAGTAGACTACCAAGTGAGGCAGCTAAGATCAAAACAGATCCCTATGATTAAGGTTTTGTGGAGGAGCCAGTCAGTAGAAGAGTGCACCTGGGAGTCAGAGCGGGATATGCGTAGCAAGTACCCTTATTTATTTAATGTGTAATTCTGATCTTTTATTTTGCCTTGAGTAAAATTCGAAAACGAATATTCTATAAGGGGAGAAAAATGTAACACCCCTAATTTTTAAATTTATTATTTTATGGGTAATTATTTATATTTTGTTTTATTTAAATTTTTGGAAAATTATTTGAAATTTTTCAGAATTTAGAAATCGGGTTCGATTTTCCGAAAATATAAAACTTTGATGATTTTTAAAAATTAATGTAGAGACCACGTGGCAAAACTAAAAATATATTTGGACTCTATAAATTTTGTTTGAGTTTTCTAGAATTTTTTTTGAAATTTTTGGGCCTCGTTTTCGGTCCCAAGGCAGAGTAAAAATTCAAATTTTTGTGTCCTGAATAGGATCGGCCGAATTGAATCGGACCGGATAGGACCGATTGAATCGGACCAGCCCTCTTCCTCTTTTTCTTTCCTCTTCACGCGTCCCTGATGTTTTCTCTCTCTCTCCCATTTTCTCTTTCCTCCCTTTGCCCCTCACCGGTCAGCTGCCACCCAGCCTTCCCCCACACTCTGGTGCACCTCCCCCACCCAGAGTGTGCACGCCGTTTCGCCTTACCGGCCAAAATCTGGCTGATCCGGCCACCAATTGGACTGGGTCTTGCACCAAAACTCATCTACACTAAGAACACCATAGACACCAAAAACACTAAAATCCATCGAGCGATTTATCCAATTTTTGCCTAAAAATTTTTAGCCCATTTCGACTTTTTAGCTAAATTTCTCGCAAATCATGAACCCCATTAGAAAACCCAGAATACCGGAGTGCTCCACTCGTTGAGAGCTTTGTGGCAATATCAATTTCAAAATTTTCTGACACCTTTTTTCGATGGGTCTCGCGAAACTTCGTAGTAGTTTTCTGAGTACTAAATGAGCTTAGAAAATTCTGTACTAACCCTCGTGTTGTGGGCTTCGTATAGGTATCTTCAATTCGCGAAAATTCAACAGTTGTCTGGGTCTGTAAATTTCGAACCAAGCAGACAGGCTACCGAAAAAATCTCAGAATTGGATCGAAATTTTGGCTATCCTACCATTGTCAGATGTCCCGAACGCATTCCGGGAGTCGGAATCGGCATAGGCAAATCTGAACCTTACTTTTTCTTAATTATCTAGTGCTTGAATTCGATTAAAAATCTATAAAATATTTGTGGTAGCTTAGAAAATTATAATTCCTCTTACATTAGCTTAGTAATATTGCTAACGACCGCGGGGCAAAGTTTTAGAATTTTTAGAGCTCATATGGGTATTTTTTGCAAAAGGGATTAATTATAAGTATTAAACTGTAATTTTTTACATTGTGATTGTTGATTATTTGGATAGGCCCAGGAGGGGCCATGTGATGTGATTGAGTTGTGGATATATGATTTGTGGATATAGAAGTGTATTTTGAATCCTTTTGTAGGTTGGATAAGTCCTAGGTATAGGGGAGACTTTGCCGGATTTTCGGCACGATCTAGGGTATTTTTGGTCTTTTCTAAGCTTGTATGGAGTCAAATATATTAAATAATTGCTATGAAATTGTCAGGTGAGCTAGGACAGCCTTTCTCCTCCACCTAGCCACCGTAGTGACTTCGGTTAAATTTGTGAGTAAAATATTAATTTTAATTATAATTTCAATATTATTATATGTTTAAGTATGCCTATGCATCACTTATAAATATATATCTATGTAGTTAAATATTATGCATGATTTATGTTGCATTTTAAATGGATAAAGTGTTATAGATATTGTTTGTGGTAATTTAGAGCAGTATGTGTGAGTTGGTGTGCGTGTGGTATGATATTGGATATGGACAGGACGGGAAGACATGGCTTGAGAGATACTCGCTGGAACCCGGTCCTTTATGGATAAGTCGGGGTAGATACGGCTTGAGAGACACTCGCTGACAGAGGTTGGATTAAGAGTATTATATAGGAGATCAGCTCCCATATATGTATTGCTTGACAGTGTTGGATGTGTGAGTGCTCCAAATTGTTTTTTTTGCTATTATGATATGAATTGTATAAAAGTTATGAGAATGTTACATATCACTCCACAGGGTGCATTAGCTTTAAATAGCTATAGAGATTATGATTAAAATTTGTATTTTACTTTCTGAGTCGAACGCTCACTCCTGTTCATCTATTTTTCCAGGCTACATGAAGATTATTTATTGTGGCTAACCTGCTCTTCTTCTTTGCAGGTCTATTAATAGTATTTAATGTATTTTGTACAATTAAGTTAAATTTTAGACTCCGCATGTGTTAGAAGCACTTATTTTTATTTTGAGCCTGTATTATAAAAGTTATGTTGGATTTGTAAAATTATTAACTGCATGCATGATGGGATTGGATTAGGAAGTTGAGCTTCCATTTGAGTTATGACATTTTGATTATGTGGAGGGTGAGCTGAGCTTTTCAATTTATTATATATTGTATTTATAGGTCGGGCGAGTAAAAAACTCTCCGTTAAATGGTCTATTTTATGGCGGGACTCTGTCCGGTTGAAATTTTGAAATTGGGCCTAAATGGGTCATAAAGTTGGATTGATGAATAGTTAGACTTACTACAGGCCTAGGAGGCTTTAGGCTGGCTCAGGTCCGAGTGCCGGTCCAGGCTATAGGTTGGGTCGTGAAAATGCTAAACTAAGCAAAAATATTTATAAATAATTAATCCTTATGTCTGCGCATTACACAAATTATTTTTTATTTTATTTTATTTTAATAATATAATTTAATATTTATTTAAAAAAATACACTAAAATTTATTATTGTTGAAAATTTTAATTAATTATATTAAATGGAATTTAAATTTTACTAAAATTTTGAATAATTATATAGATATTAAAATTAAATTAAATTTTATTTCTTAAATAATTATTCTTTATTTTTTCTAAATATTTTTTATAAGAACATAACAAAATAATAACTTATATTTTTAATAGTAATTAATATAACCTTTTATTTGATAAAAGATATAAAGATATATGTAATTTAATTTAAAATTTTAAAAGAAATTCATAAATTGATAAATAAATTATTTTATTATTTTTTAATTATATTAAATTAAAATTCTTTAGCATTTTTTAAGAATCAATTGGTTTATTTTTATGTGTTATTTTCTAAATTTCAACTTCAATATATATATATGTGTGTGTGTGTTAATATAAAATTTTTAATTAATTATATTAAATGTAATATATATGTAATTTAAAATTTTGAATAATTATATGTATATCAAAATTAAATATTCATTTCTTAAATAGTTATTAATTATTTTTATTTGCATATTTTTTGTATGAATGTAACAATATAATATTTTATATTTTTAACAACAATTAATACAATTTTATATTTGACAAATGATATAAAGATATATACCATTTCATTTTTTAAATTTGAAATAAGTTGATTAATAATTTTTTTGTTATTTTTCTTAATTATGTTAAGTCTAGGCTTTTAACATGCTACTTGGCAATTTTTGTGTATATATATATGTATACAGTTTTTATTTTTTTTTAAAATATATGTTATTTTTAATAAATAACATAATTTAAATGTAATTTAAAATTTTAAATAATTACATGCCTATTAAAATTAAATTATGTAATAATATAATATATATTTTTTACAATTTTATAATATTTAATAAATGATATAAAAATACATATCATTTAATTTTTAAAATTTGAAATAAATTAATTAGCATATTTATATTTATTATTTTTTAAATTATATTAATTTAATTTTTAAAATACCATATGGTGATTTTTTAAAAAGTCTTATAGTTAATTCTTGCAAGAAATTTTTGAAAGCTTATTTTTCATATATATATATATATATTAATTAGATTATTACTTCATTATAACTTATTTATCTCATTTTGATCAGCAAATACATTATAAATATTAAATATTTATATTAAAAAAATATATAAGCGCCGAATCTTGACACGCCTTAAAAAAAAAAAAAAAATCCTAATTTGCTAAAGCCCATAACCGGTCCGGCGGGAGCACCTGAGAGCTGAAACAGCGAGGGTTTGTCAGGAGGACAAAGACAATATAAAAGAGAAAAAAAAGCATGATAGGGTCCTCCTTTACCATTCTGCTCGCGCCGGTATCTCCTTCTCCTTTCCTCTCCTTCAATCGTCTCTCTCATTTCCACCACTCTGCTGTCTCCACCTCTGGTAAGTTACTTAACATTTCTCTCAGTTTCGTCTCCTGCTACCTCAGGTTCCTGTTCTTTTGCTGGTTCAGGATTAGATTTTGTGTTAATAGCAGGTCAATTTTGTAATAGTGCAAAATTTACTAGAGTTTAGTTTATTCTAGGAATTTTATTTATTTTTGGTTTTTATGCTATCCTTTTCCTCTGAAACTAGACAGACTTGTTCAGAGCGACATCTAAAAGACTTGCTTTAGCTACAAAGACACAGTCGATATCGACCATGGCGAATGTGAGTTTATTTAAGTAGTTTTTAGTATGCATTTTGTGATTTTTATACAAATGCGATTAAAGAATCATTTTTTTTAAGTGCTAATATTTGAACATTTGTGGTAAAGACGAATGAGGAGAACTGTGGTAATTTAAAGAAACAATTAGCAAAATTGTTTGAAGCATCTCTTAGAGAGACTGTCCCTAGTGAGCCCGATGTTGAGCCTTTGGTTGCTGCCTGCACTGCCAAATTCGGTGACTACCAATGGTAATGCATCGGCTGAACCTATTTATATGTGGGGTATTTTTCTCTTATGGCAGTAGTAGGACTTTATTTAATTCTAAATTCCTGTTTATTGTTAATGTTGTGCTGAAATTGTAACTATTTCATTGGTGCAGTAATTATGCCATGAGCCTTTGGTCTAAAATAAAGGGAAAAAATAGTGAATTTAAGGGCCCTCCAGCAGTTGGACAGGTATGGATAATTTTTATGTTAGAACTCACTTGATCATGCATGAATTAGCTTCCTTCATTTTCTTTCTTCTTCCTTTCTTTCTTCTTCCTTTCTTTTTACCCTGGTTGATGGCATTGAGTAATCGGTTAAAAGCATTTCTTTTATCTTTGATGTTTCTTTTGGCAGGCTGTAATGAGGAATCTTCCTCCTTCTGAAATGATAGAATCTTGCTCTGTGGCAGGACCTGGTTTTGTTAATATTGTTTTGTCAAAGAGCTGGTTGGCTGAGGTGTTTGCCTATTTTCTGTTTCTTTTTATCTTATGAACTCCTTGTGTGCTTATTATATTTTTCTTTAAAATCTTTTAGCATGGACTTTTTTTTTTACTTCATCATGATTTTAGTGTTGCTCTTAGGAGATCTGTGCAAGATTCCATATGTTAGATTGCTGTGACATCAGAAAATTCAAAAGATGCTAGTTGCTGGTATTGATACTTGGGCACCCAAGATTTCGGTCAAAAGGGCTGTAGTTGACTTTTCCTCACCTAATATTGCAAAAGAAATGCATGTTGGCCATTTAAGGTCTACTATTATTGGTGACACACTAGCCCGAATGCTTGAATTTTCGAAGGTTGATGTGCTTCGACGAAATCATGTTGGTGATTGGGGGACACAGGTACTGTGCTTTCTGCGAATGTTTATTTCTTGCATAATCACTGCCCATATTTTATGAGATCTTAATTTTTTTTTGTTCACCTTTGTTCCACATCTCTTGCTTTTTGTAGACTTCTGCATGATTTACGTTTATCTTCTATCAAACAGTTCTAAATGGCTATAGAGAATTTTGTACATATGATTTATCAAAGACATGACATGATTAGGCCTGTTATAAAGAATGTTTTAATTTGATTTGCAGTTTGGTATGTTGATTGAATTCCTCTTCGAAAAGTTCCCAAATTTTGAAGATGTTAATGAAAGAGCCATCGGAGATTTACAGGTGAGTGGAAGCTTGTTTAATTTTTCAGATTGTGAAAATTAAAATGTTGAAGTGGAAATTTCGTGTTTTAGTTTTAAAAATATTAGCAGCAAGTACCATTATGCATTAATATTACGAACTAGGTGTTTTCTTTTACCATATGTACACATGAAAAATAAAATATTTGTTTGACATTATTTTTTTTTTAATTTTCTGTTAGGTGATTTTTTTTACAATTTTATTTCAATATCTAATGTCTGACTTTCAAATTTTTAATATTTTATTTTCAAATCTAAAAATGAAAAATTAAACATGATGCCTATGTGGTTGTTTGGAATAAATTGTGTGATTTTGTCCAAAGAATGCAACAACTTGTGTGCTGCTTCTTGAGTGTTCAAAAATCAAGGTTGGAATAGGGCAAGAGCAGCTTGTCTTGTCTCAAATGTGCACCAACATGAGACAATGAGAAGTTTGGTTACATCCTTTCCTTTGTATCAAATCAAGTGTCTTTGGCAATATCATAATTGAGATAGAATGTCTAAGCTATAATCACTTGGATTGGATTAGAGACAAATTGAAGTCAATATGGGCTTCTTTTTTTTCTTTTTTCTTTTTCTTTTTTGGTAGATTGAATATTTGGTTCTTGGGCATTGAATGATGTGGGATTTTCAGAAAATGGGATAGAGGCAGTGATACATTATCTTACACATGCTTTGTGTGATTCTAACTCGAGTAATGCATTATGCAGGCATTCTATAAGGCATCAAAACAGAGGTTTGATGCTGAATCTGCTTTCAAGGAGAGGGCACAGAAAGCAGTTGTTCGCCTTAAGGTTAATTTTTTAGCTTTTGACTTGAAGGACTTGTCGATTGATCTGTCATGCAATATCATGATAAAGTGGTAATATACGAGTTATTAAACATTTTAAGGAGGGTATTGAAGATGAAGTTCTTTTTTTATATAGGGTGGAGAGCCCAAGTACCGGCAAGCATGGGTGAAGATCTGTGACATTAGCAGGAAGGAGTTTGATAAGGTCTATCAATGCCTTGGAGTTCATCTCGAGGAAAAGGTAGATATTCATCTTTTTCTATTAATTATGAATACCAACATAAAAACTGTTTTACGAAGCTGCATGTGAAATTCTCCAAATAAGATGTGGCTCGGATTGGTTATAGAATTAGCAACCTGCTTTTCTTTCTTGATGCTAAATTCTTTTATCAAGTTTGATGCAATACATCCCATTTGCTAATGTTTCTTCCTTCTTTAATTTATTGGTTATGCTTATAAGAAGCTGACATTTTGCATGGATGTTTTACTGGAGTGGATTGAGAGGGTCTCTAGTGAAGTTATATCTGAATGATTAATGATGGTTAAGTGATGAGAATGATTTTAAGTTGCATGTTCTTTTCTCTTTTTTTGGTGGGGCATTTCCAGTAACCAAGTGTGACAGGGTAACTGGGTTCATTTACCATATTAAATCCATCAAGCTACAACAATCTCTTATTTGTTTTAATGACATAATTAATAACCAAAAAATGAAAAGCAAATTCACATGAATGTCTTTATAATATTCCTTGTTTGCAGGGAGAAAGCTTTTACAATCCATTCTTTCCTGGGGTTATAGAGGCATTGAGCAATCAAGGATTGGTTCAAGAAAGTGAAGGCGCTCGTGTAATCTTTATTGAAGGAATTAATATACCTCTTATTGTTGTGAAGAGTGATGGTGGTTACAACTACGCTTCAACTGATCTAACTGCCCTTTGGTGAGTTTAGTTTCCCACTTTGAATAAAATCTGGAGCTTTAGATGAATTGATATTATTATCCAAAATACCCCCTTTTATGCATTCGTTCATTCCCTGGTTTGTATACTTGTTATCATGTGATTTGTGTTTTTGTGTGGAAAAATTTTAAAGTCTGTTCTTTCTGCATAATTGGACTTAGTTTGCTTAATAGGTTTTTAGATTCCATCTAGTCTAAAATATAAGATTATTATGATTTTTTTTCCCTCAATTTTTCATTTACTGTGATGATAGTTCAAACTTCAAAGAACCTCCAGAACTATTTACCAATCTTGGCCTCTTTGTTTTAAGAAAATATTGCTGGTGCATATATTTGGAGACTTTTAACCTTTTTTTTTTTTTTTTTTTTTTTTTTGGGGTTTAAGACTATTAGCACCTACAGAGTTTGTTAATGCTCATTTGATGGCATGTGTTTTTCTGCATATGTTGGTGCGTTGTTAAGGAAGAAAAAGGTTACGTTTGAGGGTGAAAATTGAAAATGTTGCATGTTGCTTGACATGTATAGGTATCGCCTTAATGAAGAGAAAGCTGAGCGGATTATATATGTTACTGATGTTGGCCAGCAGCAGCACTTTGATATGGTATTCAAAGTATCTGTTGCCCTATCTTGAGTGATGCATTATGCATGATTTTGCACTTGTTAAGTTTCTAAGCTTTACTTTTTATTACCCATATGGTAGTATTTTTTTATGTGAATATGCCCAACATGCTATTTATATCCATACATTCTATGCTTTAAATTCATGGGTTAGTGCTATACTTAATTTTCAATTGAAGGTCTGACAATCATGTGGTTTTCTAACTCAGGCTGCCAAACGTGCGGGTTGGCTTCCTGCTGGAGATAGAATGTTTCCAAAAGCTAGCCATGTTGGATTTGGCCTTGTTCTTGGAGATGATGGCAAGCGCTTTAGAACTCGGGCCACTGAAGTGGTTCGGTTGGTTGATTTACTAGATGAAGCAAAGACTCGTAGCAAAGCAGCACTTGTTGAGCGTGGTATAATAACTTAATGATCTATAGTTATCTATTAATAGCTAATTATTTGCCTTACATCTTTATCATCCTTATATTTGTAAAATAAGTAGAATCTGGTTTACTTGCTTCATGATTTGATTGTTTCCTCATAGGCTTTCAACTACTAGAGCACATAAATATTACTCTTATATCCTGCACAGGTAAGACCGAAGAGTGGACTGAAGAGGAGCTTGAGCAGACTGCTGAGGCCATTGGTTATGGCGCTATCAAGTAAGCTATCTATGTTAATATGAACTTTCATTTTATCTGATTAAATTGTTGTATTCATTATCATCACCAATCCATTTGGTGATGTCTTTTGTTCTAGGATTGAGTACTTTGCTAACATTTGCTTGTGGTGGCCTAGGGAGTGAAAAAAATTAGGGATTTGATGGTTTTGAGCTAACGAAATAGTTTCATGTTTGCAGCGCAAAGTTTGTTTGAGAAATAATGAAGTTTGTTGGCATTGGCAAAGAGGTGAAGCTTGAATTAACATGTAGGAAATTTTTTGGTGGTTTTGGGTTTAAAATTTAAAGGTTTTTTTGTAGCATAGGGGCATTCTTTGGTGCAAGAGAAGCCTTAAGGTTGTGGCCTCTAAGTTGTGGGTTTGAGTTGTTGGGGCTACCATTGCAAGCAAAAAAAACTGAAGTGTGGAACTTCCTAAGTTGTTCTCAGGTATCGTTGCCCTGTTGAGACCATGATGGGGAGATATTTTTAATGCCTTTTTTTTTATGGTTTATTGAATGACTCTTACAGGGTGGATAATTAGGAGAGCACATACAGACTCATAACGATAACTAAAGTGAGTAGGTACTTGCATTCTCTTCTTTGCCATATCATGGTTTAGGATTTGGATAATTCCTTAACTATGAAGAAAACTTGAATCCTTAAGACTTCATAGAATGATAGAAGACTGCACTTAAATTATCTAATTAAATTGCAATAAGATGAAATGACTTTCATCTCCTGTTTCCAGAATACTAATAAATAATAGTTGAAGTCTTGCGCTTAAATTTTTTTAATCCTCAATCTTTTACAACTGGACCTATCAAAGGTTATAAAAACTTCCATTGTATGTTGGACTGTTGGATGACATTCCTACACAAGAAAAACCTGAAGTTGCCAAATCTGAGAATAAGGTGAAAATGGCAGTGATATGTTTGTCCCATTGCTGCATTATCTGACCTCTGATTCCATGAGTAAAACTCATTGTTTATGCTGCTTGAGGGCTACTACATACTTATTTCTGTTTACAACATTGCTTATGGATATAAACATGTTTCTTTATTTATCTGTGATCTCTACTTTTTGATACACTTACATTATTGATCTGTTTCTCAGGTATGCTGACTTGAAGAACAACAGATTGACGAATTACACATTCAACTATGATCAGATGCTTAATGATAAGGTAAATGTAGATATCCGAGTTGCTGCTTGGTAGAGTGTAGATTACCTGAATTTCTAGAAGCTAAACTTGTTCATGAGAATTAACTTCTAGTTCTTATGTTTTACCATCCTCATGCATAAGTTTTTATTTGCCGATTGTGCTATTGACTAGATGTTGTAAGGTTCTCATCCAGTTTCTTCTCCCTTTCATGGTTGCTAATGAGTACCACCACTCTTACCAGTGCTGCAATTGCTTTCTTATGTTTAAAAACTTTTGAACAGGGAAATACTGCTGTTTATTTGTTATATGCACATGCTCGGATCTGTTCAATCATCAAGAAATCTGGTAAAGACATAGAGGAACTGAAGAAAGTAAGTTATCTTCGTAGTTGAAGCTGCAGCTATCATTGAAATTCATGTTGCACAGTTCATATGACCCACCAAAAAAGTTTTCTTTTTCTGACTTGACTGCATTAATATCACTTGGAGACAATTATTTATTTCACAGGACTTAATTTCAATTAGAATTTAAATGCGGTAATAATCCTTGTATACTTGGATGATAGTGGCTTGACCATGATAGTGAGAATTTTCAATTGACATGCTGCTTGCTAGTTTTTTCTGCTTGTAATATCCTTCTCCGACTCTATATCTTTATGACTGTAATTCCATGTAAAACCTCTAGCAAATATGACACATCTATGACATTTCTTCTGATAGATGCAGTTCAATTTCTTAGTCCACTTAATATCAGTTGTATCCTTTTTTTGCCCCTTCTAAACCTAGTATTGAGGTATCAGGGCATCTGCTTTTTAATGTTTGTGGATTTTAAGGACTTGAATGTTGTCCAAAGTAATGGCAGTTAACATCTCTAGTAGTAAAATTTTGATATTGTTAATTTTTTTTTCTCGTCTATTTTTGTAATATAGACGGGGGTTTTGGCATTGGGTCATCCTGATGAGCGTGCACTAGGGCTTCATTTACTACAGTTTGCTGAGGTAAGAAATGTTTTAAAGAATCTCACTTCGTTTTGCTTCTTGACCTTGGCTTACTTGCATTTTAAAGTTATAGAGCTTTGCAAGTTATGATGAATGTGTTTGTGCTCACTTTTCAGACCGTTGAGGAGGCTTGCACCAATCTCCTGCCAAATGTGTTGTGTGAATATCTCTATAATTTATCTGAATACTTCACCAAATTTTATTCCAATTGCCAGGTATGGTCCAACAATGCTAAAATATTATGCTAATGATAGAATGTTGACTTGCCCATCACGTGGCAAAACAGCTAACTAGCTCATGCGGCATCATAGTCTTCAAAATATTTTATGTGAACTGGCCAGTTGGTGTACAGTATGCAATATGTAATGACTTGGAAGTTTTCCTTCCTATTTATTTTTCTTCGGTGAACTGACAATAGACAGACTAGGATGTTTACAAACCCAAGAGCTAATGTTGTAATATTGGAAAATTGAGCAGGTTGTTGGGTCAGCCGAGGAAACAAGCAGACTTTTGCTGTGTGAAGCAACAGCCGTGGTCATGAGGAAATGCTTTTTCCTTCTTGGAATTGTACCTGTTTACAAGATATGACAATACAAAAGCAAGATCAAGGGTTTTGTCTGTATTTTTCTCAAGACACCATGAAAATAGTATAAAGATCATGTAATTTGTTGGCAATTTTGTTGGAAAGATTCTTACCATGGGTGGTAGGTCTCCCTGACTGGGTTAAATCAGGGACAACGAAACCATTTAACAGCGGATCGTGAGTTTAGGGGCAATGACTCTTATACCCAAAGAGCTTTTTCTTTTTTTTTTTTTTTTTCCGGCAATTCAAACAAAAGAAAAAGTAGTTAGGTTTCCTATATGATTTCCTTAATATTGTGATGTAGAGTTATATTTGCATTTCATGCCATACGCATTTCGCTCTACATTCTTTCCACTTCAAACCGTAATCCACAGAGCTCTCTAGAAAAAAGAGACAGATTGAACGTTGACTGCGATTTTGATGTGATATTCTAGAGAAGCCTTCTACCCTAACTTTGGAGAATAAAAAAAAAAAAAAAAAAAAAAATATATATATATATATATATATATATATATATTATCTTTTTAAATTTTATCAGTTAACCTACCAGCTGCAAGGTACATTATCGTTTGCCTAACTTTGTTTACAGGCGACATTCACTTTGCTTGGGTAACTTGCGATTTGGCTTTGGAAATATGCTTCTGATTAATACTATTGTTATGACTAAAAGCTAGAATTGTTCTCACATGCTCATCCAACATATTCTAATTAGTATTGCCAATTACATTTAACCAGATTCTATCTCTAAAGATGGTAAATTTGATGAAACAAATCAAAGATTAGGGCAAAAACAAAAAGAGGCTCCATAAATCTCCCAATGAAAAAACCTAATCGGTATTTTTTTTTGATAACCTTCATAAACTCACCTTTCCGATGCTTTCCGTTGATTGTATATATGCATTTCAAAGTTCAAACCAAAAAGCCATTTAAAAAGAAAAAAATTTTTTTTTTCTTACCGGTTAGACGTAAAGGAAATTAAAAAGGACAAAAGAAGACGGCTAAATGAGATATTTTTTAAAAGATCAGGAAAAAAAAAAGTTATTTCAAGGTGGATCTTGTGATGTCTATGTCAATTCTCCAAAGAACAGAGTTATTTTATAAGAGCAAAGAGCAATGATGGTTACAATGACAAGGTAATTTCAAGGGTAAAAAAGAAAATGCATAACATATTAACATATCTAAATGATGAAATTTTTTAAATAATATTTCCATATCAGCAACTTAAATTAATGCATATATGGATAATAGGCTAATCATCAAATAAGTGATAAAGTTCTCTGAATATTATTGGAAGATGGCAGATTGATAATAATTAATTAAGTTGATATATTTCAAGGCAGATGATGATCGATCCTTCATGCATATTATAGCTTGGCCAATTGAACTCGCTTGGATTTCCATCTTAGACTACAAAATACTTGAAAATAATTATGCTTAATTTCTGTATTGTAATTAAGTAAAGTCTTGATTTCATTGATCACATGTACAATTCAAAAAGACTAGCTCTTGCAATATAAATTCTGCAAGTTGTCATATACTTACGGTTTTTGTTCATCGTCATCAGTAGCATTGCAATGGAGGAAAGGCCCTAGCAATCGCCCGCTAAAGAACCTCTCTTACCTAAAGAAGATAAAAGAGATCCTCTTGAACTTGAACCCCTTTTTGATATGGTAGCCTTTGGACTGTAACACTTTTGAACATCTAAAGCCCCAGCATAGCTCTTGCATGACTTTATTTTAGATCTGTATGGAGTCACAGTAGTCACTTTCTTTGCAAGATCTTCTAAGCTCTTCACACTTGCTAGAGATGTGTAAGACTGAGACTTCCCTTGATAAAACTTTGAAAGACCTCTACTGCAATAGTTAAATTCATTATTAGATTAATAAAAGAATCCTACCTTTTCTATAACCATTTATACTTACCTGATGGGAAGTTGGGCCATGAGCTCTGATAATTCATATAGAGGTCCATTTGTATGTGATATCAATGTTGATGATGATGATGAAGATGATGTTGAAGAAGATGCATCTTCAACTAAATCTATTGAAGAGGAAGAATCAGCTGAGTTTGTTGAATCTTCCATGGAGGATTCAGCTGATGTTGATTCATACTGAGAAGCACCATCACCACCTTCCATGGCTTCCCAGAAGGGATCTTGCTCTTCTTTATTAGGGTTTATCTTCTGCAGAGTCATATCCAAAAAATTTGATTTGCTGCTGCTTCTGCCATTTTGATGATCACCAGCAACAAGCAAGAGAGAAGTTAACGACAGAAGAATAATAAAGATGATGTTGTGGTCTCTTCAGAGAAAGCATATATATATGAACATGCTATGCTTTGCCTGATACCTAGTTGATGAAAATATACAGATAATAGCAAATATTATTTTATAGCAGAAAAGTTGGAAAGGGTAGCATTGAATTGAAGGGTATTCCCTTTTTTTTTTTTAATTGTTAATTTTTTTAATATATATTTCTTTATCCTATGATTTGTCATCATCATCATCATCTACTAATGGTGTATATTTCATAGCTTTCCCATAGTACAAGGAAGTGGATAAGGTCTAAATTTGAAGACATCCAAGTCTGAGTCACCATCCTTTCTTTTGTGGGAGAAACTTAGGTCACTGTCTTTAGCTACTTTGCCTCTTAAAGCAGTGACAAATTTAAATGTTTTTCAGATTTCTAGGAACCCTAATAGTCGAAGTTTTATGTCAAGAAAGAATCTTGATTTACCAAAATCTTTTTTTTTCACAATAAAATTTTTTTATTAAAATATTTTTAAAAAATTTTATATTTATTATCTGTTTAATCTGATTATCAGATCATCCTCACAAACCTGACTTAAATGGTATGTGAAAAAACCTGAAATAATACAGTAAAAAAAGAAATTGGCCAAAATCTTAATGATAAGTTTAGAAAACAAGGTTTGGTGGAATTAGATAATTAATTTCCCACTAATCCTTGTTTGCCAAATTATATAATTTCCTATTCTCTTTAATTTTTCTTCAGAATTTATAATTATAAATGACTTGAATCAATTAAATTGTAATTTATTCAAAATTAAAAATTATAAGCATTATAACCTAATATTTTGAAACAACTATTGCAAATCTTGAACAAATATTAAAGTTGATAATTAAAAGTTATTCTATAATAATATAATATAATTAAGATAATAAAAAATAATTTAAATATATTTTATACCTAATAATTTAATAAATACAATTCAATATATATATAAAATTACATAAATTTTAATTTAATTAAAATGATTATATATATATATATATCAAAAATTAAGATATAAACTGAAAATTAAATCAAAATTAAATTGAAATATCAAAGAATTAACTAAAAATTTTCATTTGGCTTTGGTTGGTAAGATAAGGTACAAGGAAAAGGAGGTTGAGTTGGAAGGCAATGAAGAGAGGTGTAGTGGTGAACCACACGCTACTGCAGCAGGTAGGCGTTCACCATTCTTTTGGGTTTGTTTTTTCATATGCGTTACATAATTTGTTATCCAGTGCCCACAGACAGGACTGGACCCTCTTTTTTTATATCATTAATACCCACAGAGTCCTGACACTAGGACCCATTGCACCTTCCTCCAACCAAGTTTCACCTTTCGCCCATTATTTCTGCATCCTGTGTAGGAATGTCAGAAGTCAAATTTTGTGAGTACTCATTCTCGTTGAATCTTTGATGAGTTTGGGTATTATATAATTGAATTTAAATAAATTTAAATTTAAAAATAATATTTATAATAAATTTAAATTTTATATATTGAATATTTGTTATTATTAAAATATATTTATAAAAATATTTAATTAAATATAAAATATATATATTTTTATAATAATATTTATAAATTTTTATATTTTTTTATTTTATACAAAATAGAATTTAAAGATTTTATGAAATTATTAAAATTTTAAAATATAAATTGTTAATTAAAATATTTTTTTATATAAAATATTAATTAAAATATATAAAATTAAACGGATTCAATTTTTTTTAGGTAATAATAATCAGGTTTGGGATAGATTCGAGTAGTTGAGAATAAATTTTAAACGAATTTGGGACGAGTTCGGATTTTCATAATATTAATTAGATTCGAATTCGAGTAGGGTGATTGTCGCAGGTATCCTACCTGTTGCCATCCCTAATTCTGTCCCACATCATCCCATCCCTCCTATACACGTGTTTGATGATAATTTTGCTCATGACATTTTCTTTTATAGTTAGGTCTTATTAAAATTTCAATTCAATGCCTTATAATTTTAAAATTAATAATTTTAACTAAAAAAAAATTTATTGGTTCTTTCCCTTTCTGAAGAACTAACTAATAATGTTACGATCTTATTCTGCGTAAGGATAAATTTAATAAAAGCTTAATTAAGTCTTTAGATATCATTTTCTTATAAGTTGTTTTTTAGATGTGAGTTTTACTTAGAAATCTTGTTCCTCACATGATTCGAATAAGCTTGATGAATCTCTAGACACCCTTCCTTTACAATCTAATTTTTAAGGGTAAGTTATATCTCAGTGGTTTATTCCTCATACACTTCGTATCGATGATATCATTAGCCAATTATATAAAATTACATAACTTTTCCCTTCTAAATTTTAAGGATGTAGATCAGTCTCATAAACTGTAATTCATTGTTGGTATTTGGAATTGGATTTGAATATAATTATTATTATTAGAAAAACTTGGCTAGCTATAGCCAGAAAAATATGGCAATTGGTTTGGGCACCAACACTTGAAATGACACGTGATTTGGCATCAAAATCAATATTGTGGCCTCAAGCATGATGCAGTTGTGGTTAGAAGTAGACACCGCATACAATTCAAGTGTCAGAAGTTTTAGGTTCTCAGTCACAAGTAGGCATCTCTTAAAATCACAAGTTGCATCTCCTCAGGGCCTGCCAGATTGCTATATTGGAGGTGTAAAATGGGCTGGCTGTTTGGTGATGGATATAATCAATTTTAGTAGTTCTATCATTTCAGCTGTCTCGGAATTAGATATAATCTCTTTGAATATCAAGGCAAGATCTATATAATAAATCATTTGTTTCAGTTGTACATGGTAATTTCTGTAATATTTGATTAATAGCCAAGATCTGATGTGAAACATTTTATACTCAGAGATATAGCATTGCAAGGCAAGCCAACTTGTCTCGGGTTCAACATAAACATTACAAGACAAAATATCTTGGCCTGAAATTGGATTACAAAGCAATCTATCTGGGGTAGTTCACAGAAGGTTCCAACCTGACTACTAGCTAGAATACCAAGATCAATGACTTTTTCTTCCCATTTTTTGATGAAAGGGTGATTCTGAAACATAAAAGAGTTGCCAATCATAATTCTGGCTTTGGTATATGCTATTACTGCGTTACTATGACCAAAAGGTCCAAAGATGATGCCTTGTCTCGAGGACTCTTCTGTATACTGCAAATACCATTGAAAACACAGAGTCAAGAACGTTATTAGTGAATGTAATTAAGGACTTTCAGGACAAAACAGGATAATATGAGAAAATTAAGTGTTCTTTTAATATGAGAAAACTAAGTGTTCTTTTCTGTGCTAAGTTATAGAGTTATCAGTTTAAGCCATTTGAACTAGAAAACCTACTCAAATTCTCTAGGTGATGAGCCAACTACAATCCATTAATTTAAGCTAGAGAATGTCTGCAAACTTTAGAAATGAAATTGTGGAAGTAAACAGAAGCCACAAAAAGAACTAGTCCAAGATTATTTAAGACAGAGAAACAATGTCAATATGCGCTTAGAAACATAATGAGAAGTGAAATGAATTTGTTCAAGTTATTACCAGGATGATACAAATGAACAGAACTCGGAAGAATTGATCTGGTGGAGCAGATGGAGGTGGTCTCTCCACGATGGCTTCCCAAAGCTCATACAAGCTTGGTCAGTTTTGCTGATCTTCAGATTGCATGAAAGGAAAATGCCCTATAGCGCACTCAAGTACTACCAACTCTAAACCCCAAATATCACTGCTGTAATCACAAGTGTTCCTACTGATTGATTCTGGCTATAAGAGGGAGAGAATCCATTACTAATAAAAATATGCATCATATCTACAGCGTACATAAAATGTGTCCCTTTGACCCATAGAAATAGCAAGCATTGCACTCACACCAAAATCTGTGATCTTCACTTCCCCCTATGCGTGACATGTCACTAATGGTGTAGGTACTCAAGACCCAGTAGAACATGGAATAGGTACATAATTTTCAGCTATCTAACAACTACAAGGATTTCTTTTCTTTGTAGATTCTCAAGAAAGAAGCTCATAGACCTTCTTACACACAACAAGGTTCAAGAATTGTTTTTACTTGTCTAATCACATCTGCCAGGGATCCACTGTCCATGTATTCTAAAACAAGAGCAAAAGCTCCATTGTGATAGAATGAGTGGCGGCAAAAAACAGCATGAGAACATTGGGAGGCTTGGTTTATTTTCAGCTCCTGTACAATTTGTTGACGAATGTCCTGTTGTATCTTCATCTGGATAAACTGTAATATACAATGCAATGAACTTCTAAGTTATAGATTCATTCTAAATCAGTTTTAGATAAAAAAAAAAAATCGAGTCTAATTTTTTTTGAAATTAAGAGTGTATTTTATTATTTATTGGAGAAGGGAAATATTTGACTCGCTAATAAAGGAGTGAGTACAAATTTAAACAATACAGCACATTAAAATTTCAAATTATTTAGCCCAGTAAAAATACGTGGCAACTCAGGAATGGGTATAAATAAAAACAAATCTCAAATTAAGAGATGACAGTCAAAATTACCATATAAGGTTGCGACATGCCGTTTTTTGATAAGGCGACCTTCATTTATAATCTCTTATTCTCACCTCTCTTGCGACTATGACTCGCGCAATCTCTCATGTGACATGTCGTTTACTTACATGCTGTTGCTCAGCTTCAAACGACAAAAGGTCTGCTAATCATCCACCAAACTATCAAACAGAATTGGTCGACCATTTGCAGTAACTTTCTACAGTATTATCTATTTTATCAATGGTTAGCCGTTAAACATTTTAGTAACCATTAGCTGTTACTTTAATAATCGTCGGCTGTTATAATTGACGGTGGTTAAAATACCTGATAGATTTTATAGCTGACGGTTATTAAAATATAGTTATTAAAATATTTGACAGTTAACTATTATTAAAATAAATAATAAAAAGTTATTGATAAATGGTAAATTAATTCTGTTTAATACTTTGGTAGATAATATTTTAGTAATTATCAGTTGTTTAGATATTAATAATTAATGATTAAATGTTTATATAATAATTTAAAATAAAATATTTATTAAAAAAATTATTAAATATAAAAATAATTATATTTATAAAAATTAGAAGAAACAATTTTTTTGAAATCATTTTTTTAATCTTCAAATAATATAAACTGTTGCCAAATAAGACCAACAACCACAACAACAGTTAAATTTTGGAGTAAATAGTAATTAATTAACTAAACACTTATAATGAAGAAAAATAGGAGAGGAACTAGCACTATTTTTTTTTAATTGAGACATTTATATAATAAATTAAAAAAAATATTTTTATTCAATGAAAAAATTAAGTTATTTTTTTAAAAAATTATTTTCTAAATTTTAATAATTGTATTAAAATATAAAATATTTATATATTATTAATTTAATATTGTAATGTAAAAAATAATTTTTATGAAAAAATATTTCTTATATACATTATTTTTAACAAAATAACAAAGCTTAAATTTTTTTAAATATTATAAATATTTTTCATAAAAAATTATTCCAGATATTTTAATGAGAATCTAAAATTCAAAACTGTTTAATCGAAACGGCCCTAACCAAGAGTTGTGACAGTTCGTTTCGTCCAGTGCGAAAGGTCCGAAACGAGGGACCAAACGTTTCGAAACATTAGAAAAGCAAACCCAATCACAGACTCCACTTCTTCGTCTTCTTTGGCTTCGCAGAGACGAAAAAGCCTTCAGAAACCACAGACAAAAGAGCAAAACTAAAAAACCAATGCAAAATAATGGGCAACAAGATCGCCCGCACAACGCAAGTTTCTGCATCAGAGTATTACCTCCACGATTTGCCCTCCTCTTACAATTTGGTCCTCAAGGAGGTGCTCGGCCGCGGCCGCTTCTTTAAGTCTATTCTCTGCAAGCACGACGAGGGTTTGGTCCTCGTTAAGGTTTATTTCAAGCGCGGCGATCCTATCAATCTCAGAGAGTACGAGCGCCGCCTCGAACACATCAAGGAAACCTTCCTTGCCCTTGACCACCCCCACGTCTGGCCCTTTCAGGTCTAATCTTTTCCATTTTCCCTTACCTTTTTTCTGTTTTGGAATTTTGGGATTTTCTAGCGTTTTGTTTTGGTTTGCTGGGGAAACACAACAATTAAACGTAATTCAGAGTTTTTGATGTTTAGATAAGTTTAATGTGCTTCTGCAAGCTTTAATTGATTGCAATTTTAATTGGGGTCGAGTTAGGTACAATGTGTTAGGAAAGCGCGGGAAGGAGGTCAGTGGTGTTCTTTTGCTTTGTGCTTTGTGTTGTTTTCGGTTTTATGAATGATCGTATAGAAGCGAGAATTCTTTTAAACAGTGGTGATAACTAAGCTCTGCATTGGAGAATTTAGTATCTTGTTTGGTTGTTGGGGAACTGATTGTTTAATATTAGACTTAAGGGACGGAGAGCACAATTAAATAAAATAGATCTGTGTGGTTGAGTTTACTTGGTAAGATAACAGAAGTGCAAGTTTGATTATAGTTTTAGTTATAAAGAAAGATAACTGGTAACTGCCACAGTGGGCCAGCCGAATCTGAGGAGCGTATTAGGCTAAGTTAGCTCAGTTATATAGCCATTCAGAAACCAACTAGGTAGGACTCTTGTTGATGATCATTCGTTACCCTATCTGAACCTTTTTTTTGGGGAATTAAATTAGGCATTTTGTATGAATTCCTGACAAGGTAGTTTCTCTTCCAGTTTTGGCAAGAAACAGATAAAGCAGCTTATCTTTTGAGGCAATATTTCTTCAATAATCTTCATGATCGGTTGAGTACTCGGCCTTTCCTCAGTCCAGTGGAGAAAAAATGGTTGGCTTTTCAGGTGTTTATTGTCTCTCCCTCTCTCTCTCTCTCACTCTCTCTCTCTCTCTCTGTGTCCATCTTTTTATCATTTACATGAATTACTTCTTATGGGTTTAATTCCAATTAATATTTTGGTGGCTGTGCAGTTACTTCTTGCTGTGAAACAGTGCCATGATAAGGGTATTTGCCATGGTGAGTGCAATATGGTGAGAGAAGGTTTCTTTTTGCAGTGAAAGCATTCTAACGGCTCTGTTTCATCTATGTTCATTTCAATTGCCGCAGGTGACATTAAGTGTGAGAATGTGCTGGTCACTTCCTGGAATTGGCTTTATCTGGCTGACTTTGCATCATTTAAACCAACTTACATTCCCTATGATGATCCTTCGGATTTCTCATTCTTTTTTGACACTGGAGGAAGGAGGCTCTGTTATCTTGCACCTGAGGTTTTTTTTTTTTTATATTTTTAATCTCATCAATTTTTCTCCCTTTCCTCTTTTTTCTTTTCTTTTTTTTTTCCCCCTTCTAACTGTAAATTTTGATATATATGTAGTTTATTTTTCATCTGTTACATTACCATGAAGGAGTTATAATAGAAATGCTTTCAATGAGCCACCTGCTGAATTAGTAACATAGATCATGATTAGAAATAAATTGAATGGTTTTCGGATATAAGAGATACAGTTGATTGCTCTTGAAGGACAAATGCTATTGACTGAGGCTTTAAGAGTCACATACTACTTTTACATCTCTTAACCTGTGCTTGGGAGGTAGGTGAAAGTGTGGGAAAGAAAGGAAGTGAGAGAAAATCAAGGGAAAGAATCATCTCTTGACCTGTTTGGAAGAAGGAGAGGTAGGGAGGAGAAGAGAAAATGTGTTAAAAGTAGTCATCTGGGCCCACTAAAAATTTTCACCTGGATTTGAGGTGAAAAGCTTGGGAAAGATGGTTCTTAAATTTTAAATTTAAGGTCTACGCATTTAACCCTAAAACTATTATATAATTACGTTTGAAATGTTTTTATTTTATAATATGAGTAAAGGGTAAAATAGTAATTGTATTATCAAATATTTCTTCCCAACCCACAGAAAATTGATGTTCTCGCATTTTCTCCCCCTCTCTCTTTCACCTCATTCCAAACAAGGGAGGAGAAATGAGTATTCTCTCCCCTCACATTCTATCCCTTTCTTTCTTTTTTTTTTTTTCATCCTCTCTTTCTTGCCCCACCCTACTTTTTTTCCCAAACACAACATTAGAATTTGCACTGTGTTCAAGAACCATTTGCTTTTATTTTTCTCTGTGGTAGCCAGTCTTCCAACTCTACCTCTCCACCCCTCCTCTCCCCTCTCCTCCCACCCCACCCCGCGCTTCTTTTTTTTAATATACATTTTAAATTGATTTTATATCATCTCTCTATCGTTCATTACAGTTTCATATCCTCATATTTTCAGAGATTTTATGAACATGGAGGTGAGATGCAAGTTGCTCAGGATGCACCATTAAGGCCCTCCATGGACATCTTTGCTGCAGGGTGAGTTTGGGAATTGCAAGCATTTTTTATCTCTTAAGTTTTGGATATCAAATGGCATGTTGATTGTACTGCTATGCTAGAGATGACTTCTGTCCTCAACTTCTGCCGTAAATAATTGGTAATGTGTATAAATATATATATATATAAGTAGCAGTGTTGTGAAGAGGAGACTGGGCGAGGTGAAATCTAGGCACCTCGCCTGGGAAGGCTCTAGGCGAGGCGCCTTCAACTAGGAAATGCTTAGGTGCCCAGGCGAGTCTTCACCAAGTGCCCCAAGGCAAGAAAAGATGAGAAATTAAGGAAAAAAAAAAAAAAGAAAGTTGAGAAAGAGAAAAGCTTACCTGATTTGTTTTCACCTTTTGGCTTCTGCACGATGACTAGAGAGTTAGGATTTTGAGATTGCATGACATAATGAATGGAATTGAACAATGCATCTAGAATTTTAAATTTTATTAAGTGCTTTATGGTTTTTGCTTTAACGTTTTGTGTTATTAGAGGAATGCTTTTGATTTTAGAGCTTAAAACATATAATATATTATGAAATATGAATATGAAATTTGACAATTTATTGATTGTGTAATTTGTTAAACTTTTTTACATTGCATATTTAATTATTTATTATTTTATAATAAATTAGCGCTTCACTTCGCTTGGGCGATGGAGGACCTTTTCGCTTTAAGGTTGCCTAGTGCTTTTAACAACATTGATAAGTAGGTTCTGTTTAATTTTGCTAAGAGTGTGTTATTGTTATTCTAACATGTGCTAGAGACTTGGGTGAAATCCTTCCTGCTCTAAGAATTAAGGATCATTAGGTTTTTGTGGGACAGGATTACAATAGTCCTTTTATTTACCAGAGATTATTGACCCATAAAAAATTTTTTCCTACTCCTCATCCTCTTCATTTCTTCTTTTGTTATTCTTTTCTTGGATGGGGGCGCAGGACAGCGGTATGAAACAGTGTTGTATTGCATGAGGCTTTTGACATTGTGGGCTTTAGGGAGAGTCCGATGTATGCATCATTCTCCTTGTATTGCAACGAGTTCTTTTGATGTGGTTTAAGCCCTTGATCTCTTTATCAGATGTATGGAATATTTCCATGGGATGGGAGTTGGTGTTATTTAAATTTTCTTGTAGCTCAATCTTGTTAACATTGCAAAATCAAGAGAATGTAAAAGCCATTTTGATAGCAGTTATGCAATTTTCTTTAGAGGGATCTAATATCAGTTTAATAAATTTCCCAAACATTGGTTTTCTATAATTTTGTTAGGTGTTTCGTGATGTAATAATTAGTTGTGTAATCATGTTATATAGGTGTGTAATTGCAGAGCTTTTCCTTGAGGGTCAGCAACTGTTTGAACTCTCCCAGCTTCTTGCTTATCGCAGAGGACAGTATGATCCTAGCCAACATCTTGAAAAGGTTCTATCTCTCTCTCTCTCTCTCTCTCTCTCTCTCTCTCTAAATTGTACTATAGCTTTTTTGTTTGAGAAATTTATATGCCTTTTGTAAGTTTTTAGACTTTTTCATAAATTGTACTCAAATAAGTTATGTTTGAATTACCAACCAAAGGAATTTTCTTTCTTTTATTATTGTTATTATTATTATTATTTTTTTTTTTTGTGTGGTGTCTTGGGAGGGTTTGGTGTGCAGAGGAGGTGGGAATGCAACTCAATCTCAACTTGTGGTATTGACTTCCCTTTGGAAATGTTATTCTATCTGCAATATAATGTCCTTTATCACGAGCTATATTTCACTGGTCCATCTGAGCCTTAAAACTTCAATTTTGACCTTGTCCTGGCTTTAGTGTGTGCAAGAATTAATCAACTTTGAGATTTTGTAAATGTGATTACTTTTTCTTTCTTGTAACTCTTGTCATGCTTGACAATTTATCAATTCAAATATTCTGTGAATGCAGATCCCAGATTCTGGAATCCGAAAGATGATTCTTCATATGATCCAGTTGGAACCAGAGGCACGACTTTCTGCTGAAAGCTACCTGCAAAATTATGCTGCTGTCGTGTTTCCGACCTACTTCTCACCATTTCTACATAATTTCTACTGCTGCTGGAATCCTCTTCATTCTGATATGAGGGTAAGCAATTCTGTTATATCCTACACAAAATTGGATGCCTTTATTGCTATTGAGTATTTACATACGCGTTGCTGCTCATTTGCTAGGTTGCGATGTGCCAGAGTGTTTTCCATGAAATACTTAAGCAAATGTTGAGTGATAGAACCAGAGAGGAAATAGAAACTGGACTAGTGACATCCGTGAATGGCATGAGTGGTAAACTAGCGCTAGAGATGGTTGAAAAACCAAACTTGGACTTGGCAATGGACTCAAGAAAGAGAGAAAAGACAGAGAAGGGTTTCGTTCGTGATCAATACAAACTTCTCGGTGATATCAGTACCCTTCTTGGGGATGTAAAACAAAGTAATGACTACTCTGGTGTGAAGTTGGGGCCTGAGAGTACACCCAATTCTGTATTTTCCCAGGACATCAAGCAATGTGGCATGCAGTCACCTGGCGAGCTTCTTCAAGCAATCTCCAATGCATTTAGGAAAAATGATCATCCCTTTCTGAAAAAGATCACAATGGATGATTTGAATTCAGTGATGTCTGAGTATGACAGTCAATCAGATACCTTTGGCATGCCTTTTTTACCAATACCTGAGGATGGTATGAAATGTGAAGGTATGGTTCTGATTGCCTCTCTCCTCTGTTCCAGCATACGCAATGTCAAATTGCCGCATTTAAGGAGAGGGGCTATACTTTTGCTGAAGTCTTCATCATTATATATTGATGATGAAGACCGCTTGCAGCGTGTACTACCATATGTTATTGCTATGCTTTCTGATCCAGCAGCAATAGTGCGTTGTGCTGCACTGGAGACTTTGTGTGACATTTTACCATTAGTTCGTGATTTTCCTCCTAGTGATGCTAAAATATTCCCTGAATATATTCTTCCAATGCTTTCCATGCTTCCTGATGATCCAGAGGAGAGTGTGAGAATATGTTATGCTAGCAATATAGCTAAGCTGGCACTAACTGCTTATGGTTTCTTGATTCACTCAATAAGCTTGAGTGAGGCGGGTGTTCTTGATGAAATGACTTCAGCACGGAAGTCACTGGCATCATCCAATGAGACATCTGGACAGCTGCAGAGAGTAAATAATAATTCCCAGCTTGGACAATTGAGGAAATCCATTGCTGAGGTTGTTCAAGAACTTGTGATGGGTCCAAAACAAACTCCAAATATCAGGAGAGCACTCCTGCAGGACATTGGCAACCTGTGCTGCTTCTTTGGCCAGAGACAGAGTAATGACTTTCTTTTACCTATCCTTCCTGCATTTCTCAATGATCGGGATGAGCAGCTAAGGGCATTATTTTATGGAAAGATTGTATATGTCTGCTTCTTTGTGGGACAAAGAAGTGTGGAGGAGTATCTTCTACCCTACATTGAGCAGGCTTTAAGTGATCAAACTGAGGCTGTCATTGTTAATGCACTGGACTGTTTGGCGATCCTTTGTAAACGTGGCTTCTTGCGGAAGCAGACACTGCTTGAAATGATAGAACATGCCTTTCCATTGTTGTGTTATCCAAGTCAATGGGTCAGAAGGTCAGCCGTCACTTTCATTGCAGCCAGCAGTGAGAACTTAGGTGCAGTGGATTCCTATGTTTTCCTTGTACCAGTTATACGCTCTTTCCTTCGCAGACAACCTGCTTCCCTAGCTTCTGAGAAGTCTCTGCTTTTATGTTTGAAGCCTCCTGTCTCAAGGCAGGTATTTAACCAGATTTTGGAAAATGCTAGAAGTTCAGACATGTTGGAGAGACAGAGAAAAATATGGTACAATTCATCAGCACAGTCCAAACAATGGGAAACTACTGATGTACTCAAAAGAGAGGATGGGGAACTAAATTCAATAAAGAGTTGGTCTGACAAGAAAGTGGGTCCTGAGACTCAAAAACATGATGTTGATGCATTGGAGCAGCTGGAGGATGGTGAGGCAAAGTTGAGAGCTATGGGCTTTGTGAGCAGTGTTTCTAGTATGGTCGACATTCGTGATCCTCTATGCCCAGAAAAGTTACATTTCTCTGGCTACATGTCTCCACAGGTTGGTGGTGTTAATAGCTTCATACATGATAAGTCCTCAGAGGGCATACCTTTGTATTCTTTTAGCATGGACAGGCGAGCAGTAAAAATTCCTCCTGCAGCTTCCGATTCTTCATTGCGAATGAACTCCCTTGGAATTGGTTCATCTTACATTCCTTGGATGGATCCAGTGAATAAATCGTTTAGCTTGGCCAGTTCAGTTCCTGCACCTAAGCTGGTTTCTGGATCATTCAACATCAGTAATGGATCTAAACAGTTCTACAGAGTAGTACATGAACCAGAGAGCAGGGAAAATGATCAAACAACATATGTTAATAGTAAATTTCAGGATATGGGATTATCTGGTGGAACAAAGGGAGGTTCTTTTACGGTGGAAGATGCTTCTGCTCCAACTGATCTAACTGGATTGCCATCCTTTTCTCGGACCACATCAATACCAGACTCAGGTTGGAGACCTCGTGGGGTGTTGGTAGCACACCTGCAGGAGCACCGTTCTGCTGTCAATGATATTGCAATTTCAAATGATCATAGCCTGTTTGTGAGTGCATCTGATGATTCAACTGTCAAGGTGTGGGATTCAAGAAAGTTGGAAAAGGACATCTCGTTTAGATCAAGGCTGACTTATCACCTGGAAGGGAGCCGAGCACTTTGCACTGTAATGCTGCGTAACTTTCCTCAAGTAGTAGTTGGAGCATGCGATGGCTCGATGCATGTATTTTCTGTTGATCACATATCCAGGGGCCTTGGCAATGTTGTTGAGAAGTATTCAGGTATTGCTGATATAAAAAAGAAGGATATTAAGGAAGGTGCAATACTTAGCCTTTTGAACTACACTGCTGATAACAGTGCTAGTCAGATTGTTATGTACAGTACTCAAAATTGTGGAATCCATCTCTGGGATGTTAGAGCAAATGCAAATGCCTGGACATTAAAAGCTGTTCCTGAGGAAGGTTATGTGTCTTCTCTGGTAACAGGCCCGTGTGGGAATTGGTTTGTCTCAGGATCTTCTAGGGGTGTGCTTACACTATGGGATCTAAGGTTTCTTATACCTGTGAACTCATGGCAGTATTCTCTTGCATGCCCCATAGAGAAGATGTGCCTTTTTGTTCCTCCTCCAAATGTCACTGTATCTAATACTGCACGGCCCCTGATATATGTTGCCGCTGGTTGCAGTGAAGTTTCTTTATGGAATGCTGAGAATGGGAGCTGTCACCAGGTATATGGCATTGTTTTTGTTTTTAAATACACAATATCCATGGTATTGTAGGGCATAAAATTGACCAGTAAAGTTCACACATATAAAAATTGAAAAAAGCAAGAAAAAAAAAAATCTTGTATGTTCACATCTTATGATTTGACAGAGGACAAAGTTAGTAAGGATTATTAAGGTTCAATAGATTTAAGAGTAAAGGCTGAATATGGTTGTTTTGCTCTATGCTATTTTATTGGCAGGAATTGTTCTGGTCTCACAGTGTTAATACTCCAGTTCTTTGCTGTTGCTCTGTCTGCAGCTAATTTGTTTATTAGATAAATTATAATAGTATATTCCTTTAGATGCCAACACACCATTTCTCCCTAGATCTGATTATTGTCATCCTGAAGTGATTAAGAGGAAATTTGTTGACTAAAATTATGTGAAGAGCATGTGCAGTTATGCACGGCATCTCATACCTAGGTGAAACTCCTGATCAGGAATATTGCATCAGGAAACAGATGACAATCTATTGAGAGTGAGAAAATTGATTTGTTTAACTTTTGTAGTACAATTGAATTGACTGTCATGTACTGCATATAGTTGAAACAAAATTAAAAGATAAATTTTGTTGTTATTAATGACGTCCATCTATCTTCTAGTTTTGTTATTAGTAATTCATGTATCATGCTCTAGATAGTTGATATTATATAACATGTTCCAATTTTTCTTTCAGGTACTGAGGCTGGCAAATTATGACAATGATACTGAAATGTCTGAGACACCATGGGCCTTAGCCAGACCATCCAGTAAGACAAACTCTAAACCGGATATAAGGCGGAATGTCAATCCAAAGTATAGAGTTGATGAGCTAAGTGATCCTCCTTCCCGTCTTTCTGGTATCCGTTCAATGCTTCCCTTACCTGGGGGTGATTTGTTGACTGGAGGTACTGACTTGAAGATACGTCGATGGGATCATTGCAGGTTGTGGCATGAATTCTCCTTTTATCCTATGTACTGTTCATCATATGGCAGTTAACTAACTCTGTTTATTTATTATTGTAGCCCGGAACGAAGTTACTGTGTTAGTGGGCCAAATTTGAATGGAGTTGGAAATGATGATATATTTGAAATAAGATCAAGTTTTGGAGTGCAAGTTGTGCAGGTATGTCAGTATAGAATATAGGCCATTAGGCCATTGAAAAGCTTCAATTCTCTGTTGAATTGTCTTTAATTAATTAATTTATTTTTTGAACCCCTTCTTTTCTTTTCTAAGTAAGATTTTGCCTTTCAGGTCATAATATATTTCTTTTTCAAAATAATAGGATAACATGGTCTATAATTTGGATGTGCATAAAATCTTGTTGATGCTGAGTAGTTTTAGATTGATATTGTTACGGAAAAGGAGTCCAATATTCTGGAATATTTAACTAGGAATTGGAAAATAAAAACAATGTTTGCTTTATTTGTACCCTCCTTGATAAACAGCTGACCATACCTTCCAAGTTTCTTGATATTCATATTTTACCCAATTACGTCAATAATCAACTTATTTTAGTTGCAACAGGCTGGAGATGAATGGTCAAGGGATCATAAATCAATCAAGTCTGGCGTTCACTTCTCAGCTTTTGAATGGAACGTTATGGTGTCATAGTTCGTTATAATTGAATTACCAGTCACTTCCTATCCCAAATCACACTTCACTCTAAATCTATATTCTTTCTTAGTCTCGCAGCATTTTGAATCATTTAAATTGCTTTATGTTTTTATTTTTTCACTTTTTCATAGCTGACTCGTGTTTTGTTGATTTATTTACTAATTATGTGAGGTATGTAATGTTAAAATTACTTTTCTTGCCAACAGGAGACAAAAAGAAGACATCTAACTACCAAGTTGACAGCAAAGGCAGTTCTAGCAGCAGCTGCTACTGATTCTGCTGGCTGCCACAGGGATTCCATCCTCTCTTTGGCTTCTGTCAAGTTGAACCAGAGACTTTTGATTTCAAGCAGTAGAGATGGGGCTATCAAGGTTTGGAAGTAAATAATGTAAGCATACAAGTGATTTATTGTACATATAATGTTTGTTACAATTGTATATAGTATATTAGGGCCAGGAAGTTAAAATTCAGCATTTTGATGCTGAATTTTATTCTTAACAATTTGCTTATACCCTTTCACCCGTCCCTCAAGAAAAGGAAAGAAAAAGCGTCATGGATTTGTACAGTGATGAGTTACATACTTTATAATTTAATCACTGGATCAGAAAAGCTATGATATCTAGGTGGTTGTAAATTATTTCTCCCAATGCATATTGTACTTTTATCTTCAGGGCGAGATGCCTCATTTTCTGTTGATCTGGACCTTATTATCTCATTTTTGAGTTAGTATTGATTCCCGGAACCATTTAATGATCAATAATGGAGTAATGTGGATGGTCTGTTTTCATTTGAGAACTGTGGGTTTGGACTTTGTGGGATATCCTTGAAGCCCTTGCTATGTTGGTATTCTTGGACAGTAAGGCAATGATAAAAAATTCCTTATTTTGAAGTCATGCTTTAATTCTATGGTTCAGGCTTCAGCAGAATAAGAACATTTTACCCTAATAAATATGATATATTTTTAAATTATTTCAAAAAGTACCCTTTGACTCTTATGCCACTCCAGCTGATCCCATGTGCCTATCAGAAGAAGAATCGGATCAGCTATTATTAGATGGCTGGTGGAATTTAGCCTGGGCAAATAATGTCTGGCATTTGGTTCTCTTTCCACATAAGCCATTTGTTGGTTTTTTATTTTTTTTATATGGAATTTGGCTTCTGTCTTGCTATTTTTTGAGTGTTGCATCTCACCATTTCGTATTTAATTTTGTGTTTTCATATATGATTTTGAATGTTGCATTATTACTACATATATAGATGATAAATAAATCATGCAACATTGTACTTAGTAATCAATGCATTCATTAACTTAGAATGATAGGATGGTTGATTACCAAGGATAGCATTGCTTGCTGAAGTTATCTGGTAAGTGTACTGAGCTATAAGAGAAGTTGTCAAGTAGAATATGGTTATAGGTGATGATAGTAGTTTCTTTAAAGTTTTAACGAAGTTTAGACGTAATTATGAAATTGGTTATGCACTTTATTTGGATCAGAAGGCCTTATTTGGTTTTTGGCATTGATATTGTTTTATGATGTTACCGTTCTAGCGAGATAAATTGTTTTGAGATGCATATTTGATATGGATTTTGATGTTGGATCCAATTCGTACCTTGATATACCCTTTTTGGATTAAGGTTGAGGTTATAATTGCTGATCTGAAGAGAGATTTAGCAAGTCAGCCTTTTGTGTGGAATTTCTAGAATATATGCAATATTTTCTTTGTCAAATTCCAAGCTCAGTATAGTGTATGTGAACTACGTATAATGTATGTATATTGTACATATTCATGTTAATTCACCACTTAGGACTTGTGAGGCATGTCTGACAGCTCTAGACACTCTCCAAACTTCTTGTTATACATATTTCACATAAACCACAGGTCCATTTACAGTTCCCGACTTCGCATGGTCATGAGAGGTAGGTAGCACTTGGAGATCCAATATCTGCATATGGATCCCCATCGTATATCTGCTGATGGAGATCGAACATGATCTGGTGTTCTGCAGGTGGGTAAGTCATAACTCTCACATTCCTTTCCTATATTCATAGGAGACGATGTGTTGTAAGAAGAGTGGATAAATATGATATAATAAAGAAACGTTATATTTTGCTTTCAAATCTCATATGGTCATAGCCGGTTACATCTATCTCTAACTTTGGAGAGAGAATTTCTCTTATTTCTTCCCGTTTCTCTTGATGTCTCTTCTTTGTTGTACGACAGCCTTTCTCTGCCCCATTCAAGCAGGGACGACTTTATTCCCTAGTCCAAGATGTGAGTTCCTTCTTTCTCACCTCCAAGTTGAGTTGTATATAGTGTGCATGGTTTTTGCATACAGGTTGGCCTTTGTCGAGAGGGACTCTGAAAAGACATGCTTTGTGTGTGGTTGGTTCAAGACTTTGTAGCTGACTGACTGTCTCTAGGTTTGGCCGTGTAGGGTTTTCCTATTGTTGTTGCATTGTACCTCCGGGGTTCTTAGGCCAACCGTCTAGTGGCGGCTGACTCTTAAGGCTACATGTGGAACTCGTAATTTGGCATTTGATATTGTGATGTACTGTCATTTTTACCTTATTCATGATTTGTGTATTAAATTGTTCCTTTTCAAGACGTTAAGGGAATCTTATGATCCGATTGGGAAGCTTAGCCCTTGTTTAACTCCTCCATTACTGTGAACTTCGCCTTAGAAGACAAAGGTACTGCTACACCCGTCAGAATAGGATTGAGGGGCCGGCCTTTCAACTAAAGAACAAATAATGGATGTTCCAGCAAATCAATCAGTTTCAGTTTCAGCGACTGTTTAATGAAAAGTTGGAAACAGTTCCTTAGCTTTGATAATTCTAATCCTCATTTCCTACTTCCAGGTGAAGCATTTGGATTTTGGAACGCCAAATTGCATGATATCACCTTTTTCTCTCTGTCTGGTCATGTGACTTTTCCATGTTAATTAAAGATCACACTGTCCGCAGTATCCAGTGGACTACAAACGTTCAGTCCCTGTGCTTCTGGTCTATCGAATCGTGGCAATCAGATGGCATGCATACAATTTTATTATTCAAAGGTCTAATTACGCATCCATAAACTTAGGGATACTCCAACAACATTATCTGTGTCATTTGATTATATTCAAGAGGTTATACATGAATGTACGCAATTCAGTTTTATGTTGATTTTCAATATATCCTGTAAGTGTTGCCTAACGATGAGAGCGCATTAGTGTTTTGTAGGAAGGGGCCAGCACTATATACTTGAATTTTGTCCATGTAATTTAAAAGGACGATTACAGAAATGGCTCCAACTATTTTTTTGGTTTAATTATTGGACGGTCATGATTCAATGTTAGGTAATACAAACAGACCCACAAGAAAGAATTAAAAGTTGGTTGATTAAATAAAAACAAAAAGGCATTAACTAATAACAATAAGCCAATTATCCATTAATTATCCATCCTTTGAAGAAAGAATATATTCACCTTCACACACCAACACAAGCAGAGACACTCACGGGCACCACAAAACAACACCTACAAAAAGCGAAAAGTTTTTTGTAGAAACAACGTTTTTTTATAATCAACAGCTCTCTTTGTGGCCTAGATTGTTTGCCTTCTCTCTCTCTATCTCTTCATGGATGTCAGTGGAAGCACCCGTGACCTCTCACTCTCCCTGTCAATGATTCTCTCTTCTAACAATGTCACTTACCACCTAAGCCAAAGTACCAAGTACTTGTAGCTTCCTACCTTATGCATATATATACCATTTAGGCCCAGCCTGTTTCTACATGACACCCTTCTCCAAATTTTACTTTCTTCTTCTCATTCTTGTTCAGAAAAAAGAGAAAAAAGAAGAAGAAATGTCAAAATCTCATAATGTTTTCTACATCTTCTTTCTTTTTATTCTCCTTCATAATTCAGGCCTCTCATTAGGCCATTCAAAAGGAATTAGACCCCGGAAGTCTCCTGGGAATCTTCCAACAATAAACGAGACTAGAGTCCAGTTCTCTGAACAGCAATTCATGAAGTGGGTCAAGTTTGTTGGCAGCTTAAAGCACTCCCTTTTCAAGGCAGGAAAGAATAAGCTCTTTCCTTCTTATAATCTTGTTGTGGACAAGAATCCAGCAGCTGGAGATTTTACATCCATTCAAGACGCTATTGATTCTCTTCCATTCATTAATCTTGTGAGAGTGGTCATCAAGGTCCATGCAGGAGTTTACAAGTGAGTTATTTCTTTTTCTCCCACTCGGGCATATTTTCTTGTCCTTATGTTTCTTGGCGGTCTTCTGGTTTTGGCTTTGGCTCTGCCAAATTGGTCTGCTTGTGCTGAAGCATGGATTCTAGAGTCGTTTGTCTATATTCACTTCTATGTTATTTCTTGTTCATTGTGATAAGTAGATGAAATTGATTCCAGGTTTTATTTTATGTTTTGTATTTTTCCTTCAATCAAAATGCTTGCCATTGACTAATAAATAGTATAGGAAATGGGTTTATTTTATTAAAGATATGAAATAACTTTTGCAGAGAGAAAGTTAATATACCTCCCTTAAAATCCTTCATAACCATAGAAGGAGCAGGAGCAGATAAAACAATTGTACAATGGGGAGACACTGCTCAAACACCAGGGGCGAAAGGGCAACCTATGGGGACCTACAATTCTGCAACTTTTGCTGTGAATTCACCTTATTTTATTGCCAAGAACATTACATTCAAGGTAATCCAGTCTTCATCATCTCCTTCTACCGCTAAAATATATATTCTCTGTCCCTCTTTTTCCCTCTCATTATATATTCAAGAAATATGGAGCAGAATACAACACCAGTGCCACCACCAGGAGCAATAGGAAAGCAAGCAGTAGCATTTAGAATATCAGCAGATACAGCAGTTTTCTTGGGGTGTAGATTCTTAGGAGCACAGGACACACTATATGATCATCTGGGCAGGCATTATTACAAGGATTGTTACATTGAAGGTTCTGTGGACTTCATCTTTGGGAATGGCTTGTCTTTATTTGAGGTCTGATTCTTTCCTACCTTTGTTAATTACTTAATTTCCAACGTTTTTTCTTTTTAAATTAGGGGAAGATCGTATATTTTAACTCACACAAGCAGCCTATGCTTAACTGATCAGCCAATAATTTTAATATGCATATTTTTTTCATAGCAATTTTAAAATACTTAATAATTATATACCTACTCTTTCTTCTTACTATCTTGGCTAAAAGAATTTATTTAGCTCTGTTGGATTATTCGACCCAAAGAATAATAAAAATATGTGAATCTCTATGACTGTTATTCCATCATATAGGACATATTTTTTATGTAATGGCAGATATAATTAAGCTGGCTAAGGTCCAGATTTAGATTGAAATCAGTGGTTTTATTTTCAGAATTAGACTGAAGAGTCTTCTGATCCTAATTTAATTTTAATAATAACAAATGGGGTCATGAATTTAACTTTTGGACCAGTCCCTTGAATATCCAAAATCTCTCTTAAAGTCAAAAAGGGTGTATCATTTCTCAAATAATTGAATATGTAATAATTCATTGATTTAATGTTTTCGATGTAATAATAAGATTTGATTAATGTTTGATTGTGTTGAAAAATAGTTGTAAAGGAAAGAAAATAATAGAGTTAGATTTGCAGGGTTGTCACGTGCATGCAATAGCACAGAATATTGGAGCTCTAACAGCACAAGGAAGAGGCAGTATCCTGGAGGACACGGGGTTTTCATTCGTGAACTGTAAGGTCACGGGGTCAGGAGCTCTGTACCTTGGAAGGGCATGGGGTCCTTTTTCAAGAGTCGTGTTTGCTTACACTTACATGGACAACGTTATCATACCTAAAGGCTGGTATAACTGGGGAGACCCTACCCGTGAAATGTAATTCCTTCTCTCTATCCTCTCCTCCATCTGTTATTTGAATCTATCATAAATAAGCATACAGAAAAGGGTTTCAAACCACGAGGGGTAGCTCGGATGGTAAACGAGATCCATGGGCGGACTGTGAGAAGCAAAACAAACTATGCCTCTTGTGGTTAGGAGAGTCTCATCTCACCACCCCAAGCCGGGATTAGTCTCATATGCATAAGCGGGCAAGGACACTCGGGGATATTCCAAAATAATATAAGTATCTATCATGCATCAACACATCAGAATTGAAATTTTTTAAATTGAAAGCGTACAATTTTGAGCAAATGGTCATGATTGCACAGTTGCTTTTTGGAGGTACTGATTCATTTTTTGTTTTATCCAAAATGGGAGCCTTAGTGGAAATTTGGACGGAGCCACACCTTCCTCCATAATCTGCACTTGATAGGTTTAGGTGAGAAACAGCTTTTCTGCAGATGAATGACCTAAATACCCACCAAAATCTAACCCAACATTCTCCACTTACTTTAATCCATGGGTAGATTATGCAAATGAGGACAAAAATGGACGGTCAGAATTGGGGGAAACCATACCCATGAACATATATATGTCCTTTACTCCTTTTCCTTCCCTAGGACTGCATAATCTACGTGTAATGCACCTCTAAAGATTGCATAGAAAAAAACTATGCATTATTCCTTGCTTGTGCTAGCCTATTTAAAATTTAGGCCACGCCAGAGCTGCATAGACATGGAAACCTAATCCCTGGCTTGTTATGTTCAGGTTTGGCATTTTCAGCTTGTCCAGAGCAAAGTGTCCAAATGCATGAGGCTTTTATAGGTTTCGGTGCTAATGGCTGTTTTGGTTTGGCAGGACTGTGTTCTATGGGCAATACAAGTGCACAGGACCAGGAGCTAGCTTCGCAGGGAGAGTCTCATGGTGTAGAGAACTCACTGATCAGGAGGCTAAGCCTTTTATTTCCCTCAGCTTCATTGATGGGTCTGAATGGATCAAAATATAAACGTATTTATATTTTTCACAGTTTAATTTTATGTCCTTGTCAATTAGCATTTGTAAAAGCCATCGTAGTGATAATTTTGATCCAAAATTTATATGCAAACCTTTTTTATTCTTTTTTTTTTTTGGGATTTGATGAAATAGATGAGTATTCCTGTATTAATTTGGAATCCATAACTCGACTTCAGGAGATTTAAGAAATCAAATTAAGCACATTACCAGAGGAAAATGATCGACTGCAGCAAAATTATTCGATTCTTATGTAGCTTTGTACATATTGACTTGGGCCTGGGCCTTAAAATCCAGTTACAAATCAATTAAAAACAAGCTTTTACCCACTTTTCTCATTTGGGTAGGCCCTGATCCACTATTTTGCTGTTGCCACTCCAAATTATATATTTTTTCTATATATATATATATATATATTATTTTTTTTTTGTCATGAAACTCAATGACAAATAGAGGCTAACATTAACTATGAATATATAACATTTTATAGTTGCTTTTTTCTTATTTACAATACATATAACACTCTAGTTACTATTTTAATTGCTATTGCCAACCCTCTCTTACTCTCACATTTGCGCATGCCTACTGGTGCAATTACTTATCGGCCGTGGTTACAAATTAAGGCTTCATAGGCTAACCTGTACATCTAGGTCTGAAGGGTGGCTAGGTTAAAGAAGGCACCTCGCTTGTTCTTGAGCTGACCATAAGTTCCTCGCTCTATCACCTGCCCATCTGCAACAAAGGCAATGGAATCCACCTTCTTGATGGTGTTAAGCCGGTGAGCCACCACGATCGTGCTTCTTCCGACCATGATTCGGTCTAATGCTTCTTGCACAACTTGCTCGGATTGCACGTCAAGTGCACTTGTTGCCTCGTCTAGTAATAGTATTGTTGGGTTGCGAATTATAGCTCTTGCAATTGCTATTCTTTGCTTTTGTCCTCCTGATAGCTGCACTCCTCTTTCCCCAGACTCCGTCTCGTAGCCATCTTTCAATGATCTGCACCGCCGCAATTTAGTCCAAAAGTTAGTACATTTATTAAAAGAGGGTCACGGTTACTTTAATTGAGAGTTAATTTTAGGTCTCACGAAATGAATTCATGAGCATTGGCGGCCCTGGCAGCCTCCACCACCTCATTCTCGGATGCGTCAAGCTTTCCAAACACAATGTTGTCGCGGATGCTGCCAGAATACAACACTGGCTCCTGGCTCACAAGCGCTGTGTGCCTCCTGTACCATTGAACATCTAATTCCCTTATGTCTACTCCGTCTACTTTAACTGAACCTCTGTCAACATCATAAAATCTTTGAATCAATCCAATCACGGTTGATTTACCACACCCGCTTTTTCCTACTAGTCCTACGCTTGTGCCTGGTTTCACCTCCAAAGAAAATTGGCGCAATACTAAGGTCTCTAGCCTACTTGGATATGCAAAATCAACCTTCTTCATCTCTATCCATCCAGTTATTTTTTCTAGCTTCGTTCCAGCACTAGAACCATCCCCCACCTAAAAGAAACCGCAAACGGATTCAATTAATTGATAAAATTTAACGTGAAACAATGATCAGATAAGAATTGTAAGTAATGTAACTTACATGGGAAGAGACTGAAATGCGAGACTGCCTGTCAAGAATTTGGAACAGAGATGCCACTGCCATGGAACCTTTGGCTAAATCAGAAGTCATGCTTCCTGCCTCAGCTATAACCTTTCCAGTGCTTACCAGAATAAAGAAGGTTTTAAACACATCTCCAGCTGATATCTCTCTCTTTTCCACTAGAGTTCCTCCAAACCAAAAATCTAGAGCCCATGACATGAAAGTTAGGCATTGAGCAGACCCCATACCAATTCCTGCTAGCCATGATTTTTTCCTTGCCTCCTTCCTTGGTTCCTCTTGAGCCTTATCAAACAGTTGAAGTACCTTTTCAACACTTCCAAATGAAGTAACAATTCTATGGTTATAGACTGCTTCTGCTGCTATTTGAGTACTATGATTTTGTGCCTTGACAAAATTTGTTGCGATACTAGAGAGCAAAACTTTTCTAGTATAGAAACATAGAATTGTGAGGGGCTGTACCGCGATCATGACAAGTGCAAGCCTCCATGCCACAACTAGCCCCATGATCATTGCTATGGTAACAGCAGAAGTAGTTTGAACTGACAAAGAAACTCTGTCCGCGACAAGGGATTTAACCATAGAGGCCTCACTGCTCAATCTTGAACATAAAGCCCCACTAGAGTTATGCTCTTCATCAAACCAAGCTGCCTCAAAAGTCAAGATCTTCTCTAGCATTCTCAATCGAATTCTCTTGGTTAGCCTCTCACCCATAAAAGAAAAATTGTAGTGTTGTATAAGATTTACCGTGATGGAAATCAAGGAAAGTGAGCAAAATATTAAGGAGTATGTACGTATTCGATCATTCACTTCATCGTGGCTCGGTGCAAAGAAAGCTGCAATCATGCCACCAATGGTTAAGGCATACACAGGTTGCACAGCACCAAACACTATAGCTGAGAGGCTTCCTATTAGGCCTTGCTTCCATTCAGGAGCGTTCAAGGAAAGAAGCCGAGAGAAGGAAGGTGGGAGGTGAGATACAGGTTTTGGGCTGTCAAAAACAGGTAATGGTGAACCAAAGATAGCTGGGCTCGATCTTCCTGTGCTTATCCGCCCAGCACTGCTTCTTGCAACTGAAGAAACGCGTGCTTGATCAGGATTTTGTCCGTGGTCATCACAGTTGAATTGTCTCTGTAACTTTACAAGATTCGCATAATGGCCATTTTTTATGTTAATGAGATCATTGTGTGAACCTATTTCAGTGATGCATCCATTGTTAACGACTGCAATGATGTCTGCATTTCGAATTGTTGAGAGCTTGTGAGCAACCACCTAATAATGGTTCAATACCAAGCATAGTTAGACAAACATTAAAGTAGCTGTGACAGGTAATTAATAATGCTAAACGCATGTAGGACCACCGATAATTACCAATGTGGTTCTTCCCATGGAGGCTTGATCAAGAGCATTTTGGACTAGTGTTTCTGATTCAGAGTCAAGAGCACTAGTTGCTTCGTCAAGTAAGAGAATCACAGGGTTCCTGATGATGGCTCTAGCAATGGCAATTCGCTGCTTTTGTCCACCGGATAAAAGTGCTCCTCGTTCCCCAACCTTTAAACCTAAGCATGTTAGATTTAAACTGAAACCAGTAGGGTCCATTAATAGATAAAACAACTTGAAGTTACCTTTGTTTCATAGCCCTCTGGAAGCTGCCTTATAAAGTTATGAGCATTTGCAGCAGTAGCTGCAGCTATGACTTCATCCATGGTGGCATCAAGCTTGCCAAACATTATATTCTCTTTAATTGATGTCCCAAATAATGCATGCTCTTGACTAACAAGACCCATTTTTCCTCTTATCCATTTCAGATTCAGTGTTCTTATATCAACACCATCAATCCTCACAAATCCATCATTGCAATCATAAAATCGCTGCACCAATGCAATGGCCGTGGACTTTCCACTTCCGCTTGCACCAACGAGGGCTACTGTTTTTCCTGCTTCAACTTTGAGGCTGAAGTCTTTGAGGACAGTGGAATCCGGACGAGATGGATATGTGTATCTGACATGTTGGAATTCAATTTCGCCTTGTATTTCGTCTATTACAAGTCCTTTCGTATCTTCACTATCAATTTCTGGAACTCGATCAATCCTGTGGAATATTTGCGTAGCAGCAACAGAAGCTTCTGTGAAGTACTTCAAATCAGGAAGTGCCATTCCAAGGGCTCTGCATTGCATGCATTTACTGGCTAATTAATATAAATTTTTATTAAGAAAATAAATGTTGGTAACATTATTGTTTTCTAGCAGAGAATGATTATTATTCATAATCTATGGCAAATTAATTAAAGCCACATATGTATACCTATTTCTGATAAGGAACAATGCTATGAGCAATTTTTTCTTTTACCTCCAACATTCATTAATTATATAACAATTTTTCTTTGAACCCAATATACCATAAACTCAATAAATAAATATATATTTATTTGAGATCCGTATATTTAATAAATGAATTCTTTCATATCCATTTTAAGTCTATATGAAAGGTTAAATTTAAATTAAAAAAATTCATTAATTATATTAATGGGCTATTTAAAAGAATGAAAAAAAAAGACAAAAATAAAGAAAACACTCCATTGAAGTAAAAAAATAGAATATTGACTTATCAAAATTCTCTTTTATCATAGAATAATTTGACTGCATGCCTTAAAAAGACTGGTGGCTATTGATGATTGGCTGAATATTCGCAAAGGTTTCAAAAGTATAAAAGTGCATTTGGATTAATAAATATTAAAATACATTGTCATATTCATCAAGAAGTATATATATATCATCATGAAATATTAATCTACGTTCTTCTTGTTTACTACGATTCAAAACTATACAATGGAAAAGGTGTTGAATTCATCCCTTCGTATACGTTTATTATAAAGACAACCTTGAAGCACTTTACAGCTAAACGAATAACTATAGGTATATGGCATGAATATTCTCTATAATTATATGTATATATTGTAAATCAGCAGAATTTTAGTGATAAAGAAACATAATTATTCAAAATAAGACCAAGGCTAATAAATCATCCAATGAAACTCAAGCCAATAATCATATATTGTTATTAGCAAAATTAATAATGGTCTGACCATCTGATAGTTTAATAATTGAGTGTCTGGTTTCATAATACAGGAGGTCAAGATTCAAACGCTAACAGTCTTCATCCCTTTAAGAATTTCTGAAATATAAAATAATAATAATAATAATTTTTTTTTTTTTTTTTTTTGTTCACATTTTTAATTTTTTTTTTTTTAAAGATAAAGGCAAAAAAAAAAAACATTTTTTTTGACCAAGGTAAGCGGACATAATTTGTTTCTTGACTATTGAGTTCCAAAATAATAGTCAGCAACACGTACAAAGAACCCACAACCATTGGGCTTAAAAGAAACTTTTAAGTAGTGGGATTTTATTATCATAATCCTCATGAGATAAAGGTCTAATAAAAGTCTGTCATTTTTCTTTTTCCGTATGAATCGGTAAAGGGAGGGACAAATCTACATACACACTACAAAGAAAAGTAAAACCAGAGACCAACCAAGACAACAAATTTTGTTGAAGCTGATAATAAAGGAGGCTTGGAACCCTACCATCAAGTCCATACCTCCCACATATATAGCTAGCTCTTAGCCCCATCAACTAAAGGTTGATGAATCCGTCATCCAATGTAAAGTGTAAAGAGTCAAACAGAATGTGGGGTTTGTTCCCTTCATCAACCGCTTTGTGGAAATTAAGGAAGAGACCTATTTCTGGGAATTGTGGTTCAAAGGCTTAATTACTAGGCATAACTTTCCCATGAAAATTAAATAGGACTCCATCAAATCTTTGATATGATTAAACAACATTTGAAAATGATAAATAGTGAATATCCACTTAGCATGCTTTATTTGTTTTATAGTAATTAACCTGATAGAAATGAGTCAATATGCTTGAAAATTAACTAATTTAAAGGAAAATATAATGCAAAGGAATTAAAGGCACATACAGTCCACCCAATATGAAGGAAATGCCACCAGCATAGATCCTCCCTCCACTTTCTCCTTTGTACATAACCAATCGGCTTCCATACCAAGCGAGGAAAGCCCATATTGCGAAGGAAAGACCAGTGCTCCCTACCGCAAGGCCTTTCGCTATGCCTTGCTTGATTCCCAGCTTTGACGTCCTATCCAAAATTGCTGAATATCTATCAACAATCCTCTTCTCAGCAGTGAATGCGTAAACAGTCTTGATGGAGCTTAGGGCCTGCTCAACAATGGCGTTCGCTTTTCCATACTCTTTGTGAGCTTTCTTGGACAAGTAGAGAAGGTATTTCCCGTAAATCATTCCAGGGATAATTAAGAGAAGTAGAGTTGGGAAGGCTACTAGAGACAGCCTCCATGAAAAGTAAGTGGAGAATGCAAGTCCAGAGATGAACACAGATGCGTGCATCAAAAATATGGGCACCTGAAAAATAAGAGAGATCATTTAAAATCAAGTGCAAATTCATAAATTAGCCATAATAAATTATTAATTGATGGATACAGATCTTAGAAACTGTATACTTTGGAAAATACACATCGAGTAGAAGATCAAAAAAAGAAAGAAATTTATACAGTTTCCAAATCTAACCATAATTTATCATCCAATCAAACATTTTTACAGTGCCCATAAATTCTTGAAGAGACTATAACGAAATGTTATTGGATTATTATGATATTCAGTTCTTAAGAAACTTGATATAAGAGCAACCCTTTT